>NC_085048.1:83293326-83594263 GCF_963662255.1 Cinclus cinclus
GTTAGAAACCTTTATGCCCTAATAAAGAACTGAGAGCTGTCACAACCAAGGCAAGCGCCTGGAGCCACAAGCACTTTTTACCTGGTTCAACAGTTAGTCTCTCTGAAGTACTTTAGGCAATACGAGACTAATATATTCAGAACTGCTGAAAGCTGAGAGGGTAAGAAGAGGAACTGAGGAGGAGATAATTCCATATTTGGGGTGTTTTCATCTGGCTGCTACCTGTCTGTCTCATTATTTCTCTCTCTTTCCTTCAGCTCAGCATCCAATGGGTTAGCAACACTACCTGCAGGGGTTTACAATTCTGGAAATTCCCTGTGGGCTGTCAGATGTGGTTCAACAGGAAAGTTGCACATTGAGTGGAAGGGTGAGAAGAAAAATGGGAAGGAGGATATTGATCTGGTAGGACATAAATTCAGTTCCAATGTGAATGGATGGGTTTTAGCATCCTTGAATTTGGATGAGGTTATACCAGCCAGGAAATTGCTAGCTCATGTATGGATGGACTTACCCTGGAAGCAAGATTAAAAAAAAAACAATATGGACAAGGCAGGCACCCTTTCAGTTTTGTTTTGTGGAACAGAAAACTATTGCCTGTTGCAGCTCATGACAGTCAGTGTAACCCTGAGATTTTAAAAGTCTATATTATGTGTTACGAAGTGAGGTCTCATGGTTACACAGAGCTGAGTAAGCAAATTCCCTGGATATCCTAGTGGCTTTACCACACCATATCACTTGTGTACTGCTATCACTGCTGTTTGTTTTAGTTGTGCTTCTTGTGTGTAGTTCTGTTCATCCTGAAAATCAGTCACAAAAATTTTTCTTACCAAATACACGTATGGGGTGAACTTACTGTACTTCATTGACAGGGACGGTCATCAAGAATTGAATAGCATCTTGAAGGAATCTCCAAAATTGTTTGGGTTTGCTCCATCTGCTTTAGTCGATATAAAATTCCCCCAAGGTCCGATGGTATCTGAGAAACCCATCTAGTCCCTCCAGCCCAGCCATCTGACTTAGAGATTGAGCAATCAGGGGACACTATTTCCTGACACTTAGGGGAAGGATGTGTGGGAGGCTTGGCTTTCAGCACTTTAGTTGCTGTGAATTTTCAAACCTGGGTCAGTCCTATGGAGAGCTGACCCTCTCTCCCTTCCCTGCCCTTACAACCCCCAGGCAAGCACAGCATGTTCCTAAATTAAAAGAAAGCTGACTGCTCTTATTTTCATTGGATGAAAGAGTTTATGTGTATTTTCCCATGATTTTTGGTTTGTTGATTATTGACAGTTGTGTCTCATATGGCTTTTCCTTTTGCCAGTCGTGATCCCTGATATCACATTCCTTTGAAATCAGACACGTGCAGAAAACTGTGTACATACTAAAATGCAGTAGGTTTGAAAAATTGATCATATTTCTGTAATTCCACTTAACAATGACATTACTTCTGTTTGGCACACGTCCGTATCGTTATCAGGCCAAGGAATTGTTATCTTCCAGCCTGAGTGACCTGAGACAGAGTGCAAGTCAGCTATCATCTAGTGAAAATTTTCTGTAGTTTTATATTTTTCAAGAAACTTACTCCATGCTTCAATTCTAAGTAAGTTAAGTAACCTCAGAACTTTGTACAGAGAAACTGAGGCCCAAGTTGTGCAAAGTAACCTGTAATTTTGGCTCTTTATTTTTAAGACAGTCAAAAATTGAGGCAGCCAAAATTATAAGCTGCTTTAGAAATGCTGGCCGAGGGACTTGGGTGAATCTACAGAGTGCATTTGATTCTGCTCACATACTTATAGCAGAGTAACTCTCTGAAGGCCCATGAAACTCCTGCTGGTTTACAGCAGTGGAAGCCACAGACAAATGTGTCCCATGTTGCTGGAAGCTCCCATGCGTTTTGGTGTGTCAGTCCTGTCCTCATGGTCTATTTCTCTTGACAGGATGTACCCAGCTGTGATTTCCTGAGAACCACATAGGCACATGCACATGAACACAACCACATCCCAAGCAGTGCTATTGGTAGAGTAGCCCCAAGCTATCTTAGGGCTGGATGTTAAATGGGTACCTGGTGATGGTCAAACAAGCTTTTCCCTCCCTGAGGCTTTCTGTCTGGTTTGTTTGTTGCTCAACCTTCATGCTCCCTGTCAGATTTATAATTTCAGTTTTCTACAAGGCATTTCAACTCGAGATTTTGGCTTCTCTGGTGATGTCTATGGTGTCAGATAATGTCTTTTAATAGTAGGAGTTCACTAGACACAGAACAAAAATCTATAGCGACCAGGACCTGAGGGAATGGTCTGAAGTTGTATCAGGGGAGGCTTAGATTGGATATTAGAAAAAGTTTTTTCACCCAGAATGTGGCTGGGCTCTGGAACAGACTCCCCAGGGAAGTGGTCACAGCACCAACCTGACAGAGTTCAAGAAGCATTTGGACATTGCTCTCAGGCACATGGTGTGTCTCCTGGGGATGGTGCTGTTCAGGGCCAGGAGCTGGACTCAGTGATCCTTGTGGGTCCCATTCAACTCAGGATATTCTGTGATTCTGTAACATGGAGTAGCAAAACTGACCAGAAGAAGTTCAGGGTTTTTTATTTAGTAGAAGAGTTATTCTGATGGTATGGCAGGCTTATACCAGTGAAAAGGCTTTTCTGGGGTTAAAAACTAAGGACTTAAGGTAAAAAGAAGGAAGTAGATAAGAAAGGGATGAGATCAGAAGACTTGCTGGAATTCAAGGAATGGGAGCTGGTGATCAGAAGGAGATGTTTAGACAGTGTGAAAATGGAAATAGAGGTAACATTGAGGAACTGAGAAAAACTTTGGCAGCAAGAAAGAAATAGGCTTCCTCCCTGAATAACAAGTGCTTGTTGACTTCCCAGTAATAATTACTGAAGTTGGTATTTCTGCTCCTGAATCTTGAAGTTCACATTTGTTATTTGTTGGAGAGTATTTTTCCATTTACTGTGTCCCAAAATGACTAAAATCCAGGCAATGTATATCCCAGTCTAGCTCTTCTTTGAAATGGGGACAAAGATGATTTATGAGACCCAATAAGTCTACTCTGTCTCCTTGGTATAGTTCTTTAATAAAAGATGCATAAACAAGAACTCATTTCTACTGTTTTATAGCTTTTATTATTCAAGGCAGTGAACAAGCCTGATTTGGGGGGGCTTTCCATTTTGTTTGCTGTTTGGAGGGGCAATTTTTTAGCTGCTTAAAGAATTGGATTAATGAGCTGTGAAGACTTAAGAGATAGGAACTTGTACAGTACCTCTTTGAGGAATATGAGCAGGTCCAATTTAACATTACAAGATCTGATGTGAAGATGTGTTCCCAGGACACAGTTTCATAAGATAAATACACAAACACAGACATACAAAAGAGATGGAACATTTCTGCCAAGGAGCACAATCCAGGAGGGATTTATTGTGAAGAAATCATGCAAGACTACATTTGAAGGTTTAAGAGCATATGGCAATATTCTCTCCTCCTAAGACAAAGCTGTGGGAAGAGGTGAAAAATCTTGGAAGATGGGTCTACTGGTAGCTATTAAACATGATAATCTGGCTACACTCCCATCTGCAAGTCCTAAACAACTGAAAGGATTAAGCAGGGGTAGGATCAGACTATATGTGGTATTTTTATATGCTTTCCCTAAACATCTGCAGCTGACCTTTACTTGAAGATATGGTACTGGTTTAGGTGGATTTCTGACTCCATGTAGTCAATTTTATATTCCTGTGGTCTTTGTGAGAGAAAACAATGTGAAGTTCCTCTGATGTTTCAGCTATTCTCCAAGGGAGAAGCAGTCATATCTGTAAGATGTTGAAAGCTGACCGGGCACATCACAAACCTCCAGAAAATTATTCATATTTTGGACTCCTTTAAGTGTCAAGAATGCATGCGAAGAAACTATATCTTCATTTTTAGCACTGATTTTTTAGAGATGTTTTTTATTTTCTTTTGCATTTAAATATTTCTTAAAACATTTCAAACAGGCAAACTCATCAGTAGCATATTGTTGCTGATACTTTCGTAACTAACAAATATTTTAAGTTCTTCCATTTTCCAGGAAAGCACAGTGCTTAAAAAAAATGGATATTTTTAAGTAAATCATGCTGGTCTTTAAAAATCATTAATCTCTTTGCACGCTCTTGGTCCTGCACTGCCATCTGTTTTCTTTCAAATCTCCAGAAGGCTGTGACAGAAATACATGGGAATCCATGTTGTTCTGCATCAGCCTGCCAATTCTGCTCCTTTGCTTGTCAGGTCAAAGCAAACAACCTTTTCAAGAAGGAATGAAACAACTGGGGAACTGTTTAAGCATCTTTGTCTCTGCTGATTCTTGCGTAGAAGATTCCTGGACTCTTCTAGAGGTGTAACATGATTTCCCTTTAACATAAATCCATGGTTTTCCCTCAAGTGTGTTACACCAATCCATTCTCTCTGAAAATGTAATCAATAAACCATCGGCCTACAATACAGCAAGTTCTATACTTTCCATTGGTTTAAGATCAAATCCTGAATGCCGTGGGTATTGTATGACCATTAGTCAGATTGTTGATAGATAGATCTGAGTCATGTCAATGGACTGCTCCTATTTGACCAGAAGTAAAATGCTGAGCATATTTTCTTGTCTGCAGTCATACACCATACAAAAATGTGAAGATAAATCACATATATATCACAGATAAATTCAGCAATTTATTGTTTGCATTCAGCACTTTCTTCTGGAAAATTTCCAAGCACTTTACAAATATTAGTGGTTTTAACATTTTGGGAAACTGAGGCACAACTTTCTCAGATGCCTGCAAACTAATGGGAGCCTGCACTATCACATAAGTACTCTTACTGCAGGTAAGTTAAATCCATTTTTTTCAGATATCTTTATGTCTTCTAAAGCATTAGTGCAGTACAGACACAGTTCTTAATTAAAATATTGTAACAATCTTAGTCATTATGTTGCTTTGTGTCTCCTGTCTATAGAAAAGCCATATATTTACCAAAATCAGGATTCTCCCAGAATACATGAATGTCACCCTATTGCAGAGTGGGTACTTCTCTCCTTTTTTACTCCCTCCCTCATATCTTCCCAGAGCCTTTAGTTACAATCTCCCGTTCTTCTTACACTCCACACTTCATTTAGGTTTTTGTCTGTACTGAGAGTACGGAACTTAGGTACTGCTGATAATGCTGTAAGAGAATTTCCCTACTAGGTAGAGTGGGTTTATTTGTTAGATAAAACAGCATAGATCTGTAGAGAAGGTTTGGTAGGATATCATTCTTCCTAACAAATTTTAGGAATGGAGTCATCCACTATTGCAGACAATCTTGGTTTTCTTCTTACTGAGTCACTGACCATGAAGCTGAGATGCCTGGACTGTGAGTACCCTCCTTAAATCCATTTGGCAGAATCCTGACCCCCTCCAGGCAGGTGACCCCCATCAGCATCTGCACAACAGATGAAAGAAAGCAAGATCTTGACCAAACATGAGGGGACTTCAGTCCTTTGCTACTTTTGCAGCCGTGTATACAGCGGGAACCAATTAAACTGTTTCTAACAGCTGAGTGCACAGGGAGACAGTTGGTTTTGTTCTTGCTTGCTCTCTGATGTGTCAGCATCCTCCTGCACTGTTATGCAGGGGTAGAGTAATAACCATGCTAGGGCCCTGCCAATATGAACTGTCTTCCAACTGTGCCCTACTGAGATATGAACTTGCCCTCATTGCTTGTTTCATACTTTAACTGCCCTGTGGGTCAGACGTCCCAATGAGTGAATCTCTCTGGCTCTGTTGTAGAGGCCATGAAATCTGTTGCCAATGCCAGAAGTACAAAGCTTGACCTTAGCCTTTCATCGTCAGCAGGATTCAGGCCGTCTGTGTGAATGTTACAAAGTCTTTGGCATTCACCATTACTAAGTTATAGGGAGAAAAACAGATGCCTTTTCTGACCGAAAATTTCTGAAATTTTCCTTGGGGGGACCCGTGAATTGTTTTCCAGCTGTGTCTGGACTTATCTAGAATAGCTTCATGTACCTGCTGGGGGACATGTGTTACGTTATAAATACCCTACTGTGCCCTTAATGACACATTTTCTGTTTAATCAAAGGCAAAATTTAGCAAGTAACTCCTCACTGTCTCATCCCCTGTTTACTTTCAGCAGTAATGTTTAGTATGTTCACATCCATTGGGCCATCTCCAGGAGCCCCTATTCTTTCTGATTTACATACCTGTTTGTGTAGCTAAGCTACTGTGGAATGAGAGCCTTATCTAAGAAAATACTGCAAATACAAATTACAGTTGACTTATCATAATGTAGCAACATTTTCATAGGGTATCACTGTACCTTTATCAAAAAGCAATATAAGATTGCCACTTCATTAGCTCTGAGAATCATTTTTTTCAATTACTGGCTTTGATTTTTGCAAGACATGTCAACATATAATTCAGATTACGTGCATATCAATATTCTTGCTTTTTTCCTAATTTTTAAATAAAAAGTTATCTCTAGCTTTATGTATTTTTATCCACAGAGAGGACTAATTTTATAATCTCTAGAATCAGTTAACAAGGGTCAGGGAGATGATATTATGCCTCTGTACAGTGAAATACCTAATTTATCATTGTCATCTGCTTTAATCTAAAAATTAAAATCTCCACCTTGCTTCAGACTGGAAAACTTATCTAATTGTTTCCCATTGGCCACTTGAAAGGGCTCATGTTAATGTGTGATAGTTTTGGAATAAATGTGCTGTGGAGACTGCTGGACTACTATTACACAGTTGTCTATGATTGTAGGAAACAGGATGTGATGATTCTGTAGTTTTATACTGCCATGAATGCACATGACCCAGAATCCAACTGACCACCCTACAGACTCTGGTGACATGTGGGAGTGCCGCAAGTTAAAATGGAAGCAGATGGTGAAAAAGTACCTTCTGTGTTTTGCCTTGTCTTTTCTTTGAGGGATGTTGCCTGAAGTCTTTGATCCAAATAGCCTGCTGAGGGGACATGTCTCTGAGCTAGCCGAAACAACACTGGGAACACTGTCTTCAGTTCTGGGTACTCAGTGATAAGTGGTTACACAGTGGTGAAGAGAGATAAGCAACTTTCTTTTTCTATTTGAGCCTTTTTTAGTCATGTTTTCTAGCGATTCTTGCACTCCTTCAGTAGTAAACCTAATTCAGAAAGAAACTAGAGGGAACTAGACAGTTTGGTGCCAGACTGGGGGGCAATGCCTCCAGAGAAATGAGAAAAACTCTTTGACTTCCATTAGGAATTCTTCAATTGTAAATCTTGGGCTTGTTTCTGCCATTAACTTGGGCTGACCACTGCCATTAACTTGGGATATGTGCTTTTCAGTGTGTTGTCTATCTCTGCTTGCTATGGAACAACCAAGGCTGCACAGAACTTTTAAGTTTTATTTCTTAGGCTTTCTGTACAAACTGTGTGAACTTAAATCCATGAGCTCTCTAGATTCCTATATTTGTTGCATTTGGAATTTAAAACTTCTCACCAGAATTTAGAAGGCCCGTTTCTAAGGCTGAATTTTGACATTTGGTATGAATCATACACACTGCGTCTTGTGATGCTACCAGGGTGGGAAATAATGGCCCCTTGTAACCTCAGTGAAGCTCATGGAGAAATTCACTCTTGGGTGTCACAGAAGCAGTTTTCCCAGTTGTCTGATGTTTAGTCTAGAAAATCTCCATGTAGAATAAGATGCCACGCTGGATTTGTTTAGTAGCTCTGGGCTTCAGTTATATCTGAACATCCCATGAAGCTTTAGGGTCACAGCAAGTGCTGTACTGCTCCTAGGCAAATGCAGCCAGACTGGAGTTCGTTTAGCGGTCATTGTACCTGGCTCTTAAAACACCAAGCTCACTTTTACATACTCACTGAGACAGTAATCACCGCATTATACCAGCGTCTGTGTATCTGACACACCCAGTGATTTGTTTGCAGACTTTCCCACACCCTCAGAGTTGCAAGGTCTTAGTTTGGGCCATTTTTACCATGTCTCTGTCAAGTGTCTTTTTCTCTCCAGATATTTTTAGGTGCAGATGATTGCAGCAGGTTGAGAAGACAACACAAGTCTGCCTTTTGCAGCTCACCTGTGTTGCACTACTAGAGAGTATTAAAGCAATCATGTACCTGGACTGATCATTGTAGGTGCCTTCCAACTGAACTATTCTAATTTTTCTTCTATTCTATTCCTGTTTATGGAAGGGCTTTTGTTTTTTCTAATTTTTCTATATGTGGCTTCTACACGTGTCTACCACTGTTAATTCTTTTTGCCCTCCTTTCTTTATGCAGCAGAGGAATATCAGTGCTGAGGATCTAAGATGAGCCTAACTAAACCTCACCACACTGAACCACTGGGCCAACAGAGGCCTTTTATTTTCTTACTGTCGTTTGGTACCAGCACAAGTGTTTTTTTAGACCTCTTTAAATGGTCTTTCTGATATGTCAGAAGTCTGTGTGGTTATGTTTATCAGTATTTTATGACCTTTTTTTGCCTTGTTTGACATGTGTCAGCTGCTGAAGGTTCTCTGCTGTAAAATGTGTCAGGGGTGACTAAGTGGCTCCTTGTCCTGCCTGCTTTGCTAATTGTGCTGAGCCAAGTAGTATCTGTTGGGTATGCAAGCATGGAGGGTAAGGAAGGGCTTTGTCAACTCAAGGAAACTAATGAGTTGTAGGTAAGAGTTATGATGCTGGTTTGGCCAATAATTACAGACTGCAGACTTCACAGGTCCCAAAAGCTAAGCAAACTCCATCTTGCTTAATACTTTGATGCAATACTGAAGAGTGTACAAAGCAGGGCTGATCACAGGCGTCCATCAATTTTGAATCAGGTCTATGAACAAAATCTGAGGAATTTGATATTATAGGATTGCAGAGTTTCTTTTCTGTGCTCCACAGTGGTTTTGAGCATTAAACTAGTAATCTGTGAGGAAAAAATACAGCAGTTGAGACTATCAGAAAGCATAACCTATGAAATAAAGTAACAATTTTGGTCAGTACTTTATTTGGTTCAGCAATATACATGGTTCTCAGATGCTATTAGGTACACTAATGGGACACAGCCTAATATAGCTGACTTTGATTTCTAGTTTCTCTTTGTATCATGGTTGCTTGTTTCTGACTCAACACAGATTCTGAACAAACTGTCCTCTTCCAAAAATTGTTAATATGGACTCCAGTGCTCTGTATCTGGGACTTGGGTTCTACTGGTAAAATTACATGACAACATTTACAGAAATATTTCTTATCTGTTGATGGTTTTGTGTTAAAAATTTATATAATTTATGATATGATGTAAAACACCTCAGCCAGCACTAATATATTTTGGCTTTGGCCTGTAGGGCTTGAGTTTTTCTTCAGAACTGGTGAGCATACACATCACCTGTTGACTTCAGAAGAAGTTGTGGGTACATAGGCATTCAGTCATTTGCCCAGGGTCTTAGGGATGGTCAGGATCACAGCTCCACAGGGCAGTTCCTGGCTCCAAGTAAATAAACACATATGCCAGACTGGTAGAAACTTCTGAGCTCTGCAGTCATCTTGTGTAGCTGCACATTAAGAAGTGGGTTTTGTCTTTCATGATCAGATTTAAACAGCTACACTTTTATAATGATAATAGCTATTGCCACCTGTGCAGTGGCAGTAACTACCTGGTGAGTAGGAACTATTGTACACTATTGAAAGCATCTTTTCAACTCTAATGATTTCTTTTGAAACATCACATCTTGGGAATTACTTGGAATGCTCCTTCTGTGTTGGTTTGACCTACCTGGTTAAAAAGTGTGAGCCAGTGCTTCATTTTCTATCTCACTTACCATGACTGACTTTGCACCAAAGATGTGCATGTGCAGGACAGCAAGCTCTGCTTTTTTTTTTTCTTTTTTTTTTTTTGTCCTTTTCTTTGTTGTTGTTGTTGTTGCTGCTGTTGTTTCATAACCACTGCAGTAAATTAAAGGTTTACTAGAAAATTTAGCAGCTGTAGAAAGTAGTATGTTGGAGTGGGATCACAGCCTCATTCTTCCTTGTAGTGTCAGCTGAATTGGCTAGGGAGTTCTGAGTGCACTTTGTCACAAAGTCCATGAGCTCTCATTACCACGCTCCAGTGATTGGGGTGCAGCATGCTGAGCAAAACCTCCACATACTTCAGGAATAATGTAATCTAATTTTTTGTCTGAGGTCAAAACATGATTTATCTAATGGTGATTTAGAACTTAAATAGAAGCAAGTCTGGAGAAGTGAGCTGAGTATATTTCTCATTTAGCTGAGTTGTCTAAACACTGGGGACTAAGATGAGCTTATGAAGAACCTTCTAACACTGAGTCTGAGTCAGGCATGATTATTCCTCTTTTAGAGAGTACAGAGTCAGAGACATGACTTGTCTTGCCCATGCCCACACAGAAATGCACAGGTAATGTCAGCATTACAACTTGGTTACTCAGAAGTGCACAGATGTGCAATGTGCATTGCACTTCTTCCCACTCTTAGTGCTTCAGAGACTGCTTGCAAGGGACTAGGTGCACACTCTTACCTTGACAACTTTTAAGAGTATGGGTTTTCTCTTTCACTGTGATTTTCTTTTTAATATAAAAATAACCATCACTAAAGTATTACAATGTGCATTTTTTCATCATCAGAAGTGTAAAAATACAGTTCTTTGGATCTGAAAATATTTGTACCTGTAGAAATTTCTTTTGTTGGGTCAGCTGGGCAAACCAGTACACACTGGTGAAAAGTGAGAGAGAACATATGAAGATTTTTCAGAAGTGATCGAAGTAAATTTTCCTGGCCCCGGTAAAGCAAAACACTGAAAATGAGAGGGCAATCAATTTAAATGAAACCAGTAAGTTCTAAAGGTTTAGAAAACTTCAGGTTGATGCTGAGGCTGAGACTTAGGTTTCCTGTCTCTTGACAATTTATGAATAACTTAGTCTCTCCCTTTATGTTGGGCATAACTGTGTCAACTTCCCTGTGTCCCAGAGTAGAATCTCCAGGCCCTTTCCTTTAAAGCCTTTGGAATTTACATAACCCTGCAATTGTAGCAATGCAAAATGTGGCTCTGGTTACAATAACAAGGGTTTAGGGAACGCAGGGAGAGATTGTAGCGGCAAAGGCATAAAAGCAAAACAAAACAAAACTCTACATGCTGCTTTAATTTTCAGCAGCCACGTGAGAACTGTCCTGCAGTTCCTGGCTATAAATAAATCTCTGCCATCATAGGAAGACAAAAACCAAAACAGTTCACATTCCTCCCAAATTTCCTTAAGGTTATAAAAAATAAAGGAATGGTAAATATTTCAAAAGCAGAGTGTGTCTTTGCTAAGGAATGTCAAATTATTACTCAAGGGGGTTGATATTTGCATTAAGTAAAGAAATTTGGCATTAAGCCTCTCTTTCCTGATCCATCTTTGCCAGCTCTTTTAAGAAAACCACTTAGGACTGCATATAGGAAGTTTGCCAGGCAGTACTTCTTAGAACTCCATGCATTCAGTAGTGCCTTAGTGTCAGCTGAAGCAGGAACTGTCTTTGAGATGAATGAGCGTTACACAGAAGTATGACTGTCGCTTCTTGTCAGATGCTACACCCTAGTTGCTTTACACAATGTGTTAGAAGGTGAAGATGAGGATCACTTCATTGCGTAGTGAGACGCTGTGGCACTGACAGGTGTAGATGTGAATACAGAATCAAAAAATGCTCATACCAAAAGTAATACTGTGAAAAGAAGCAGGTGTTCTTGATAAGTAAGATTAAAGTTATTACATGTGGGTGAACAAAGTTTGGTCACCTGTTCAAATCCATTTCTTTAAATGAGAATGAAAAATTGGTACAGTTGCAAATGTTGTAGGACAAGCTACCTCACTTTTAGGCTCAGGGATGAGACGATGTAATGAATGCCATGTGAACTGTGTGACTAAGGATAACTCTTCAGGGAATATAATGACAGACTGAACCATGAAGTGGTAACAAGGACATTAATTAAGATAACCTTTAGTAGAGATCCTTAGAGTAATCAAGACTCTGTGAGGGTTTCTGTATATTAATGAGATGAAAAAGTTTTGTTGAAACTTCTTTCTCAGAAGATAGGGATGCCTTAATTTTAGGTAGTCCAAGGCATCAGTAGAGGTACAAGTCTAGCATGTGTTAGTATGGTGAAGTCCCAAGCAGCAAGACTGGAGACTAAGAAAGAAATATCAACACCAGCAAACTGGGAAGGAATTGTGCTATACGGGGAAACTGATTTAAATTGACACTGACCTGTGGTATTGATTTGAATGGGCTTGAGGTCTCCCAGAACAGGATGTACTTGAATTTCGGAGTGTTCCCTAAAAACATAGGAAGGAAAGATGCAGCAGATGAGGGGCCTGATGTTGATGTGAAATGGTTCTCCAATTGTAAAACCTATTTGACACTATCTCATCATGGTGATGGACCACAAGCCAATTGAGAGCATGTTGGAAACAAACCAGAGCAATGTTTTGGTGGATATCTGTTATAGATCAAAAGAATGAGTAAAGGAGATCTTCCTCAGGCAACTGGAGGAGGCTCATGACCACCTCAATGTCTGCTGGAAGAGCAATACTGTAGAACACAAGAAATCCAAGAGGTTTTTGGAGTGATGACAACTTCCTAACACAGATAACTGTTGAGTTGAAGAGTCACTCTATTGAACCTGGCATTTACAAACAAGGAAGTTTGAAGGTGTGAAAGTTAAGGGTAACTTTGGCTGCAATAACCATGGGATAGTAGAGTTAGAATCCTGAGAGGAGGGAGCAGTACCAAAAACAGAATCACAACCATAGAATTCAGGAGAGCAGACTGTGGCCTGATTAGGGACCTCCTTGAAAAAATTCCACAAGACATGGTCTGGCAAGAAAAGAGATCCATGAAAGTCCAGTGATTTTCAAGGAATGCCTCTTTTAAACTCAAGTGCATCATGATGAGCAGGGAATGAAATAAAGGCATCAGAAGGCATGTGAAGGTAAGCAAAGAGCATCTAACTAAACATAAAAGGAAGTTTACAAGAGGTGGGAGTATGGTCAGGTGACTTGGAAGGAATACAGAGTCACTATCTGAATGTGTGGGGATGGGATAAAGAAAACCAAGACCTAACTGGTCTTGAGGCTGCGAAGGGGTATACAGGACAACAAAAAGAATGTCTAAAGGGAGATTGATTGTAAAGGAAAAAGAAAAGGGAGAAAATAGACCCACTGGTGAATAGTCTAGAGAACCTGGTGGCAAAGGACACAAAAAAGGATGAGATGCTCAAGTCTTCTTCGCTGTGATCTTCACTGGAAGTACTCACCTTGAGAAATCCTATGCCTGTCAGACCTGTCGGCTCCAATGTGTGGAGTAAGGCTCACCTCGATTAATGAGAATTGGGTTAGGGAATATTTAACTGAACTGAACAAATAAACAAGTCTCTGGTACCTCACGGGAACCATCCAAAAATGCTGAGGGAACTGCTTAATGTCAATGTGAAACCACTCTTGATTAGCTTTGAAAGGTTATAGCCACTGGGGGAGATTCCTGAGGACAAGAAGAAAGCGGTTGTTATTTTTATCTTCAAGAGGGACAAGAAAGGTTGTCTGGACAGGGTGGGGAGCCTTACTTCAATCCCTAAAAAGGTGAAGGAATGCACCATCCTAGAAACCAATTCCAAACCTATGAGGGACAAAAATATGACCAGAAGTACTCAGCACTAATCCATAAGGAAAAATAATTCCTGACCATCTTAATAACCTTCTATAATGAGATAGGGATAGAGTGATAGATGCTGTTTATCTTGACTTTATTAAGGCTTTTGACACTTTTACATAATGTCCTTATTGACAAACTGATGAACTGTGGTCTGCATAAGTGATTAATGACATAGCTTTGTAGCTAGCTAAGCTGCTGGACTAGAAAGGTTGCAGTCAGCAGCAAACAGATCAGCTGCAGGCCACACAAATAGATTATCCCAGGTTTAGTTCTGGGATATTAAACTGTTTAACATCTTCAGTAATGGCCTGGATGATGGGCCTGACTGTACCTTAAGCAAGTTTGCTGGCAACATAAAACTGGGAAGAAAATTGATAGACCAGATGGCTGTACCTCTCTTTGGAGGCATCTCAATAGGAATCTCATGTAATTCAGCAAAGGAAAATACCAGGACCTTTTCCTGAGGATGAAAACTCTCATGCATCAGTAAAGGCTGGGTCCAACCAGTTGGAAAACAGCCTTGTGTAAAAGGATCTGGAGTTCTGGTAGGCAACCATTTGAACATGAGTCTGAACTATACCACTATGGCAGACAACAGCCTTGGACAATATTAAGAAAAACTGCCAGCAAGTCAAAACAAATGATTTTTCATCTCTGCTCAGTATTTGTGGGACACATCTGGAGTGCTGTGTCCAGTTCTGGGGTTCTGCAGAGGAACAAAGAGATGGAGAGAGTGCAATAAAGGGCTGCAAAGATGGTTAAAGGACTGGTATATCTGACATATGAAGAGAGACTGAGAGACCTGGGACTGCTTCTCAATATATAGGAATACTTGATGTGGGGAGTAAAGAAGATGGAGTCAAACACTTCTCTGTGGTACCAAGTGGCAGAGAGTACCAAAGTGGTGATAGGCACAAACCGAAACAGGAAATTCCATTTAAACATAGGAAAAACAATTTAATGTGTGTGTGATCAAAACACTGAAACAAGTTGTGAAAATGTGAAAATGTGAAAAGACATTGTGGAGGCTCCATATGTGGAATACTAAACACCTGACTGGATGGGGCTCCAGGTGACGCTCTCAAGCTGACCCCTCTTTGAGTACAGAGTTTGGAAGAGATGATTGCCAGAGGTCTCATCCAACTGTTCTGCAATCTATGATACCTACTTTTTTTCTCATGGATGAGTCAAAGCAGTTCAAGGATTGTGATCATAGCTGGCACATACTATTTTGCTCCAAGTACTATTTGTCCCACACCTTCTTAAAATAAATGAAGCCAGAACAAAAATCAGGAATTGTGGTGGAAGGTTTTTGGGGGGTGGTGAGCAGTGGAATTGTTTCCTGTGCTATATACAGTTTGAGGTTGGGTGGAGGACTTCACTCTCTTGTGGTTCTAAGGTGGTGTCCTTCACCAGTATCAAATATTTATTGGGGGTTGGGGAAGAGAAATAGAGAGAGGCCTGAATTTGGTTAATGTTGATAGACCTGTTTTAAAGTTGATATTGTTACTTCATGGGGTTAATGAGGAAAGAACAGAGCCCTGTTTTTCTGTTATCCCCCAAAGACTACAGTTTCTGTGAATAACCTTAAGGCACACATGGAGAAATTGACAATTCTAATGATGTTTCTCTTAAAAGAGTTTCATTAAATACCATGAGAAGCAAGCAAGGAAAAGGTCACCTTAATGGTATTTCCTAAAGTGACAGAACAGCAGCATTTGTGGAATGTCCTGGAGCATGCTCATTTGGCTTTAATAAAAAAAAAATGAAATAAACCCCAACAACAAGAAAATTAGCTGAACAATAAAGGCAAATAATTCAAACCAGATTTCCTTATAAATCTTGGAAATCATCTGTCTAGAGCATCTGATCAAAAGAAGACAAAGGCAGTAGTTCTGTACCATCTGAAAACCATCTTTTGCAGGTTAATCACACTCTCTGTAGAGAAAAGATGTTTCTTTTTTTTAATCAATGATCACTTATGATCCCTATACTCAAAGTTAATGTATAGAGTAAGAAATCTACAGTTTTTCTGCAGTGCAGGTGCAATTAGTGTTGAAGATATAGTGGTACATGTGAGATACTCATATTGAATTTGCTTGTAGAGTATATTAAGAGCACTGCTGAGTCCTTCAGCGAAGAATACTAACCCTGCATTAAAATTAAAAGAGACCATATAGGAACCTCTGTATATTTTTCTTCTGCAATTTAATTTGAAAGTGAAGAAACATTGGAGATGCCCTTTATATAGACAGAAAGATAAAAAGAACAATTTATTTGCATTTGTTTCTCCAGACCACCATCTCTTCAGTCAAAGCAGCTGTACTAATTCATCTTTAGGTCCTACACAGTGAGGACCTGAACTGAACAGAGACCTACAGAGAAGAGTGAGTCAGAAACTACACAGATCATTCAGGTTAGTTCTGATTTGCATATGGGGAATGGGAGAGGAACAGAATACCAGGGAAAATAATTTTAGCTATAATTTTGTTTTCTTAAATGTGTATGATGTTACCTACATTCGTGAGGCAAGAGGAACCTTCTGCATACTGCAAGGTGGTAAGATGGTTTTTCAACTTTAGAGCAAAGTTACAGCAAACAGGGCCTCACAAGGCCCAATAATGGAAAACCAAGGTGTGTTTAGAAGCAGTGCACATCTTAACGGTATAAAAATTGCAACTCCAATCCCATCTATGTCTTTACCCCACTACCATTTCAGCAGAACAGAATTTATATCTACAAGTGTACTACAAGTGTTAGTCACACCATTACTCTGTCTGAGGGCCAACATATCAACTTGGTTTTGATTATAATTATAGTTTAAACTGGAGTCATTTCTTGTAAGTTAGTAAATAGACTTATTGGAAATTATAGTTTAGTAACATTCTTGATTTTTCCTTCCTTCCTTCCTTCCTTCCTTCCTTCCTTCCTTCCTTCCTTCCTTCCTTCCTTCCTTCCTTCCTTCCTTCCTTCCTTCCTTCCTTCCTTCCTTCCTTCCTTCCTCCCTCCCTCCCTCCCTCCCTCCTGGCTGTCAGCATCATCCTCCTTGGTGCAATTTAGAATACTTCAGTGTTTTGGTCTATTAAGAATTTGTCCATGAAGCCTAATTATACCTAGTGTCTTATGATTTTCAGAGTCCTTTCTATATTTTCTTGTAGACTTGCAACAGTTATTTGCAGAGACAAAATAATGTGAAACCTATTCTTCCCATGGTATTTGCACTTTATTTGAATCAATGCTGTGGAGTCTAGTGACCCAGTTCCCTATTGACACCAGCTCTGCAGCAGTATTTACATGAGTGTAATGTGATTGTGGAGGGTGGCTGAGTTAAGAAGTGCCTGATGTGAATGAGCAGGACAGTGGTAAACCAGTGGTCAGGGCTCAAGCGCTGTCATCCTTCTGATGAACTGAATAGTAAGTTTCCTGTGGTTGTCTCCATAGGAATGATACTGTCACTCTGTCAGTATCCTAAATATCCACAGCTGTTAGAACCTCACAGACACAAATACAAAAAATACAAGTGCTAAATTCAGATTCTGTCATGTGAAACAAAACATGATGTTCAGCTCACAGCTCCAGTGTTCTAGGTGTGTGTGGTTATTTATTCAAAAGGCACAAATACTCCACATAATTTAGAAACATGATTATTTTATGTCTTTGAAATCTTTTGAAAAACTAATTCATTCTTGATTAGCTACATCCCTCTAGGTGACCAGTTTCTTCTCTGGCATGTGCAGTGGTCCAGGATCAAACAATGGTTTGAGGGGCCCTGTCTCTGTGCATGAACATCTTGCATAAAATTAGTGCCACTGCCTAGTTAAATATGTGCTGCTCTCCTGGCATACATCAAGTTTCCTTCTGGCTCAGACTGCCAGGATGGAATTAAAGCTTACAGAACCTGGGTGTGCCCCTCTTCACTCAACTGTTTCACAGAGAAAGCAATGTATTTTTTGTCTCCAGAGCAACTCTGCCTTCTGGTAAACATGCATGTACTACTTAGCACCTCACTGGAGCATGGGTGCTCTGCATTCCCTGTAAAATGAACCCTCTTGCCAAGTACAACAAAGATGATTTTCTTCTCTCCTGCCCTCACCCTCATAGTCAAGCAGATTTCCAAGAAAGCAAGTCAGCATCCTTTGCCTAGAAGTAAGGAGCCACCTTTCCGTAGGAACATTGTCCCATTTCCAGGACTCCTAAGCATACAGGAATTCCTGTAAAGAAGGTCAAGTATCCCTGGGGAAAGTTTGTGTCACAAAATAGGACAGATTTAATGTGATGAAAATGATATCTAAGAAAAATCAGGGCAGGTTAAGAGTGGTCTAAGAGAGGGAAGGCAAAAAAACCCCAAAGCAAAACAAACAAACAAAAAACCAAACCCAAACTAGAATAAGACACCAAATCCCCCATGGCCAGAATGAAGAGCTTGTCTATCAAATACTGAAACTAAATGTCATTTGCAATTAATTGCTACAATAAGGTCAACTGCCTCCCTAATTGATTTCTGCTTCTTAATAGGGGATCAGTGCTGCTGATTAGTTTGCATGCAAACTTCGAAGAATATGAATAATCAGAGTTTAGCAAGACACACCAACTAATTCTTCTAGATTTTCTTCAAAGAATACACAGTAAACAAATGTTGTCCCCTGTGCAGCATCACTGGTAGAGGGAGGACTTTTTGTTCCAGCTACTTTTTTTTTTCCACTGAGATGCTACAAAGCATTTAAAAGCATGCAGATCTGACTACACTGAAATAATTTTCCAAGGAAGTGAGTTTTCTTGGCAGAACAGGAGCAGTGGGACAGCTCAGCCACCAATTCTGCAGAAAGGAGGATATTTAGCTGGGGTTCCATGCCTGCTGAGCTGTAGCCAAGTACCATTTTAAAATCCCAAGGCTGTTCTATTGGCACTAGGGTCTTAACATACCTCCATCAGCTTATAGACCACAGAGTTACAAGGGCAGTTTAAAATTGACGTTACTGTTTCACTTTGGTTTTGTGTCAACCAGCAGTCAACCAGAGTAAAGGATCTGGCCTAGATCCTGCATCAGAATAAGAAGTGGAAATAACCTTTCCCTTTCCAGTTCTCTGTTTCTTTGATACATACAGCTTTGATTTTCCTGGAAGTCTCTGAGATCTCTGCCTTCATATCTGGAGGCTGACTTTACTTCTGACTATATTAATGACCTTTTCTTGGATAGAACAAGACATGTTGATCTAGATAACTGGCAATTAAATTATGGTCAGTACAACATCAGGTATCCCCTAATCACTTCCAAAACTTAAAAAGACCCCTAAGCCCCTCCCATCTATGCAGCTAAACAAGTCCTTGTGAATGCATATAGGGAATAAAAAGGAAAACAAGCCCTCATTCAGAGCCCAAACTAATTTTTAAACTAGCAGAAGTGTATGTTGCAGTGCAGCTCAATCAGCTTGGATTCTTTTTCAAAAAAGAAAAAAAAAAAAAAAAACAACAAAAACCTTCAAATGAAAAACATTGAAAAATTTCATTAAGCAGACCATTATTGAAGCAGCTGCCTATGGACAAGCTTATGCCAGCCACCTTAGTTCACATATTTAGTAAATTTAGACTACAACATATGCATAATAATGTTTGTGATACATATCACCTGTCTGCATACTGCATCTATCTGTAAGGTAACAATTTGGTAGACCAGAGATTTTTAAAAGAAAAATTATTCCTCTGGAAAATATATAGAGAATAGGAGGAAGCATTCAAAAATGATGGGGAAGGTAGAGGAAGATTGTGTTTTACAAGTCAGTGCCCTCTAGTTTGCTAAATGAAATTCATCTGAACAACTGTCTTCCTACAGCTGTGGTCTGTGCAAAATAACATGAAGTTCAAAATGGTCATAAGGTGTTTGGTGCGAACACAACATAAATTTCTTCAAGGGAGGCAAATGAAGCCATGATGAATTTGCTGACTACAAATATTTACAGTTGTCAGGGGCTGGTAACTACCTTTAATTGCCTACAGTTGATCAGAGCTTTAGTGGCAGGAAATTTAATCTAATTCTGGATGATTCTGTCTCTCTTGCCTTCAGGGATGTGGGTTTGAGTTGCTCTGTTATCTGAAAATGAAGGTTCACTTTGAAGATGTTTGAGAAATATCAAGCAAAACTAAAGGGAGAAAAGAAACAACTCCTGTAGAAGTTTCTTTCTATTTTTCACTTTTTACTTCCAGTTGAGGTAAAGATGACTCACTTTCTAAAAGCTCCTAAGCTTCTTCTTTTTGAAGAGTAAATGCCTTTCCTCTTTCCTTAGCTGTTGTCCAAGATGCAGCAAATACTGATGTACTTTTTTACACGCTTGATTGCTGTCTCTCTGGCTGGCATGTTCCCCTGCCAGCACACAAACTTGTGCAGACCACTCACTAAATCTTAACCAATACAGGGGTGACTGTTTAGTGGGTTTGAGAAGCCAATAAAAGACAAGGAGCTGTCAACACAGGAAAAACACAGGGAAAAGTTTGAAAATTGAATTAAAATATGCTGCCTCCCAGGAAGGTCCACACCAACATTTTACATCTTACCATCATGGATACAGATTTGAATGCAATTTCAGTTGACTTAAATTTTGTGATATGGGCCTATTTTCTATGAAATGGAAAACTAATCTTTTAATTTAAGAACAACTGGTAGAAGTAGCTTGATAGCTAGTACATTGGTTTTGGGCATTGTTGAGAAATTATCTTTATATTGAATTCCATAACTTTCATTAGCTACACAACTCTTACATATCTGATAAGGTTTTGTTTCTAAGAACAAACTAATTTATTTATTCCTAACCATTTCTTTAAAACTGAGAAAACAAGCTCACCAAAAATAATTGCTTGTGCTGGGTTTGTAGTGTGATCTTACAAAACCATATTCTTCCACAGTGTCACTAATGCTGCAGGAAAATAATGACACCAGCAAAAAATCAGATGCAAGCTAACCCTACCAACAATAAGTTTTGTCACAGTTTCACTCAAACATCTTCATGAACATACTCATGTGTAAATGCATACTTGCATGAACAAGTGTGTACATGCATTATAAATCATCACGTGCAAAAAAAATCTTGTGGCATTGCCAGTTATAAATTTTAAATAATCATGAATGTTATTTCAGATGAGCTTTGTCCAGATCTTTACTTTTTAAAACTTCAAGGCACTTTCTCAAAACAATATATCAACAACATCAAAGATGTTGGTTAGATTAGGATTGAAAAACCTTTAATCTGAAAAAAGCATATATATGTATATATATATATATACACGTGTCCCTGACTCGAAGCAGTCATCAAGACTTATTCTTCTGGCAGTCAGTGAGAGTGGAATCCAGCCTTTAGATCCAATGGGGTGGTTTCAGCCTAAAGTTAAAAATAATTTTAAAAGGATTATATAAACTAAATGAATGTACATATATTTCTATTATATTGACTATATATGCCTCATTTCAACCCCTCAGCAATAGGGGACAAAATTTTGTGTGGTTCATTGATAAGTGATGTTAATGATGGATCCACCACCACATTACATCCAATGTCAGTGTATAGTAGTAATACTTCCCTGTATTTCAGACTGGAGGGATGCTCAGAACATTGTGTGGCATTTCAGAGACTGGGAGACACGCAGAAATGATAGGAGGGTAGGAAAATCCTGTTGGTCTTGTACCCTGTGGTGACTGAGCTGCTGACCCTGGGGCTGCACAGGGTGGTGGTGTCAGGCAAGGCACGCAGCCAAGAGCACAGAGCTGTGGTGTTTACTCTCACTGTCAGATGGAGCAGGCAGCCTGGCACTGGGTCCCTTCTCACAATGGACACTTTTGTTGTCAGATTAATATACCCGTGTCCTTTTGTTTTGATGAGGGATCTAACAAACACTTCATATCTCCAGAGGTAGAGCAACATCTCAGAGAAGCTTTTGCTTCTGTCTTGTGAAAGGAATGCAGTTTTGAGCAGCAAAATATTTGATTCTGTATGTCCCTTTCCCCTTTCCACTCCTTACTGTTCTGGGCCCTTATTTACTGCAGCTTTTTTGGTTTTGATCTTGGTCTTCAGAACCGAAAAATTCTTGTAAAAATAGGTAATTTCTTTAATGCTTTTATTTCTAAACTCAGAAGGAGCTGCCTTTGTAGGTATGTTTGTGCTGCCTTGCAAAGTAGACATTATGTGATACACACTTCAGAGAGACAAACATACCTTCTTTTTCGGCACCTTTGGCAGGACTTTTGGTTTTGCTATTTCCTATAAGCTAAGACACCAAAATACTTCCTGTTAAATGACTTGTGCAAGGGGAATGCTCCATTGAATCAAACACTTTTGCAAACTGCAACACTTTCCAGTTTTCTCTGAGGTATCTCCAGTATTTAATAATAAAAACTGGCTTCTCTCTCAGCTTCTATTCCAATGTGTTGCTCATGCCAGTATTGAATTATGTAACACCAAAGTTTAAGGTACTTTGTTGCAATTGAGTGAACAGAGTCACAGAAAGAAAGAGCTATTAACCAGTTTCATTTACTAATGACTAAATATTGAAGCATGCAGCAGAATTCAAATTCTATGTCCTTGTTTAATATACCACACATTTCTCCTACAGCCAGTAATAGAAAACAGGAGTTGTGCTGCAGCCATAAGACAATGCTCTGTCAATGGAACATCCAGATGCTGTGGTAAGAGGGGGCCAGCTTTCACATGGGATTATGAGGAGAGTAAGGAGCAACATATGTAAGGAACTGCAGATACTCCTTTTTCATCTTAACATTTATGGTGATTAGATCATTCTTCCAGTGGCACAAGGCTGTTTCCTGCTGGTGTTTTCTGGTGCTTTGCACGTTCTTGTTTTGTGCGTGTGGAGCAGCGGAGCATCACTTTAGCTTCCCCCCAGCCCCCAGTTTCTCTCCATCATTGGTATCTTTGCCATTCAGTTTCCCATCCACTGCAACACCTTACCCTATGGTCTTATAGACAGACTCTGCCTGCTTTGAATGTATCAGAATAACCTTAGCTAAGGCACCAAATGGATCACCAGCTTTGTCTTAAAGGTGGATGTTTCATTAACTTCTAAGTAATGGACAGGGCCATTTATCTTTGTTACATTCTATCATAATAAATGGTTGAGTATGGAACTGTGAGCAGGGAGATAGCCTTGGTCCTGTGAGCAGGCCTAGCCCCTTGTGCCTTGGCCTGATGCTGCAGGTTAGTTTCTAGGCCGGATAAAGGTCTGTGGCTCCACAGCCTTTGCTGTAGAAAGGAGAGGGATGCAAGAGAAGGAATTGATTAATCTTTCCCATGCCTCATTTCAGGCCTTCTTTCCTCTTCCGGTGACAAACAGAGAAGTTAGACAGAGCTCGAAAGGTGGGGATCAGCTACAGAAGTACGTGACATGCAGAATGGGGAAAGAGGGAGTAATGGAGAAGGACTTAGAGGAAGAGATGAAAAAAGTGGTAGCTAGAGATGTGAGTAGGAAGTGAGGATTAACAGACCAATGGGAATGTGTGAACAGAGGGGAGGACTGATGTAATTTTAAGATCTCTTCTACCATGCATCACATGTAGTTTGCATGTGTAAATAATCTAAAACTTTCTCAGGCTTTATGCTGAGAAAGGCAGGAGCACAATATAGCTCATACTAGAGAAACTCTGATGGGTCTCTGCTGTTTCATATAGAGCTCATAGCGCTGATTATTGTAATTTTGTCATGTGGCCAATGGCTACTTTGTTTACAGGGCAGAAGTTATACATGCCAGTAGTTAGCATGTACCTTCTGAGCCTGTTTGTGATGGGCCATTATCATTACAAGGGCTGCGTTCAATTTTTTTGTTTGCACCCATGTTCTTCTCCATAGGACTAAAGAAAAAGAAAGAAAGAAAGGCATCATGTCTTGCAAGCAGTTTGTAGCTGTTGTGTACTTTATTGTGCATTGGTTTAAGTGAAGGCAGAGAGGAAAGGACAGTGGTGACTTGGGCTCATCTTGTTTGGTTTGGCCTGCGAGATGGAAGGCAGCATTTCCCTCCTATAACTTGCTTTCTCTGGATGTGTCATTGAAGATACACTTATTTGTGTGTGAATGTATATGACTTTGCCTTGTGATATGTGTTGATAGGAATTGTCATCATGAGAGTTCAGTTATTTTAACCAAAACGAATGTCTTACACATACAAAGAGCAAACCATGTATTTCCATGAGTTTAAAAGAAAAAAAATGAGAGATTTTGCAGATGGTGTTACTATCTCTGAATTTTGGTGTTTCTATTTAACAGAGAATGCGGTTTCTTTCGATGCAGACAGAAACACACACGAGGCAGACAACTGTCCCACATTAATCCGGCTATTAAAATCAGATTCAGTTAAAAGCGAAGTCAGAAAACAGCGAACATGGTAGAAACAGTGGTTTACACGGGATTAAAGCTATCTGAAGAACGAATGGAGAGGAAAGACTAGGAGATGAGGGCTTTTTATTTAGTTAAATCGTATCCTCTCCGTTACAGGGAATAAAATCTCGTAGGGTCAGACTGAGCGGAGTACCAGGGGAAATCCCTCATCCCCGCGCCGCAGCGCAAGTCGCGGAACAGGAGGCTGGCGAGGGCGCGGTCCTGAGCCCACCGCCCAAGGGAACCGCGCCGATCCCGCCGGCATCGCGGGGAGCGCCACGGCGGCCAAGATTAAACCCCGCCACTCCCGAAAGCCTTGAGAGGAAAGCTGCGCGGGAGAGCGCTCCCGAGGCACGCAGGAAAGCGGCCGTCGCTCGCTCAGGGCGATGGTGGTCGCGGCGGAGAGCCCCCCTCGCTCCCGCCCGCAGCGCCGCCCGAGCAGCGCCGGCGGCTCCCGGAGCGCAGCGCTGCCGCCAGCCCGGCGCGGGGCCCTTTAAGAGAGCGCAGCGCGGTAGCGGGGCCGGCCCTGCCTCCCGCAGCCCGCAGCGCTGGAGCGGCGCTGGGCCATGGGAAGCAGTTCCTGCTCTGGGTCCGAGGGAGCGCACGCAGCAGCGGCGGCGGCAGCAGCAGCAGCAACAGCAACAGCAGCAGCAGCAGCAGCAGCAACAGCAGCAGCAGCAGCAGGCACCCCAGCTACCCCAGCTACTCCAGCTACTCCAGCTCCGCTCGCCCAGCAGCATCCAGCGTGGGGATCACCGCTCTGCCTGGCTCCCTGACACGGACGGGATGGACGTTCCTCAACACTGAGCTCAGCCGCTGTAAAAAAAAAAAAAAAAAAAAAAAAAAAAAAAAAAAAAAGGAAAGCAAGTAGGAAAATATACATCTGGATAAAATTGGTAAGTCAAACTAGAGTCACATCCTCTTCCTTGGACTACAGTTTTCCAGTCTCTTAATTTGTAGTGTTCTTTCAGGCTTTTTTTTTTTTTCTTTTAACTTTTAAGCAGAGCAGCTGGGAAAACGGAGGCAAAATAAAAGTGAAAAAAAAAAAAAACTTTGACGATTTGTCAGTGTTTGTGCTCCTGTTTTTGAAATCCTCTTTCCCCACAGAAGCTTTGCTGCAGGAGTGAGGAAGGAGCAAGTGCTTTTTTATGTGGGGAGATAGAAAGCTAGTAAGAGTTGTAATTGGCTTTTCCATATGACACGATCAAAGATTTCAAAAAACAAACAAATGAAAACAAGCAAACGGAACAAACCCCAACTTTTAAGAAGCCGGGAATGACTTGTCATTTACTTTTCCAGAGTAAACACAAGTCTCGTGTCGAAGGCTTAAACGCACTGCGATTTGTACAGCAAGGAGAAGGAACTTTTAAAAACTGTGTTGTCAGTGTAAATCCGGGTGCCAAAGTATTGCCGGGCAAATGTTTAAAAATTTGTTTAAACTGAAGTAAATCCATCGTCAGCCCTGGGAGGGCACGGGCGGGAGATGCCGTTTCTCCCGTGGCGGACAGAGCGCGCTGTTGCTGCACCCGGCATCAGCTTCCCTCAAAAGGGGAGCTGGTAAAAATCCAAGGGGAAAATCGAGTAGAGGCGAGATGTTTTAAACCATTAAACCAGCAATTGTTCACACGACCGCCAAGCTATAGTCGGTAGCATCCAGTTGAGCAACCAATTTTTAAATTTTCATTCCCTTAAGTTTTGGGGGCGGTTTTTTGGTTTGATCGTTTTGTACGAGATGATCTGAATTACAGAGAGAAATATGTTAGAGCCTGATTATGACCTTGTTATCTTTTCTGGAGTGTGTTGTGGAGTCATTCTGGATCAAGAAGGGGAGGGAAAGTGTGTAATCTCTTGTCAGAAATGTTACTTCAGTGGTGGAGTAGAAGATGAGGAAGAACTGTCACTCAGTGTTGATCAAGTTGCAGGCTGGAATTGGACAGCTGACATGGGAATGTATCCTTTATATCCAGTAGAGATGTACAGCAGAGGTTAGAGATCTACAAGTGACTAAGATCAGTAAACCCTGATGACTGAATGGCATATTGTCAAGTAGTTTGGGAAAGGGGAAGGGTCATGTCCAGGTATGCAGCTTTCCTCATAGAAATCCCAGTACTGCTACAAGAGGCTGACAATTGTACCATATTTCACCCATATAAACAAAGAGTTAGAAAATGCAGCAAGAGCCTGTTCTTACCTGTGTGTGTGTGTGTGTAGCTACTTATGTATCACCTGGGGTGTAAAATACTCTTCTTTGTGGAGTAGGAATTTGGGTTTACTTAAATCAAAGGCTTTGAAAAGAATGAAGTTATGATTTTAACTAATGCAGCTCTCTTGTGAGTAGCGACAGACCAGAGCTGTCAATTTCCCCTCTGATCCAACCTCTGCTACACCTTGATGTTTCTGTTGCGACCTGGGGCTTTGGTTGTGCCTCAAACAAGACTTTTCTGTCTGACTGTATTCCTGTTACATACAAATCACTTGCAAGTGGAGTGGAAAGATTTGCAAATTTTGAGTCCTTAATGTGAGACATGCTGGGCAAAGCAGATTAAAAGAGCTGAATGACCATATGTCATTCCGACTACCAATTATTATGCCTCATTGAAAAGTTTGAAGTTCTACTACCTCTGTTGGACCAGTGGAGTATGTGAAGAGTAGACAACTTTCTTACCTGTGAGAAACAGTAAATCACTTACTGTGCAGCAGTGCATCCTTGTGACATTAGTAGTTTTTCAAGAAAAAAAACAGCCATTTCTTTATACTCCTTGTGCTTCATTAGACATCCAGATATGAATGGCCCGTAAAAATTACTTACTGGATCAAAGGAAGGATTTCCCTCTTCAGTTCCTCTCTGAACTAGCAGGCATTACTCAGGTGTTTGACTACTGCCTCAGTAACTTATTGAGGAATCTCTTTCACTTCCTTTCAAGCAGATTGCAAGTTCACTGAGAATGATAGAGCTATCAGACACTCTGAGACACACTTGAACCTACCAGGTGACTGCCTTTGTAGGAGGCTAATTTATGCATTCAAAGTGTCTCTTCCACCCACCATCACTAATGTCCAGCCAAGCTCTTAAAAGTTGCATCTCCCCACTGTCTGCATTACATGTTTAATATGGTAGCTGTAGTTGTTTCATTCTCCTATTTGCCCATATTTCAAATTAAAATCTTCTCTTCACAAATGGAGAAGATAGTATGATGTGCCAGATCAGATTTTTACTGCATTGTTTGGAAATTCACTTTAGTATTTGTTGTATTTTGCTCCCAAGTGTTTTGCTTTGAGTTATTTTGTACCTAGGAGTGAACACTCTAAGTCTGTCTGAGGCTGATGCTGAGGTCATACAGTTAACTCCTGCAGAATTCCCAAAACCTTAGCTTAATATGACATATGTGTGTGATATTTAAAATGTAAAGGGATCCTCCACCTGTATTTATGCTAAATTAAAGAAACTGAGCTTCCTTGAATAGGTTTTTTTCATTAGAGACCACTAATCTTTTTACCTGCCAGATGATACTTAGCATGTTGGCAGTGCTATAAATTCTGTGGCTGCCATTGGAGCACTTGTCTACCACTTGCTTACACTGACAGTAACTCTGCTAAGTGAGTTTAGCCAGAGCAAGACTCATGATTACTCAACAAATTACTGTCAGCTTGGCTTCTAATGTAATTTTTTGTCATCGTTTCATAGAGCTTCAGGTTAATTAATCTTTGAGCATCTTAAAATAGTTTACTTGATGAAGCCTACTGCACAATCCTTTCTCTTAGAATGTCTCCAGCATTATGAAGTGCTGGATGTCACCACAAGTTGTGAAGGCTTGTTGGTGTTCACACAGCTGTGGTGAATCTGGCCTTGCTCTTTGTTGTAGGTAAAGTCTTTTTCTGCTTTATGTAACAGAACCAGGATCCCAACTTAAAACCCCAGTTTCATATCAAAGGCTGACTGTGCTGGTAATACAGTAACTTGCTCTTTCCTTTGATAAGAGATTTTGTAGTTTTTTTTATACTGATCAGTGATAGGTCTGGTTTTATGTCTGATTTATTTACCTGTCTCTAATTTAGCATTTGGAATGGCACATTTTCCATTACACGCGGGACAAGTTTATCTGTTTAAGTGGAGACCTCTCAAGATGTTGTTCTGTGCAAGATCAAAACATGTTAACTTGCACAGAATATGAAGGAAAGTTAGTAAGATTTAATAGCTCTGAAGGTGGATATGGAAAGGAGTTAGTGTAGGAATGTGTTCCCCAAAGAATATTTTCAGTGGATACATCTGTGTAGCTAGTCCTGATTCTCCCAGGGAGACCACATCAGATCTGTCAATACTCATGTGGATTTGCATCCTCTAAAGTATTATTTTCATCTTCACATGTATACATCTGTCATTTTGTGTCTGAGAAAATTGATGACTGAGCTTTTCTGTTTATTGTACGTAATTCCAAAGTTCTTTTATTCTTAGCCAGATTAATCAGAATCCTTGAAAACTTCAATCTCTCTTTAATCTCATTCTGTTGTTGAGAGTATTATTTCTTAAATGTAAAAGTAATGAACAAAAAGTCTTAAAAAAATTTTAGACACTCTATCAGCTGAATTATGCTTTTGAAAACATGGTAGTGAGCTAATAAATTGTTAAATTATTACATTTAAATACTGCATTGACCTTGCCAGCCAGTAAATCAAGCAATGGCAAAATCCCTTTTGTTCTTTGTGTTACACCCTGAAACCTGTGAAATAATCTGAGCATTTGGCAAAAGTAGGTATCAAGTTGATGTGTTTTGCAGCATGAAATGAAGAAAAGAGGTAGAAATTTTTAGCTTTCTAGGGGCCAAATAAGGTACTGCTGAGATTCCTCCCTCCTCCTTATTTTCATAAATTCAAGAGAACATGGACTGTAAAGGTTCCATATGAGAAGAAAAAGCCAAGGTGGCAGCTGGCAGTGTTGGCAATTATTAAATAAGGGCTGCACTTCTCAGAGCCTTTATTGGAAAGAATGAGTTTTATACTCAGGGCTGATTTTTACCATCTTGTCAAATTGTCCCTTTGGGGAAGGAATGGGTTGAGGTGTGGATTGGAGCTGATTCACAGTGCAGCTTCTGACTTTTGAAATGGGGCAGAGATTAAAAGAAATTCTGAAGTCTTTGTCTGCGTCACTTTCAGTTTCCTGCTGTCACATATTGTTCCCCGTGAGAAATATGGATGGGCAGAAGGACCATCAAGTGATTAACTCTCTTTTGTACCATGTTGTGTATAATGCAATATCCAGGGGCAGCAGGAAGGCTAATGACACTCTTTGCAACTGCCCTTCCCAATTATTTTCACTTGTGCTTCACCTTTTTTCTCACCTGGGTGTTTTGTCATTTAGCTAATATGATGTGTTACCAGTGTGTATCTAGCTCTACAGCCTCTTTCTGGATGTGTATCAAGATGTACCTGTAACTTTACCTCCATCTCTTTATTAACCGGCATGACCATATACTTCTGTTTATTTTGAAATCCATGGAAAGTACATGAAGAAAAACTGTAATTCTATTTCTCCAAGACAATCTTTTCCAGCAGCTGATGAAATCCAAGCTCATGCCAGATGAAAAGCTCTTGTGTTATCATTTTCAGTTAATTAAAAAAATAAACACCAAATCCCTTACAGCAGTAGGTTTATAAGTACTGTGTGTGTATGTGTGCATGTATGTGCATGCCCACACCAGCCCTTCACTCTCATGTGCTTTTGACAGCACACTGGAAATTATCATAAACTTTTAGCTTCAGGACTTGATGCAGGGATACAGAAGAGGATGGAAGAATTTGTTTGTTTTAGTACATCTTACACTAGCTGAAACAGACCCAAAATAAAGTAAAAACTTTAGTGTTTGCCTTAAGATGGCAACATTTTTGTTGTCTTTTTTTTTTTTTTTTTAGTAAGAAAACATGCTAAAGTCTCAATTTTTATCTTCTGGTAGGAAAGCAAAATATTTTTTCTGGCAATTTGATTCTTTACTAAAATGAACACTTACTTGATTAAATGTGCCAAATTTGTGTGTGCTAAAAGGCAGGAAGCTGGGTTTGCTGAAATAGAAGGGTGCACTGGCAGCTGAGGCTGAACTACCTCATGGCACCCTATCAGTCTGTTAAGTGCAGATCCCAGTAAACGGAAGGATTATTATCTTCAAAAAATCTTGGACAGTTTCACTGGTGAGTTAGATTTCTTTTGCTTTCCTTTTAAGAAGGTAAAATTAATATCTTTTGGGTGAAAGCTGTTAAATGGACAGATTTGGAAGACTGTGGTCGCTTTGTTCAGTCACAGAATAAGTGATGCTGTGGACCATGGCTGAGTCACCTTCCCCAGTGCCACTCTCTAGTTGTGTGTTCTGGGTTAGTCAGTGGATCAGACTCAATGCTTAGCATCTTTCTCTTCAACTTTCTTTTATTTTCTTGTTTCTTTTCTTTTCTTTTCTTTTTGCCAGCATTGTCAGATTCCTGACAATGAGCTGACTGTTTAGATTTTGAGATGGCTTCTTCTTGAATCTCATTAGGCTTTGCTGACAGACGTCCTTGTGGATCTTTTTGGTTCAAGTGACAAACTTGCTCGCTTATCAGGACAGCCTTGATCAATTCATTTCACATGAGCAGTGATCAAATGGGAATGGTTTTTGGTCATCGTCCAGAATGGATTCAGCCTAGTGGCCTGGTAGAAGGACATATTATATTCCATTACCATCCCTGTGAATCATTCAGTCTCCCAATTGAATGTGGTTTTTCAGTACTCCACTTGCGTTACACAAACCTTGTGTTTTTAGGCTCTGTGTTCTTTTCCTGATTCAGAGGCCTTTTGAAAGTTTCATGTGGGCTTTTGCATTAAGCTCATCTGGAAATCAAAGACTCTGAACTACAGATGGTTTCTTTCAGGGTGGGACAGAGGGACTGTGTGGGACAGTGGCACAGGGTTTGTTGTAATACCTGCAAGGATGTGTAATAACTGTGTAAAACCTTTTGGCAGGATACTGTATTTTAAAAAAAGAGATACTGTTTTTTAAATATTATGCAAAATTTGTATTTTTATGTTTGTATATATGTCTGCTTCCCCTTTCCCCTGAGATTTAAACAATGACTCTCTTTTAATCATATGCTCTAGGAAAAAAAGTAATTTCTGTCCATGGAGAACTTGATCATAAAAATATATATTTGTACTGGAAACTGTTTTTCAGTCTTTGTGCTGGTTATTTTTTAATGGCACACTACTCAGGTTATAGAGTGAAACTTGGCCAGGTAGTTCCAACTTCCTGTTTCTTGTTCACTTCCCTAACAGTTCTTTCATCGTCTAATACTATAAGAATTTGGGTTGGAAGCCCATCAGGGATTTATTTATATTGAACAACCTTTTATTTTTTCTATTTTTTTTTTTCACTTACGAAAACATACAAGAACAAACAAGCGTTCTAATGATATTAGGTTTTAGGCAATAACGTTATGCTTTTGCCAACCATCCAATGTCATGTTTAAGGTGGCTGACTTGTAGGTGACATTAAAATGGAAAAATGAAAACACACTCTAGACAAGCTGTTTTTTCCCTGTTTCATTTAGCTTTTCAATGCAACTTAATTAGGTGGAGGCAATGAAACTACTACACTGCTGCTTCAACTTTGAGCACAATAGGGAGAACAAGAAAGTGGCTGTGAAAGTTTGGAGACTTACGCTCATGCTTGCTATTTTGACTTCACGTCCCAAGGCTCAGTCAAGCAAAATAGCTCAGAGAGAAATTTTCAGTTTCTCAGCCTGAAAACAAAATTATATGAGTAGTCAGGCATCTAATGTGCAAAATTCTTTAAGAAAATATAGCATCTCGTACCTCAGAAATATTTGCACTCTCTTGGAAGTCTCATCTCTCATCTTTACTCAGTGATTGTAAACAGAAATATTTTCATATTTCAGAAGAATTAGCTAATCTGTGCAGGTTGATGCAAGGTGTTTTAATAAGAAAAACTCCTTTTTAATGCTCTTGCAAGTTTTAAAATTATTTCTTTGGGAACCAGAGTGAAGATCAACAGGATTAGAGTCCTAGTGTAGGGTACCTGCAATATGGCTGTTTTTCCAGTTCAGTCTTTGAGCTATGGCTTCTTTTTTTTTTACCTTCTTTACTTAATTTTTCAAACCTCTTTGACACCAGAAATCTGCTAGACCAAAAGTGGACCAGTGCAACATTCTCAGCCCTCAGAATTTCTTATGGGACTGCAGCCACAGGGAACTGGTGGGTTACCAAATACATATAGGGACTCTGCTTCTGAGGACCACTTTTTATGGGACATGAATGAAAAATCAGCAGAACAAACCAGCACCACCAAAAGACCTTCTGCAATAAACATTTCTGTTCTCTTCTTTATTTTTTCAAATGTGAGTGATCAGATACATTAAACAGTATTGATGTGTGTGGACAGGGTTAGATAGCTACTGCTGTACAACAGTATGTAATAAATGATGTGTATTTAAGAATGTATATGTTGATGAATAATGGATACATGCAGGTATGAGAGTGGTTGTTACTCTTTAGTTGTACAGTTTGAAGATCCTGAGGTGGATTTGATTCTACACGACTGCATGTGTGGAAGAGGTATACATGAAGTTATCATGCTATTTGCTTTATTGAGCCCCTTATCCCCATGTCTGAAACTGTGATTTGTTGTGCTGTGATATGATCCAAAATAGAACCACAACTCACTGTAGCGGGTTCTTTCAATCCCCTGGGAATGTTTGTCTGGCTTAAATGCATGAAACTGAAATGTGTTATACTGAGCTGCAGATTATCATGAAACCAAAATGTGTAATATTGTGCTGCAGCTTATAGATCAACACTGACTCCATTTGTGGGAATGAATGAATACCTCATGTTTGATGTGCTACAGGAGAGTTCACAGATGATTTCTTATGTTACAATGCTATATTTTTCATGCTTTTTCAGCTTCAAGTGTTTAGCGCTTTCCTGTGTGTAGAATAGGGCTGTATTATCCTGGGCTTTTCAATACAGAAATAGAATGTGAAGAGATTTCTCCCTGCTGACTCTTTTTAATGCTTTCAGAGACTTCTTTCCAGCAAAATTTTGGTCAAGTCTGAAAAAGACGGGTGATCATTTCTATACCCATCCACACATTTCTCAGCTATAAAACTTCTTTGATCCACTTTAATTCTTCCTGCATGATCCTGTTGTATAATTTCCTCACTTATTTACCTCTTTTTACAGTTCCTTTGACAGCTTTTAACCCCTGGATGCAGGGCAGTGAAGTTAACTTCTAACAATGTAGTCAACTGATTGGATGGTAGGTGGGAGGGTTCATCTCCATCCTGCTCCTTGCAGGTGATCATTGATATCATGGAACTTTATTCCTGTTTCATTCTTCCCTTATGACCCAAATTTTTACCTGAAAATACATAAGTGCATACAGGTGAATAAATGTCACTCAATAAACTTTCATGAATTTGCTTAATAAAGAAAGCAGACCTTATTCTAGCTGTCCTGCTAATATTCCACGTTTAATGTACCTTGTTTCTAGTTTTTATTTATTTATTTATCCTGTCTTGGCTCAGCAGAGGATGAGGTGTGCACAACTAAAAGAGACCTCCTGAGTCACAGAGTTCACCATTTCTGTAATTGCAGGAAATTATGTTGCAAAATTCCCTTACTTAATTTATCAATCTCGAATGGCTTTTGCTCCTGTTGCTTCCTATTGGGAAGCCATTCAAGAACCTCACTCCTCTGATGTTTATAAATCTGCTTCCAATTTCCAAACTAAATTTGCTCATAGCTTGTTCATGCCCATTTGGTTTTATGCCAACTCAGCTCTCTGACTTTAATAGTTCTTCCCCCTTCTTACAATCCTCCTGTGGTCTAAGAGGATTCTTGTCTTTCTCTCCTTCTGTTGTTCCCTAAGAGAGAAGATAATTAAAATTGTATCTCTTTATTATGTTCTTCATTATCAGTGTCATTGTGTCTTGATTTGATAAATCCTTTAGAGTTGAGAGCTTTTTAGCCTTTCCAGTCAGTTCTTGGACAGAAGCAGGAAAAGGTGGCTGTTTGCATTTTCCTAGACAGACAGAATGTGTAACTTTTTGTTAATTCTGACGCCAGGAGGGTGAGATGGGAAGAGGGAGAAAGTGGCCTGCATGTTTCTGCATCTGTAAAGAGCTTTAACTGGGGACTTTGTGAAAAACAATTCGGATTTGAGGATCTGGTGCCTGGGATAGGCAAAGGCATTGATCCAGTTCTTTTCATTCAGTCCAGCTCTCCCATTGCTCCATAAAAACCTGCTTGAAATGAGCAGCCGATAAAAATTCTGGAGGGGATGCAGCTCACAAATGAGTTTTTGAAGGCAACTTTCCAGCTGTTTCCTCAGAAGGAATGAGGCAAACAGCTCCCAGAGCCCCAGACAAATGCCTGGGATCTTTCTTCTTCAGAGTGCATGGAGAGTCCCTGAGAAGAACTGAGAGGCTGGAGGCTGATGGAGAGATGAAGCCAAAGGCCTGCAGTGGGAACCTCCTGCTGTCAGGATCCCACGCTAGGCTGCACTTGAGGGCGGGCATGGAGGGGAGAGAGAAAGCTGAGTAAGGTTTGCTGTGACCTCAGTATTTTCCCATGCAGCTTCCCTCTCCGGGCAGTGCTTGATGGCATCTTTGACAAGATTCTTCAAATGCCCTTAAACTCAGTAGAAAAAAAAAACATATAGTCCACTCAGCATGCTGCTCTATGGTATCCTTACCATGATACCATGGATGTCTCTTACAAGACAGCTTTTTATTTAGCAGAGTGTATCAAAACCAGGACTTTTTGCAGGGAAGTACCAGTCCCAGGCAAGACATCTGTGGTGTACTGGGAAGTTTTGGTGCAGCAGGATAAAAGACTGAGAGGAGGGAAAGCTAAAACAAAAGGTCTGGCCCTTGTGTGGGAGCATGTGGTAGATACTAAGTAGGTAGAGCAGAAAGTGTGAGAGTAGTGGGACTTCTGTTCAGATCTATCATCTTAAGGAGAATATAGTGGTTCAGAGCTCTTTTGAAGTTGTTGTCTGTATTTTTCTGTGTATGTTGAGGTTTTTTTCTTTTATTACCAAAGGAATTTTTTCATTGGTATTTTTTCATTAATTTTTCCAGCAGCAAGTTTTCTAACATACCCTCTTTTATTTCTCTACTGCTTCTGTGCCTAAGAGGTATGCACACACATACCTTGCTGTATCTTGCTTGCTGTATCCTGCACTCTTTGTATTGCCCCACTGCTGGGATTTTACCAAGTAAGATAACTCTGGAATCCTCCTGGAATGAAGTTCCTGGGACTGGTGCAAAAGAATATTTGGGACTTGTTTCCTAACCATTAATTCAAAATAATTACTGTTCCTCTTCTTCAACAGATTTATTTAAACAGTGTTAGTTCATCACATGAGGTGCTTATGCTTTAATAACCATAATTAGATACATTTTAAATTGACTTTGATTGTATTCAAAGTAGCAGAACCAGTCTTTCTTTTCTCATCCATCTAATGAACTTCAGTAGGAAGAATCTAAATTTACAGGTGAAGAATGTCTCTAATCAGTGCCAGCATAGACTGAGTAGAGCTAGCTGGAGGTGACATCTGCCTTTTCAGAACCCAGCATACTCTTCTGTTTCACAAAAAAGCTTGTAGTCACTAATTGATTCTTTGTTAGTCTCTAAATAGGAATGGTAATGATTTGCCCTGCTTATGCAAGAAATTAGCCTGGTTGACTAACCTAAACTAAATCTTTCAATTTTTTAGCTCATATATCCTTATACCCTTTGATTGCATTTTGTGATGGTCTCCCAAGATGGAGAAGAGACATTATTTTTACTAAGCATACACCCTATTATCTCATTGGAAATATGTGACAGAATTGGGAGAGGATGCCTTGTGTTATCCAGGCACGCCTCCTCTTGTGGAGGTAACACAAGATTTGGCTTGTGGCTCAGTTCAGGAGGTGCAGTGAGTGTTCTTAGCCCTGTGTGCAGGCAATAGAAGGAATTCTTAGGACACTAAAAAAGAGAAGGGTGATTATGCTGTTGATACTTGGTCAGTACTTGCAAGGACTCAGGAGGCTGAAGTTCAGCCATACACCAAAATGTGTCTTCCTGAGGACTCTAATCAAACATTAATAAACAGTCCCTCACTGTTCTCTCTTTTTGGCTCCTCACTTGTTGCACAGAAATGGAGGAAGAGAGTCATGAGTCCGAGTTCTGCTGGTAATTCTGGTTAGAGCTCTTTGGTTAGGATTAGTTGTACTTTCTCACTCTGTAATCCTGGGGAGAAAGTTCATACAGGATAGACAGAGCCAGAAATAAATAGGCTTTTAAAAGGTCATATAATGTGCATAGAAGGAAACAAATGGCTGCATTCAGCTTATAGGAATGACAAAATTCTTTGCTATTACCTTCCACCTGTCAACACCCTCCTGGTAAATGTGATATTGAATATGTTTAACAGGTTCAAGCTCTGAGGGCATGATGATGAACATTCCTGCTGTGTTTTCTTTAATTTCTTAGTAAGTGTATAATTTGTGATACACTGAGTGTACTGTGCATAGTACTGTAAGCCTTGCTTGCAAATGCAGCTCAGTTGTTTGTCTAAATCTTGCAGTTGCCATTCATTCATAAGGCCAAGGCAAAAGACCAAAACAGTCCATTTCCTGTGGGTCATTTTGAGGAAAAAACAGTCTGGGCACTGAGCTCGGCTCTGTGGTGTGCCTCGGTGACAGGACCTGAGGGAATGGCCTGAAGTTGTGTCAGGGGAGGGTTAGGGTGGATATTAGGGAAAGGTTCTTCATCCAGATGGTGGTTGGGCACTGGAACAGGCTCCCCAGGGAAATGGTCACAGCACCAAAACTGACAGAGTTCCAGAAGCATTTGGACAGCACTCTCAGGCACATGGTGTGACTTTTGGGGTGTCCTGTGCAAGGGCCAGGAGTTGGACTCAATGATCCTTGTGAATCCCTTCCAACTCAGGATAGTATAGCATTTTAGGAAAAAAAAAAAGTGTGTCAGCTTTAGCTTTCAGTATGTGAACGGTGTGTGAGCATCCAGCAGCACTAATGCTGCTGAAAGGGAGTCTCTTTTGAAAAGGAATGCAATAGCTTTGCTGTGATATGAGCAAGAACGGTTAGCATGGTCTTAGCAGAAAATAAATGATTTTTAACTAAAGTGGTCCACATATAATGAAAACATTCTGTTGTGTTTATTTAGGGGTAAAGGTTTGTTTTATTTATTTATTTTTTACCATTTAGCACTTCATATATAACCTGGACAAAGCCTGAAAAACCACCTGATGTATTTTTTTTAAAAAACCCCAGCATCTTCATTTATCAAATCAAGATATAGTGCTTTAAATTGAAAAGCTAATTAAATTATCAAAAGAGAGTATTATGAAGGTTTAATTGCTAAAGAGGCTTTCAGTTACAATACTATTTTTAGTAGCACTGGTTTTAGACTAGTTTGGGGATTTTTTTGGCTTTCTCATATCAGCAGCCTGAGATTTAATTTCCAGGTGATTTTTGCCCTGGTGTTCAGTGGGAAAACTTTTCATTCTGACTAAGGACCTTCTGCTAAATGTTTTTGACCATGCCCTTTTTGTTATCTTTCCCTATTGTGTGTTTGTGATATATTCATGGGAGCTTTGTGCACAGCTGACTCCTTGGTCAGTTCTGACGTGCTTCCTGGTGACAACACCAAAGGCTTTTAATGTTTGTGAAAGGCTGGATTGCCCTTGACTTATGGACAGCAGCCAATGCCAAGTATGGAGTCAGAATGGCCACACCTGTTATCAGGTGTGGAGGTAGGAAAAAAATCTCGTGGTAGATCTTATGCAGGACTATATTTAATGTGTGCTATATAAAGGTTATGTCTCTGCAACACAACTGAATTTCACAGTTATGTGGGAAATAGACCAGAACATTTTAGGGTGGCTAAGTAGAGTTGGCTGTTAAGCAAAGCTGGCCCAAATCTGGTTCTACTGGTTTAGAACTTTGTTCAGACTATTTGTTTTGCAAGACAGAAGTTTACCTGTTTCAAGATGATTATCTCCTTGATCAATTATGTGGGTATGTACTGGGGTGACCCTGGCTGCAGGCCAGGTGCTCACCACATGTGCTGTGTCACTCTCCTCAGCTGGCCATGGGAGAGGAAATGCAATGAAAGGCTTGTGGATTGAGATAAAGTCAGGGACAGATAACTCACCAATTGCCATCGTGATACCTTCCTCCCATCCGTCTCTTTTTGGACTTAACTTTTCTTCTTAGTTTCTCTACTTTTTGCCTTCAAGCAGCACAGGTTGACATTCATCACACAATGTCTCTGCTGCTCCTTCCTCCTTAGGGGAAGGACTCCTCACACCCTTCCCCTGCTCCCATGTGAGGTCTCACACATGGGACATAATTCTCCATGAACTTCTCCAGTGTGGGCTGCTGTCCTTTGTGAACTGTTCCAGCACGGGTCCTATGTGGGGTCATAGGTCCTGCCAGCAAACTCTTCCAGTGTTTGCTTCTCTCTCCATGGGCCTACAGGTCCTGCCAGGATTTTCTTCCAGCATGGGCTTCCTATGGGGTCACAATCTCCTCTGGGCAACCACCTGCTCTGGCATGGGGTTTTGCACAGGCTGCAGGTGGAGCTCTGCTCCCCTGTGGACTACCATGGGCTACAGAGGCACAGATACCTCACCATGGTCTGCACCATGGGCTGCAGGGGAATCTCTGGTCCTACACCTGAAGCACTTCTACCCTGCTGCCTTTGGTGTCTTTATTGCTGTTTCTTGTGCATATCCTCATTCCTTGTTCCAGCTGAAGTTGCTGTTTCACAGTTTTATCCTCTTCTCCAATATGTTATCTGAGAGCCACGACATGGCTGATGGGCTCAGCTTTGGTCAGCAGTGGGTCTGACTTGAAGCCAGCTGGCATTGGCTTTATCAGACACAGAGGAAGCTTCTAGCAGCTCCTGTGAGAAGCTGCCACTGTAGTGCCACACCCCTGCCAGTGCTACCAAAGCCTTGCCACACAGGCCCGATAGAGTCTAACATTCAGACCTTCTTTTTCTGTGAAAATAATTCTACAAGGAACCTTCCTCTTGCTCTATGTGCTACATATAGAAGACAGAGATGAGGAATATATGTAGCCAGAATTGTTAGTTTACGAAAATTATTTTAACCTGGTCACTATTCTGATTCTTCTTGTGAAGTAAGAATATTGGTTTTCTGGCAATGAATTTTTCATTTCAAGACTGCAGATGGATGCAATTTCCTTAATTAAGTTTTCTCACAATCAGCATGTAGTTCTGCCTCTGATCTTCTTTTACTCATTACCAAATCTTAATTTGTAGAGACCTTCCTTTTTAAGTGGTTTTAAATGGAGCTCAGCTTTCCTGAGGCAGGCTTCAGTGACACTTTCTGAGCACTGTTTACTGGGTCTTTTCTTTATCAACACTAACTATGCCATGCCCAACCAGTCTGAACACAGTCGAGTTCTGGTTCTATAACCAGATAAGTGAAATTTGATGGCACTTTACCCTTTTTCTTTTTAAAAGAGTTATTATCTCTAAGTGGCATCTATGGACCCAACCTGAAAAAAAAAGTCTTTCTTATCCTAATTCCTTTGAACAACCCAAAAGCAGGTCTTATTCCTTCTCTCATTTTAACTTCAAACATCATTATAATTTAGTTAGGAAAATGTTCTCTTATGCAGAGAGATAATGACAAGATAATGACTGATGGTACTTCAGTCTACCTTTCCAATGGAACATGTAGAAGAAACTATGCATTACTACACTCTAGTTATTCTTCAAGAGAATGGCAGAGGGCCTTGGGACTCCTGCCTGCTGACTCCATATTTGGCTTTGGGATAAGGTAGGGGGGGGAATATAGTTCACCTGTAGGTCAGAGAATGGGTTATTTGGATTTCTGGTTGATAAAGCATGAATTTTGGGTTAGTTAGTGTGGTGGAATAGCAGTGTGTGATCCTGAAGACTGACTTGCTGCCCAACTTTGAGTCGTCTATCTATTCTGTGTGGGATCCAGACCTCATCAGAGTTGGTGCCTGCACTCTTACTTTGACTTCTCTAAAACTTTATTCTGTCACAGTCCATGTGATTGATTTCTGTATAATCATTTTTTGGGGCTATTTTTTTATCATATTTGCCCTATGTGTTGCAGTTTCATGTGACATTTTCCAAAAATTGAGTCTGTTATCTCAGAGTCTCTTCTTTCTCTCCCTGAAAGAGTCAATAGCCTTAAACTGGCAGACTCCATTGAATTAGGGAGCTTTTAGTATGAGAGAAATATAATACAGCAATAAAAGTGGTGAATTAGTATGAAAGCTCCCTTCATAATTGAGAGATGAAATTAATCTCTCACATTCTTTTATGTGAATGTAAGATTCTTTGTTTAGATTACAAGATTCAGATTGTTCCATGTAAAACTCTAACTCCTCCTCTCTTTTGTCTTGGGTGGCTACACATATTCACATGCACATATACATGCTCAGAGATACACTACTTCTGGACAGTTCCTGTACAATTACCTCACCTCTTCTAATCATGGTGCACAGAAATGTTTTTATCCTACCTTTTTCTGACCAACTTAGCTAGAACTTAGATGTCTGAGTTGTTCAAAATTAAAATTTAGGGTACTTAAATGATACTCTTTGGTTTTTGATACCTTTTATCCAAAAAAACAGAAGAGCTTCTATAAACCCCAGATATCTCAATGTCATTTTTTCCTCCTTCACTTTTTTGTTTTTACATCTGTCACCTTGATGGAATTAGTGCATGGAGTATAGAAATGATCCAGGCAGACTTTTCAGATCTTTGTTGCCATCCTATATTCCCACTTCCATGGATTTAAATTTCATTTGAAGGATCCTCACCTTCTCTGTTGCTTCCAGAAATCTTGAAGTAAAATTTTCCCCTGGTCATGTTACCTATATTGTTTTGCCTCTATGATATTTTTGTCTTGAGCTACGCTCTGCTGAAGCTTCACAGGAATCAGATTCCTTGCCAAGTAGTGAGAGAAGGTTTTTTGAGAGCTTTGCCTCTGAACAGTACCACAGCCTTTTCAGATTACAGGGCTTGGCTGAATTTTACAACCTTAGAGTTTATATTCATCTCATGTAGGTTTTTTTTTTTTTTCTTCCCCATGGACTGTTATCGTTTGAGTTCCATATTTATCTGGGCCAGAATGACTGTCTGTCATTGCCTCATGGTTTTTCTTCTGTCTCATTCTTTACTTTCAGCTGTCTGTTCTTTTCAGGGGTTGTCGTTCTACTGAACTTGAACAGCTACTAGTTTTGCTTATCCATGTTTAACGTTCTGATTTGGACCTCTTGAAATATTTGTCCTCCCAGAATTTTTGGCTCTGGTTACTCTTACATTATGACCTTTCTTCCTTTTCTTCTGCACTTGACATTTTCCCAGATTATGCTTATCTCTATGCATTCAGGCCTCCTATCTCAACCTTCCATGTAGAGGAATAGTATAAATGGTATAGATTTGCCAGAAGTTTATTCTTCCCCAGGAAAATAATAACCAACCCTTCACATGTCACCTTTTGAGACAATCTAAGACAGTCTGTGATAAAATAGCTGAGAAATATCACTGCTTTCCTGTTCTACTTCACAGAGCATCACTTGAGTGGATGAATTTACAAAGCTTGATGTTTGAAACCGGTACCTGCTCTAGAGAACATAATCAAAACATAAACAGAAAGCCTACTCTTGACCAGTAAGTTTTAATCCTGAAGTACTTACAAACAAGCAGTTGTTTTGGTGACATTCCATGTCTCTGTGAAATGATAATTCTGTGCACAGGCAACACTAGTTGATTCCGTGCCATGACAGGTATGGTACTGAATGCATTTTATTCTCCTTTTCTTCTGTCTCTAACCATTAGTATGCATGTTAGCTGATGCTGAAATGAGGTTATGGGAAGCAACGTCAATTTTCCAGTGTAGTGTTTTGTCACCACAGTTTAGGAAAGGAAGTGCAGGATGCACACAGACAGATCTGAGCTAACTTCAGTCTGGAGAGCTTAGAGATTAGTGGCATCAAACCTGTGATGTCTTGAACTTGAAAACGTGTTGGCCACCTGTATAAGTAACCTGACTTCTAAGAAAGCTTAGCTTTTACAAAAGGCTCTGCTGTGATCCCTCAGTGCTGTTTTTACCTAAGTAACCTAAAGTAAAGTTAGAAAGCCATGACTTAATGCAGCACAATGAGAGCTTTTGTTAAAGCTAGAAATAACTGGAGTTTCTCTTATACCTAGTGGATTTAAAATTACCTCACTCTCTTATGTCTCTTTAGACATTTCCTTATTTTTCCTCTGCAGGAAAAATCTCTTGTTCTTCTGATACCTCAGTTCCTCTTGTGTGCCTGCATCTGCACACCTCTTTGTAACTTTGTAAGTTAGAGAGATGTGATGGTCTGTGGCCAAAAGTGTCATAACCCTTTTGCAATAGCCTCATTAGCATTCATCAACGCTGACCCCTTCATCAGCTGTCTCAGCTTTTTCATGGACAGAGCAGGAAATGCATAGAGGAGAGTTGGAAGTTTGTCTCTGGAGGCCAGCAGAGCAAAGGGGTTCTCTGTGTAAACTTCAGTGGTCCAGACTTAAAGATTGGCAACTGAAAAGCAAAAGATGACAAACCCAGTCTGTTCTCTTGGCTTCAGATGTCCAGTTAGAAATCATAGTAATGTAAATACTGTTGTACTGCAAGCAGAGGATCCAAAATCAATAGTGATAAAGCTGAAAAAGCATGGACATGAGCACAGATGTAAATCCCCAAGCAGTGCTATTGTCACTGAGTATTTTTGCTGTTACCACTGGACAGATGATACATTGAAATTTTAACAATGGTACAAAATCGACTGCATGTGGGGTTTTTTTGGCAATCTTGGTCCACATAGGTGCTTCTTCAGGAAGTAGAGTCTGCTATGTATTCAGCTGGATGTTAAACCTCACATAGTTTAACCAAATCCTTGGTTTAGTGGTCATAGGCTCATGAAAAAGCCCAGGTTGAAAGGGACCTTGAAAAATTATCTGATCCAACCTTTTATGGATAAGAAAGCCTAGATGAGATTGTCTAGCTCCCTGTCTAGTTGCATCTTGAAAACCTTCAGTGATGCTGTCTCTAGCATATCTCTGTGGAGGTTGTTCCTGTGATTGACTGTTCTCACTGTAAAAAATATTGTTCTATATAATTCATATATCAAGATGAACAGTTTTATTTCTTTAATTGCTGATTCTGCTGAACTTTAAGGATAATCCTGTGTAGATTTTTCCTTTCCCTTTCCTACAAATTCCATTCCTAAAAACTCCTTTCACCTTTACCAAACTCTTGGATGGTCAGAAGCTACAATTTTCCTCCCTTATCTTCTCTTTCTTCCTCTTCCTTCCCTCTGCTTCCCATTGTAGCAAAGATCATGAACAGCATGTAACGGAACTGAGGGAAAGTGGAACAGTTTTGCAGTGCACATTTCCATTCCTTAAACACCAAAGAGTACTTCTGGAACTGGCTGGTCTGCAAACATTCCTTTGATCCTGAAACCTGGTGCCTTTCTGCAGGACTTTAAATTTTTGGATGTTTTGTTGTGTTGTTTGCCCATGATCCTTGCAGTGTTAAGACTAATGGTGAAAAGTTTGACCATCACCTTTATATTATGCCTCTAAACAAAAAGAAAAAAAGAAAGGTTTCTTCTTAAAAAAGAAAAGGCTACAACTTTACAGTTTTCACAGTAAGAACATATCACAGTAAGAACATACTTAATACATTTTTTTTTGTATATGGCTTTCGTATCTTCTCCAGTGAAGCTGTTCCAAAGCTGTCAGCCTCTGTAGAAGTGGCATAGAAGTGATGGCATGGCAGAGAGACAAGCAATAAAAATAGCATGACCCAGGAATCATTTGCCTTCTCCTGTGGTCTCTGAGCTTTGAAAAAATCGTCCAGATTATTTGCAGTCTGCAGGCTTCAGAATAAAAGGGAGTTGTGCTCTTTAACTGAGCTTTGCTTAGAGGACAAAACAAATGAAAGTGCTGCTTATGTGACTGAGGCCAATGCAGCAAGTTGGAAAATCTGATAAAACTGTTCTTCTATTTGGACTTTCTCTCATTTCCTTGATAAAGTGTTCTTTTTCTCTTGGTAGATGTGGTCAAAGGTATTTAGGAAAGAATATCTGTCCTCAATTTTGCACTTTGATCTGAACGTTTTGGTGCAATTTTAACCCTGCTAATAAATCAGGAGTTTCAAGAGATCTGCAAGATTGGCAGAGATATTATTTGGTGCATTTTATTTTTCAGTGTTTTAAGCAATGCACAGTGTTTCTTTTTGCTTTCAGTTTAAGCCCAAAAAATTTGCCAAAAAACAACCAATCCACCAGAGCTGTGTGACTGGAAACAGACTGATGAATAACTATCATCCCTTAAATGTTTTGACAATGAGGCTTTGTAGCTTCAGAGGACCCTTTTTCCCCAGCTCTGTCAGGTCATTGGGCTTAAGGTGCAGCAATATTTATCAGTGGTAGGTTTCTGTAACATTTTATTTCTGCTGGAAATTTCTTGCCTCTTTAGAGTTCACAGAGATGACCAAGTCATTTTGTCTTCCTACTACAGAACATTTTTAGCTGGAATCATTTCTTGTCACTACAAAGCAAAACCAGGTTTTAATTCTGTGCCTGGAATTCCAGTGGTGCCTGCTAAAAACTGCTTTAATGCCTGAGGCTCCTGTCATTCTGTTAGTGAATTAGAAGTTGGATCCTGTGGCACAGCTTTGCAAAACTGGAGATTAGATTCTGTGGTTTTAGGGTCATTGGAAATTTATATTGGTAGCAGCAATCAGCAAGCAGAGTATCTGTTCACATTTCTAATCCTTGTTTCATTAGAATGCTTTAGAAAATACTTAATGTCTGTGAAGGAAGATACATCACTGAAAAACGTTGTTTGGGTTCCAGTTGAAGAATCAGTGGCTTAAAAGCATAGAGAAGATATCCAAGACCCACAGTGTCACTTCAAAGCCTCAATTGCTGCTGTCATATACAGCAAAATGTACATAATCCTCCACTACTTCTATCAGAAATTTTTGGATTGCTTTATGAATGTTGGAAATTCCTGGTTATTAATACAATTACAGGCAAACTGGTTAAGAGCCTGCAGAAACCTCTGTCTTCCACAGTCATCCATTGACCTCACTGTGGTTTTGACTCTGCTGGTGTTCAGAGGAACACAGATTCCCAAGTTTTCTCTTGGGGGATGGTTGTCCCACGATTAAAACATCTATATATCTTTCATGGTCTTGGTCTTCATGTTTTAAGCCAATTTTGGTAAACTTGATGCTTCTCCTTCTAAAAAAAAAGGAAAGAAAGAAAAAAAGGCTAGAGCTGTTCCTGGAATATACTATGACTTCATGTCGGCATGAAGTGCCAACATGCACGTGGAATGGAAGAGTAGCAAGAAAAATGACTTCTGCAACTTGGGTGGTATTTTCTACATGAGAAATATCACTCTTTTCTGTCTGCCAAACTATTTCACTCAGGCTCTAAATCTGTTTTGTATATGGAGAAGAGGTAGGAATTGCATGTGTGTGAACTTGTGTTTCTGCCTTCCTCCTGCCTCATCAACACGTGTGTGCCTGAGTGTGTGAATAGGCACCCAGTCACTTCTGTCCTGGGATGTATGAACATGTGCTCGTGCTCTTCCTCATGGGTCTGCAAACTTCCTACTATGATGCTGTGCATGCACGTCACTGGACAAACCCACAACCACATCCAACTGTCTCTTCCTTTAAACAGTGGGAACAGACAGTTTTTATTTTGTGCAGAAATCATGTATCTGGAACCTTAAACATGCTTTGATGTTTTTGCTGTTTTTAAAAATCCTTACTCAGCTGCTGTGTTGTGAAATGTGGCTCTGTGAGAATCTCCTGACTGTGAAATATGAGGATTTTTTTTTTTTTTTTTGCTGGTCAGCAGAGGGATTTTGTGACCTCCAGCCTATATCTGTATAGTACATCTTGTATGTGTTCATTAGTGAGACAGCACAGTGCCTCCAGGAAATGCATTCTTTTGCAGTGGGCCATATGGGTAGCTTTGCATTTTTATGATGAAGATAGGAAGATAAGGTTGTTGCTTACTCTTTTTTTTTTTTCTTTCTTAAAACTCTTGCTGTGTTTTGTCCCTGCATATAGTTGAGGCATCTTAAAAGATGCTTGAGATAAAACAGAATTCAGCCCCTTAACAAGCACTTGCAACAGACTATTAGATTTCTTTTTTTCTAAGTTTAGAAGGACTACTTTTTAAATCTTGGCTGTTGTTAAAAAAAAGAAAAAAAAATCAATAGCAAACATATTAGCCTAAAACCAACCAGTAAGAAAATGAATACTGAAGTAATTTTCAACAATATTGAATGAGGCTAAAGCAAATATTAAAAAAAAACCCAAATAGTCTTCCATCCAAGTGCATAAAGGCACTCATCCTATGTTTCTGTGCAGCTTTCCCAGGATATCAACGTGAAAATGATGGGCATCTATTGCTTTAAATATAAAGGAATAATTTGGGTAGTTACTTCTTCCTACTCAAACACATCCAGGTTCTGGAGGGAGTGAAATGTTCACATTCTAAGCCATTATGTTCCAGTAGGAAATGGGGAATTTATGTGGAAAATTGATGAGTCTTCCTCAATTCAGGGGAAGTAATTGCTACTGTAATGGTGCAGAAGGCTGTTTCTGGCTCATATCTTAGAGATATTGGCAACTATTGTTTAAAGATAGGCAGAAGAACTACTCCATAGCAAACTATAAAGAAGATCATGCTATTTGCCAACACCGAGAGGAAAAGGTCTGAGTTCTTTATGGCTGTTTCTAAAGTCTTTTGGTTTATAGCTCTTAAATTGTTGCCTACTTAAACCATACACCTGTGTAATTATTGGCCGTTTCATTTTTTGATCATTATTTCAGTTTTATTTCATTTTCCTTTCTTCAAATACATTCTTTATGGAGGAACTGCTGCCCTCAAGCTAACAACTAGGCTCTCAATAAATTTGAGAATAAATTATCTCTTAAATTTGACTGACTAAGCAGCAGATAAAACCCTTCTTTATTTCTGTATCCCTGTTATCCCGTCCATGTTCCAAATGGTGTTTTGTTGTCTTTCTCCTTACAGGGGCAGTGCTTAGATCTGTCTCCACCAGGAAAAATGAGCTTTCTGTAGCTGCTTTCTCTCTCTCCCCCTCTTCCTCCCTCTCTTCTTCCCTCTCTCTTGCTGCTCTCTCTTTTCCTCTCTCTGCCACTTTCTCTCTCTCTCTGGAATATTTTCAAACTGTGAATGAAGTGAACACAGAAAACCAGAACTCATAGTTCTCCAGGACATCCCTGTTTTCCTCATTGAGAGAGTTTTATTGCAGTTGATAATCCAGGACATTTCTCAAGATGTATTCATGAGTTACTTGTACAGCCAAGTACAATGTTCTACTCTGTGTTTTCTTTAACCCATCCCTGGTTCCATTGTACAGCTTTTTCCTTCTGACTGCGGTGGGGCCCCGTATTTCAGGACCTTGTATTGGCAGCAACTGCAACAGAAATCAATATAAAATTTGTATAGAAACAGTAAGGTTATAAAGTCCTGTTACAGTAGCAAAATGTAACACTTTAACAACCATGCCCAGGGGGACCAAGTAATCATTTTAGCTGGAATCTTGTCTTTAACGGTAGCCAATGCATATTCCCCTGCATTCCTTGCACAGGTTACTTGCCAGTGTCCCTGCTCTCAACTTCTGATCAACTTAAGTCTTAAAGAATAATGATTTTGGCAAGGAAAATAGAAAAGCATTATGGTGGAGAAAAGACGAGCTAAACTTAGTGGTGTTACATACTGGTCATCCTATACAAATCACATAGTTTGAGATTCCCATATTTCCATCTTACTGGTAGAGATAATCTTTCTTCTCCATTGTCCTGGAGCCATTTGGTATAGTTAGAGTTTAAGGAAAATATCTCCCTTTTTTACCTTTATTTATTTAATTTTTTTTCAAATTAAAAAGGTGGTGCAGATAACATGTTCTTTCTGACTCCTCTTCAAGGTGCACTTAAATCCTGAAGGATACAAATGCTGTTTTTCATAGCCTTTTATTTGCTGGTTAAAGTGTCTATCTTACACCTCTAGATACTTTTCTTGTCCATGGTATTCCCATAGTGCATACAGGAATTCTTTGTCTTTGGAAATGCTTGTCTACTGTGAAGATCACAAACAGTTTGTATCAGGCAGAATGCAGGAGCCTACTTGCTGTTTCTGAGGGCAGAAATTACATCATTATTAAGTAGAACTTAATGGAATTCAGAAGAATAGAACCAGAGTGCTTTAATTTATTCAAAAGCAAATTATAGGAAGAGACTGTATCTTTCTCAGAACTTTATAATCAGCCTGGCAAATGAGAAGAATCAGCTGAACAGGTCAAAAGGAATGACAATGAGTTCAAATGGTGTTGATGGGAACAAAATAATGGCATCATAAAAGTTGCTGAGAATTGTAACTTGTAGTTGTCTTGAAGAATAAACAAATTCAGATCAAGTTCTTGGCTTATTTACACCTTGCATCCCATTGGGAACCAAGGGCACCTTTGAAATGTTAAGAAAATCCTACTGAAGTCAGACATGTTTTTGTAGGAGTAAGAAAAGAGGCAGCAAACTTGTAGCTATTTCTTAGCCTTGTGGTAGTGTAAATGTTTTCTGGTTGCCTCAGTCACCAATACATACTACACTGGAAAGAAAGTTTCATTTGAGCAGTATTCCTAAATATTTTGCCTGCAACATCTGAGAGTCAGTGCTGTCTATACCTGATTAACTATAATTTGGTCATCTACCAGTGAGTTGGATCTACCAGTGGATGTTTGCTAAACTGCAGAAAGAATTATTGTGCTGAAACTTATATTTTGCAGGTTCAATATTGTGTTACAGCCACACAAAGGCAGGAGTCATTTAGAAGCACTGAAGTACAACAATTTTTGCTGTAGTTTGATGGGTTTTTTTGTTGGAATATTTTTGTTGTTGCTTGTTTTTTTTTCTTTCAGCTCATAGATTCACCCCAGTCCCGTGCCCCTGAAAAAAAAACCACAAAGAACCAAAATCAACCCTGTCCTGTGCTCTTGGATACTGTTTCTCCTTTCCCATTTGTAGTCTGTGGTGCCCCACACTAAAAGAATTGCTGCTTTCTCTATAACTGAGCAGTCCTACCATACCACTATATTTATGGAATTCTGTAATGCTTTCATTGATGGAGAAATAGTGGGTTTTGGAGAAGGACATGAAAAAGCTCTTGGGATCAAACTTTCTTTGCTGTTGTTCAGTACAGTGGAGGTCACGGGATGTGATTATTATCCATTCTGGAGTCTCTCCTATGCAAGACCATGAAACAATGAAAATAAACCCCAAGTTTTCTGCATTACCTGATTACTTCAAAGGAAACTGTTGGTCCAAAAAATCAAGCTGATCCTGAAAACAGGACACTTAGGTTCTGTTTATGACTCTTCCAATACTGTTTTGTATAGATGTAGTTTTATGGTTTCTAATTATCTTTCTTTATCTGGTGTTAGGAGAAAGAGGACTCCTTTAATCATTACCTAAGACTAAATTCATTGATATTAGTAAAACATTTACTGATCTTTGGTAAGGGGGGGTCTTGGTAAGGAGTAAGGTAATTTGAATGGTTATCAAACATTAATTGATGAATGTCTGCCTGTTGGGACATCTCCCACCTTCTGTAAATGGGAGAAAAAAACCCCAAAACATTATACCATGCAGTGACTACTCTGCTTCTACGTCTAGGGGAGAGAGTGAATAAGAAGTTATTAGGAGAGATTCTGCAGTCTGTACTCTGCAAGAGGTCATTTTTGGTGATTGTTATGGTCCATTCTGACCTTCATCTGACAGGGATATCTTCCTGTCAGGTGCTGGGTAGTGTGACCTGTTTACATTTGTCTATTAAGCATGAAATTTAGAGCCAAATTTGTGTATTAAGGAAGTCATCACCTGAACACTATATAGAACAATACTTGCAGGAGGCTTTTAGTACTGAGATGGGGAGGCACTTAAGGCCATTTGCAAGGGGGTCTAATGCAGAAGGGGGAAGTACAGCCATTCTTCTGCACCTGGTTTTTCTCTACCATCTTTTTGAGTACTTAGATTCTTTGAATGGATGACCTTATGGCATAAACCCCTGTATGTATAGATATTGTAACCAATAAATAGCAGTGTTAATCTGGTGTGGTGAATTCAGTGCCTTGTACTTGGTTTGAGATGGTTCATCCCATTATCCATTAGTTCATTCTGATACCATTCTGCGTGGTCCAGTATTAACAGTGTTTTGGGAAGGTGTTGCTATGACTATATGATCATAATCAATGGATTCAAAGGCAAACTCACTCCCTCTGAGGTGAATATGGTACAACTGAGAATGCAGAGCAAGCATAGGAGAAGGTATTTGGGGTGTGAGAAATTTTGATACTTTCTCTGGGCCTCATGCCTGGCCAAGAAGGAGATGTTGCCAATGCAGATTTGACTATAATTCTTTGTAGCTAAGCTCCACTGAGCAGCTAAAGGAGAAGCTGCCACTGCTCCAAGGAACTTTCAGTATAAACAAACTGAGGATCTGATACAGACTTCGTGGAAACAGTACTAACTTAAGAAGTGCGAACAGGACTGGGGTTGTTTTTAATGCATGAGATATTACCACTGTTTTACTGCTTAGAGGGAAAAGGGCTAGTTCTTGGAGCCTTGTCCAAGTGGGAATTCAGGCTGGACAATGCATTATTGGGATTTCCCCAAACACTTCTTGGCTGGAAAGACTGTCTAGTGTGTAGCTGTTCCAGTGCACTGCTTTGGTGGAAGGGAGGGTTAAGCTCCCATGTAAACACTTGGGCTTTGTGTATTGGGAAAAATGTGTTCCATTCATTACTGAATTGCAATTTGCCCCTCAGCTCAGGAGAGAGGTAGAAGTGAATATAGTGTCAGTCTCTTTTGTCAAGGCTGAAGGCAGACATGCCACAAATGGATCCCTACCCTAGCTCCTCAAACATACAGACCTCTCTGACTGTAGAAGCCAGGAACAAATGAAGCCTGAGTAGTCTGGCTCTGGAACGTGCAACAGGACAATGGCATACATACATATGCATATCTTCATAGCAGGATAACTCAAGATGTAGCGTTGCCTCTGCTTTATGTGCATGTTCTTTTGAAAGAATAGTGTTCTTTTGTCAGGCAAAGATGGTGGTCAGGGATGACAGCATGCAGGCAAACGGTGAGATTTCCTGTACATGTTCTGCTGGTGACACTATGTACTTGCTCTGTGCTTCCCTGGTACTTTAAGGATGTCTGCAGCAATGAGCTTTTGAATTGTCTGTGTACCTGTCTGTGTTGGTCAAGCCAGAACTTCAGTGGTTAGCATGAAAACTTATGAAAGGCAATGAACTGCTGTAATAATTCAGCTTGCACTTGTGCAGAGGAATCTACCAGAAGAGTGTGTGGGGGACGCCTTGCATAGGGTAGCTAGAAAGTAATTAAATAAAGCATGTTCCCATTTTAAAACTTAAAGAAATGTAAGGAAGGGCACCAGATGTTTTTCTGCTAACACATGCTGAACAACAGTGAATCCAACTACAGCTTTGCTAATGCCATCTGCCATTGCATTTTAAGAAATTAAAGGGTCCTGGACTACCATAGTTCTTTCAGCACATGTAATCCAACTAAGAGGAAAAACAATTTCTGTTTACTGACTGAGTATAGTCCAGTACATGGACCCCTGATGCACCTATATTTGCCTGTATCTCTACTCTTATACCATCATTTAGCACTGGTTTTTTTTTTTGACAGCTTATTCTATTTGCTCTTCTCTGCAAAATCTCAGTTCGTAAAACAAGCTGAAGAATGTTAACAAGGGATGCTTCTCTGACAGCTGTGTGATATGCTGCTATCTTGCATGTGAAGAATCTGCATGGTGTCCTCTAAAGGTTGTGTAGACATAATCCATGTGCCTTGTGAGGACACAAGGGAATTATGTTATAAGCCCCACTTTCCATGAAAAGTAGGATCTAAGTCCAGTCATAACTTCTATTTTGCTGGTTTTATGCTACTCTCTGTCTTACACTCTCATAATAACTGAAGGATAACTTAACTGGAAGTTTTGGTCTAAGCAGTTCTGGGGTACACTAAAGGAGCTGTAGACTGAGAAGAAAGGGAGGCAAATATATAATAGTATGGAAAAACACATTTTGGTTTTAACACACTGAGTTTGTTTTGAAATTTGAAGAAAATATTTTGAGACTACCAATAGGTGTGTTCTCGGACATCCTCTGTTCAGACCCAGACAAACATGGCATTAATTGGAAAGCACTGGTAGGTGGCCTTTGTGCTACATAAAAAATGCATGAGTATAACTCCTTTAGCTACTTTGCATGAACCTAGGAGTCACAAAATTCTTCCCTTCCATCTTACAGAAATTTGGGCTTGGACAGTCCTTGTTTAGGCAGCTGGAGAGAAGTGCACGTGGCTTTGGCACATGCATGTAAGATGTATCTTGCAGTGCTGCTGGCCATGGAAATTTCTGTGGGTAAATAAGATTTCTGTCTCAAGGGCTGTCCATATGGCCCCTTTCATCAGCACTAATTCCACTTAGATTAACTGCACAGCACAAATATGGGTCAAAGCCTGGATTGTTGCGAGAATGCGTTCCCGCTTGCAAACTGCTTCCCACAGAAGTATTTGTTGGCAGCTGGGATCATAATGCTCACACTCCTCACAATAACCCACTTTGAAATGTATTTAGAGAGGGGTCTTGGCAGTCTGCTTGCTGCTTTTTCATACAAAGTGCAGGCCTTGGTTTGTAATCCCACTCAGCACGTCAAAGGCATTAGCTATGGGCCGCTGTCTTCTCTGTCTTTATCGAGCACAGGGCAGGGTATCCATGCTTGGACTATACCAACCACGCCAGGTAATGTCATCCCCCTCAGCCTTTAGGAAGAGGAGAGGAACTACTCTTGGAAGTACTGTGTTGTTTATTATAGAATTAAACCTGCTGGGTTGTTCCTGTAAACTCTGTGCCCTGACTGCAAGTGGTGAAAGGAGATCAAGAGATCCAGGGGGAAGAAGGAACGGATCTCATGGGGTCCCTGGCTCACATGTGTCCATGGTTACACTGAAAGTTGCTTCTTGCTTTTATTTCTCTTTTGTCTACTCTACTGCTGGCAAAGATCATGGGTTGCAGACAGTCATTCCTAAAGCTGTAGAGAGTTCTGCTGTTTCCCATTGTGCCAGGACACCTTATGGAGGAAGGATAAAACTTAGCTATAAATGGCCTGCTTCATGAAGTCAGGATCTGACTTACCATGTGAATAAACTTTGTTTTTTTGCATCTGAAGTGATCTTCAGCACTAAGTTCCTCCTGATATATTATTAAGTTTTCCCCAAATTCACTCATTCACAAAGAAAAATGTCTTTCACCCAAACCTGGAAGTGCATTAAGCACAGGCTACCCTAAGCAATGAGAAATAAAATTTAGAGACCAGAACCTGCCCACACTGGTGTGAATACAGGAGATTATTTCAGTGCCACTAGCCTTCCCATGTTTGTCACCTCTCTTTCCTGCTGCTCTGTATAGACAAACTATTGACAAATGATTAGGAAATAATTCATCACAACAGAGAGCAGTATCCCTTTATATGCTGAGGGAGGACTGCAAGGACATGCAAGTAACATAAGCATAGTTTTGATGTCAAGAGACTTGTTTTGGTTAGGAGATTTTCATGCCTGTTTCTGGGGCTAATGCTGCAGTACAGAAATAGGGTAACACAGTGAAACATTATTCATTGGAGCTAAGGCCTCATGGGTATACAGAACCCAAATCAGGTGTTTTCTCCTCGCCTCCGTGACTCACTTGAGTTTTAGACAACTTTTGCAATCACATTCTGCATGCATGTGTAGTGCCCCCCTCATCCACTTTTGTAGATTAAAAACATTTTGTAGATTAAAGTATTTATCAAGCACCTTAAAATTAAAGCAGACAGAGCAAAGGTAGGTGCAGTTTTGAGTAGCTGGTAAATCCCTCACCTTTTTCCTGGCCTCATGGTCTTATGCTGGTGTGAGGCATCCTCCCACCCATTTAGTAACACAAGGCAGGGTGTTCACTGTGAAAGTACACAGGCTTCAATGTGCATCCTAATTTTAAGCAACACAGACAAAAATCAACATACCTGAGGAAATTTTGTTTAATTATATTAATACATTAATAAATTATGATAGTTTCTTGTGCTGCACACAGTCATGCTTGTAAAGGCATTCCTGGCACTTGTAAGAAATTTGTTACAGAATTGTTCTAAAACTCAGAATAGTTTGCACAGCCTAGAAGATGAACAGTCTTATAAAATGATGTATTTCCTATGCATGGTTGTAAAACACTTTAGGATCACTAAATACCAGATATTTTTGGGCTAGATTGTTTTGCTTTCTTTATGAGAATGTACTTTTTTGGAAGCCTTTTACTGCTGTTTTGAGACCACCATACTAGGAACTTTCTTTAGTATTTTCCCATTTCTTTCTCTTCTAAATGCAGGGAGCACAAAATATTCTTCTGGCATTTGAGCTGCAGTTATTTTGAGCAGCTACAAACAGAGGGAAATGTGTTTCTGTGGTAGTTACTGCAGAGAAAGAATTTTGCTGAAATGTCTCTCCCCCACCGCCCTTTGGTGGCTGCAGAAAAGAAGCCAGTGTTTGAGGCCCCAGCTCTGTGCATCTGCTGGATCAGTTTAAGGCCAATTTTCCCCCCTCCTCCTGCCCCTCTTTCCATTAGCAAACTAGATATAAAACAGAAGCCATTGGATAAATAGGAAAAATGTGTAGCAGAGGAAGCCCTTGTGATTAGGGAGCTGTTAACCAGTTATTTCATGTCCGGCTTTCAGTGTATTTATAAAAATGATGCTATTCAGTGACACGTCGAATTACTATAAATGGTATTGGCTCGGTTGCTTTCTCATGGAAGCCAACTTGTAATTTATTTTTAACTTGGGCCCACTGATTATTTTTAAAGTTAGTTTAGTATTTGTTAAAGATGCTAAAGTGGCAGGCAAAGTGTGGGCAATATACATCAAATTTGCTCACATCTGTCTTGCCAGTGCACTCAAGAGTCCTGTGAAACCTCGTTAGGAGAAAGCAGCTCAGTCAGTGCCTGTCCATTTGCTGCCTGGCTGTTCTGGGGAGAGGGCTGATTGATGTGATTTGTGGCAGCTGCAGTGCTTGGTTTTGTGATGTGGAAGCTTGTCCATTAGGAGCTGGCCCTAGACCCGGTAAACCCCTCCTCCCCCTCTTTTTCTCTATTGATCGCCAGCAGCCGTCACATCATTACATGCATTTATAATGTCCTTGTCGAGACTCCACTGTGTGCACATGGTTTAAATCAACAGCTTCCCAAATAGGGGGAGCAAAAGTACCAGAACTCCCTACCTGCCTCCAACAATGTGCTTGTAAACTTCGGGGACAGGGAGAAAGAAAAATACAGCTCGTGGAAAAGTGCCAGGAGGTTCTGAGTCTGCAGTTCATACTATGCTTTGGACAAAGAGGTGAGTCTTGCATCATGGTCTAAATGTGGCGAGGCTTAGGCTTCCACACAATACTTCTGGAACAAATTTCATAGAACAGAAAATCTTTGCAGCAGCAGTGGGACCTGAGGCAGATTCTCAAAGCTGTCATTGTCAATACTGAGACATCTGTCAGGTCTGGTCCACTTGAATCTTATTGCTTTTGCTTTATTTAGGATGTAGACTGCAGTTCTTACCACACTTTCTGGATTTTCCAAATAGTCTTCAGGGCTATCAGTATTAGTAAATATCTGTGGGACTAAAGCATTGTACAAAACTGTCTTAAAGACAGCTCTGGTCTGGGTTGTGACTTGAAGATGAGAATCTTACACAAGTGCTAGGAAGCCGTTTCCATGCAAATTCATTCCCAAAGAGCAACACTCATTCCAACAGCACAATCTTCTGGTTTCGTTATATTCCCCAAAGAATCAGTACCTAAACAGTAACTCTACTCTGCATAAAATGGCAACACTTGAAATCTGTCGGATTGAACTGACACTTCAATGAAATATTCAGTAGGGTTTTTTTACAGTGGGATGAAAAGGGTATGCAAGCTTGGTATACCTTTCCCTTCTTTGTTTTCTCTGATTCTGAGAGGTCTGATGCATCATAAAAAATGTTGCTTTCAAAGCATTCAGCCTGTCCTTGGTAGCCATCCAATTTGTGTGTCTTGAGAGATGCTTCTTCATAATATTTACATTTGATATTCTAATTGGAATGGAGAAGACAGCATTTGTTTGTACACTGCTGGGGTGAGAAGTAGAGAGTTTTTAGTCATACCACAGGACAGCCTTTTTGCTAACAGGCTTTTTACTAGTCTGGAAGTTTTATAACCTACTTAGAAATAAGTGTCTCTTGGCTGAGGTTTAATAGCAGATGCATTTGTGATGTCTCCTCTGATCATTCAAGTACTTAAGTAGGTGAAATATAATTAAGAAGAATTGAAATTAATTCGTTTTGACTCATCTTTGGTTTTACTGCTACCACAGGTGACAGTAGAATTTAGTCCTCACAGCCATCTAACCAGGAAAAGGCTTTACCTTGTCCATACCTCAGTTTCATCATCTGGCAGATAGAGGGACGATTATGTTACTTTGAACTTCTGTTTGACAAAACATAAAATCCTTTTCTGTGATCCAGTACCCCTTCTCTGTTTGTTGTGTTTGTTTCCTTACTGATTAATTCCCTGCTTAGAAACTTAACAATTGTAAAGACCTTTTCAGTGTGCTCACTTCTTGCAGGGACTGTATCAGTAGAAGGCATCCTCTGGTAGGTAATGGAAGTATAAGGAAGAGGAAATAAGATGAAGCAAAAAGCCAGACCATACTTGGTTCAGCATCCTGGTCACAGCCCAGCATGGTTGTGCTGGAATCCTGCTGATGGAATGTCCTGACATTGTGGTGTTTATTTCTACCGCAGCCCTGAAATGTAAACAGGACATCGTTGGATGCTAATTCAAGGGACTGGAAATGACTGAGAATCCTGGACTATTGGTAGGACACAAGGAAGTGAATTTTACAGGAGGATTGGCATATAGCACTAGCAGTGCACTGGGCCATACGTCAGAGGAGGTGTTTTCAGGAAGGGTATCTGACGTATGTTTGTGTGGAGGAACAAAACACAGCAGTAGTGTTAAAAGAAGTGCACCAAAACATCCAGAAACTTGCAGAACATGTGGCATGTTAGGATACTCTCTGCATCCCATACTAATGGGATGAAAGATAGAGAGTTTGCCTTCAGCTTGAAAGAGATACAGAATGAATGGCAGGTTATCATTGTGGGATTCATTTTCCTCTGCACCTTATAACATAATAGTGGAGTCACCTGAGGAACAGGAAAGTAGAAGAGAGGCAGCCAAGTTACATTTCTTGCTCTTGTTGCATCTCTGGCCCTAGAGCCCAGAGGGCATGGATAGGAGGTAGCAAAGTCAGGGAAGTGTTGGTTTAAGTGGTTTAGTACATGAGAAAGTTGGCTGTGCTTGTCTTATGCAGACTGAAATAAATGCATGGATATTGAACTCCAGTCATGGCTCCCTCCCCCATGAAATGGAAATGGGCACAAATAATTTGTGTAGGATGGTGCCTGTGGAGCTCTGTTCAGGAGATGAGCCATGACAAAGCTATCACCATGTGCTGTGAGGCACTTGAGACTCACATTGCTGGAGAGAAGGCTGCACCCCACCTTTATCCTGTTAGAGGACTGTGACTCTTGCAAGGAGAGCTGCTAATGCCTCCTCTGTAGCACCCCTTGTAGCAGTGAAGACAGAACTGAGTTGTAATGAATATAAAGAGGGTTCTTTATTGAACTTGCTAAATGCATACAGACCCTGTAATTCACACTGGCTCTCTGGCTTCCAGACTGGCTGCCTGATGTTGCCACACAAGGTCTCCCTAAGTCTTGGTCTGGCGTCTGTAGCAACAAAAGGACTGACTAAAGAGAGACACAAGTTTTCTGTGCTGCCAGTGTGGTTCACTGGGTTTTTTTGTAATAACTCTCCACACACTCTGCTGGATGCATTTTGCAGCATATTTTTGTGTTAGGTGTCTTCCAACTGTTTTCACGAGCATCTTACTGGCAGGGTTGCTGGTGTTGATACCTTGTTACTGAAGTGCTTTGAGCCTCTGCTATGCTGCTTGGGCTGGGCTTCCATCCGGATCAGAAATTTGAAATTTATTACTTGGAACTGGTTTTTAAATGTGAAACTGACACCAGTTTCTTATTACTTACCAAGTCCTGAGGGCAGACTAACATTCCTGACGCTGCTGTAGGTGTTAATGGTTTCATCAACTCAAGAAGCAGGGCACCCTGAACTCTGCTCTTGGCAGCTAGTAAAGAAGGGAAACTGACTTTCAAATATTTTGTTTTTAAAGTTGTTGTGGTTTTTTTATGATGTTTGCATTAGCAAATTGGAATTTGTGACACAGACTTTTTTGTTGTTGTTGTTGTTGACTACTTCGTTCCTAGAAATCAAATTGGTAGCAAAGCCTCAGTAGGCTCCTGGAACTGGTCCTGCCAAGCACCTCTGCAGATGCAAGAGAACAAGAATCTGTGAGTGGGCCTACTGTGGGTGCAGGCCTATGACTTTCATTTACTTGGTATGTTTTCTCTGCCTCAAAGTAATCAGGAAGGATATTATTATGCAGATACCAAGATTTTTTTCTATATTGCTTTCAGTTGCATGCAAATAGCTCAAAAGCCTTGCTCCAAATCTGGAGAGATTCCAGGATGTGGTTTTTTGTTTTGTTTTTAGAATAGTTTCTGTCTTTTGCTGTGCTGGAAGATGGCATTTTGAGCAAGGATGAAGATTTTAAATCTGAATTAACTGGCATTACTCTGGGCTCTGCCATGTACTTGCTGCATTACCTTAAGCAAACCATCATTTTCTTCATACCTGTATTGTGATATCCTTGTATCCTGCCAGGTTGCTGTGGGAAATGACTTCTGCTTTAAACTTGACTAACTCCTTTGATCCAAGAATGAATGGTATTTCAAGTGACCATTGTATGTGTGACAGTCTGCTGCAGAGGTCATAAATGGAACCTTACAGAATTTAACATTGATTAATCCCATGTATTGATGGATGAGACTCGGAAGCTTATCCTGTAATTATTTATAGTGGTGCTTAAAAGGTGACTTGTTGATTGCTATTTAAAATCAGCTGTACAGAGAACATTTAGTGATAGCGTTTTCAATCTAAAAACAGTAAATCAGGGCCCAGCCAGAAACTGGGAATTGAAACTTGGCAGATGAAACCATTTCTAAAGTGAGAGGCAGTTTACTGAGGGCTGTGGTAGATTTTCTACTGCTGGAAATCTTTAAATCAAATGAGATGCCTATTGAAAAGTTATATTCTACTTCAAGCAGGAATTAATTTATAGCAATGTTGTGGCTTGTGCTATGTATGAGGTCAGACTAGCTGATTGGTACAATCCTTTCAGCTTTATAGTCCATAAGATTTTTTTATCAGATTGGTGAGTGTAAGTCTCATTGAGACCAATAGAAGCCAAATAAACCTGATGCCAGGGTTTTGCACTGTCGCCTTTCACATCCTTCATGCTTCCAGCCTGTATTCATTTGTTGCCCAGCTAATGTACAGAAATATCTTCCTGTTTTGCTTTTATCTCCTTAGCACTATGTGGTTATCACTTAGTTTGCTACCACTTTCCACACACGTCTTAAAATTGTGGTCTGTTTATTTTTTTGTTGGCTTTTGGGGTTTTTTTTGGTTTTTTTTTTTTTGCTTGTTTTCTTGAAATGGGATTTGAAATGTGCTAAAGTCTGAGCAGATCAAAAAAGCAGCACATCACATTTTGGACACAACTGGAAATTTCTGTTTCGCTATCCCTTTGACAATCACTGATATAGAGCATTAATTTGTATTCGTATTTACATTGTTTTAGTTTTTCTCCCGAAGAACTGTAGCATACAAAACTTCTCAGCAAAAGAAAGGATTCTTAGCTACTGAGTTGCTCCTCATGTTATGTCAGAGAGAGAGAGAGAGACTTTATCTTATAATTTCACACCTGCATCCTATGGTTCAAGGCAATGAGCCCAGTGGGTATTGTTTATTCTGTCTCCTGCTGTCTGCTGTGCTGCCTGTTAAGAGTGGAGGACACAGCTCAGGGCTAAAGGAGAACTTCCTTGGCCAAACTAGCAGCTCAGTTATTGCTGTTGCTGAAGGACTGTGACTGGTAGTAGCCTAGAGGTGTTGGAGAGGATTTGACTGTTTGAGTGACTGTTCTCAAAAGACAGACTAGCTCTTAGTAACTGTTCATCTCCCTTTCTGACATTGGTGGTTAGATTTTTGAAAGAGCTCAGCAAATTTTTCCATTGAGATTTTCTCATAGAAAAGGTCTGTACTCAGAATTGCCAAATTTTGAAGAAAATTTTCCCAAATGTTTCCACAGATTTTCTCAAATGTTTCCACATTCTTATGAGAGCTGGATGTTTCAAAATGTGTGCTAAATCATGCAAGAAGCATGTATTTAATTGTAACTATTTCTTTCTCCTTTTTTATGCTTTTGAATGCTATGCAATCAATGGTGATAGATATTTCTAAACTCCTTTCTTTATTGTATTATTTTTTTTTCATTAGAAGTGGAAAATACTGGTGAAAGGGGAAATGTCTGTTGTTCCTTTTCTTTAAAAAAATATCTCATAAGGCATCCCCAACTCTAGAGTAGCTTGCACTTTCTTTCAAAATTACTCCTATTTTCTTCCTTAAGACAGTCCTTTTTTCCTTTTAACCAGGTTTGTACAATAAGCTGCACTATTTTGGATTTTTGATTCCTGTTTTCATTGAAATGGAAGCTGGTTAGTTTTGTGAAAATTTGTTCTGGAGGCAAGAGCCAAAGTCACTTTAAATTCTAATTATAGAAATTCAGTATGTCTTGTGCACACACGGCAAGTGAAATTTGCAGATTGTATGTATAATTCTCTTTCTGCAAGCAACAGTGGTGAAGAGTGCTAGGCTGCAGAGCGGACTGATAAGTGCATTTAGGGAAAGGATTTCCTGCATGTCCTCTAAATAGTAAAATGCTCCTTTTATGGCGCACAGTTGAGCGGAAAAAGTATCAACTAATTGAGATGTTCTCTTCAATTAATCCCCATTTTGAATGAGTGCCTTGAAGGGCCACATATGCCTTTAAGAGGTCAGGTTAGCTGTCTTTGCAGGCATCACTGCAGGTCAGCCTTTAGAACTGTTACACTAATTTCTTCTTAGTCCTCAAAAAGTAACTCCATGAAACTTGGACGCGGCTGGATAAGCTCAGCTACCGCATGTGATAGGCCTGGCCCCAATGGATGTTGGGCAATTTTGCTGGAAGTAATCTCACTCACAGCATCTCCTGGGTATAGTCTAGCAGGTGAGCGTCCTGAAGAGACCAAGCAGCTGTATGGTAAAGAATGTCTGAAGAGAGAGAACACCCGGCTCATAGTCCTTTGGGGCTGCGTTGTTTTTTCTGGTGTAGGGTTGGCACGTAGTTCTAGTTTAGGACAACCCAAAATGTGAGAGTTGCTTTTGGTTTTCTCCTCTTTTTTTCAGTCTTATGAGATAAAAATCAAGTTGTCTTGAGAGGAAACCCTTCTGATTTTGAAACAGCGTGAAAAAGACTTCACACAAGGACTCTGCTGGAGGCTTATCTGATAGATAATGTGTGCAGTGCAGGAAGGCAGCAGGTCAGGGCCAAATGTACTCCCACTTGGCACATGATATTTTGGTGAACAGGAGAGTGTGTTTCATTTCGGGGGGGGGGGGCTTTATCTGTAGCATTGGTGCATTACTGTGGGAGTTAATAACCTTTCCTCCAGACCTGGCTGGGAGGAGGTGTGCAGTACCTGGTGTACTTTGGAAGAGCCACAGGTAAGAGAATGTAGTTAGCAAGTAGTACAGGATGGGGAGTGTGAAAAACTGAAGATGAGCTGCTGGCTACTGGATAACTCTCAGTTTCAGCATCATGGCCTCTCTAGCTCTGTTTCTGTAGAGACAGTCCCTGGGACATAAACTGTCAGATGTCTGGGGAGCTATATGCTGCAGAGAAGGAAATAATTCAAATTCCTTATCTTCCACACAACAGACTGAGGAGAAGTCTTGCCAAGACAGCTTGCACCAAGGCCTTAGGGAAGAGGGAGTGACCTCTGAGAAAGGGATTTTCTGGCGCTTTGCTTGCAAAAATTGTATTCAACTACTTTCTAAGCATTTGCCCTGAAAACCTTCTGAAGGGCAAATACTAGGTGGTAGTGGTTAGCAGTCCTGCTGTGGCTGAAATCCCATGCCATTCCCACAGAAATCAGTGGTCAAACATCCGCTGACTTCATTGGAACCAGCTGAGACACGCAAAGGGAAAAATTCTGTAAAGCCCTAACTTCTTGAGAATTCAAATCAAACAGAAGATTTTTTGTTTTGGTTTGATTTGATTTGTTTTGTTTGGATCATCACCAGTTACAAGGACTTATTCTCAAGCAGGGGAATAGTAAGATTGTAGACTAGAATGTCCAGGGAATGTCTTGGAGCAAGGAGTGCAACAGCAATGTCTATGACCTTACCTGGTGTGGGAACCAGTAGATGTACAAGTCCCCTCTGTTTGTCACTCTCACCACCTGTGTTAATGCAGAGACAAGGAGTTTTTTTGTAGCTAGGACTAGAACTAGGAACCAGTCGCTCCATAAACATTACCAGTCAAAAGCTTTCCTTTAAGGCTGCTTCTGCTGGTATTAAATTTTTTCAGGATTCCTGACTTCTAATATTAATAACAAAATTGTGATGTCATTAATATTTCATTTTGAGGAAGGTTGGGGCAGTTCAGTAACAATTTGTGAAGACCTTCTACAAATATGAGGAGCCTTTTTTTTGGCTGGCTGACTGACACCCTGTCTGTAAATTTTTGAGCTGTGAGAACATAAAAAGAGTTTGCCTGTGGGAAAATATGGTGATATTTTTATTTCTAACATATCTCTTCTATGCATGGTTCTTTGTTCTGCAGCTTGTTCATGTCTGTCATTAGCAGACATTGGCACAAGAGAGAATTTCTGCAATATTCTTTTGTCATGCAAGCAGTCTTGATCTGTACACAGGAGTCAATTCCCTAAACAATTACAAAGAGCTGTAAATGTTGGTAAGAGGACTTTTAGGAATTGTGACTCTTTGCCTCAGAAAGGTGCACTCTTTTTCAGTGGTGCCCAGTGAAAAGATGAGGCAATGAGCATAAATTAAAGCCCTGGGAAACTCTATCCAAATACAAGGAACTTTTTTCTTGTGGAGGTGTCTGAACACTGGTCCCAGGCATTTTGCCCTACCTGACCCTACCTGCACAAGGAGACTGGGTAAGACACTCTTGAGAAGTTCCTTTCAACTGCTGAGATCAGTATTGCAACATTTTCTTAGGAACTGGTTACCTGCCTGGCCCAGCCTTGTATCACAAGGAGCAGCAGGAGTCATGAGTATATATTGTTATATCTAGACTGTGAACCACTTCCTGGTGCTTTCCCTTTCCTCAGCTTCACAAGGCGTGTGGGGTGGTCCTTGGCTTTTGACCATGTGAAAGTTTTCAGCATGTGGCTTCTGGGGCCAGCAAGTTAGATCTTCCTTCAAAAGAAGAACATTGGTTCTAAATTTCCTCTTTAATCCCTCTTGCAGATGGCAACTTGATCTTTTTCTAAAATAGGATGTTTTGACTGGTTATTTCACACTTACTGTCTCTTCCTCTCCTTCTTTTTTTCCCTCTACCATTTGCTCAGAACTCGTTTATCTGCTTCTGAATCAAAGGTGGGTCATGGCTCACCCAGCCTCTACCCTGCTCCAAGAGTAGTTTGGTTTGCCTCTTAAAGAAAACCTGACATCTTAAAGAAACTTGTCAGTTCTTTATTGCTTTATTGCTATTTCAGAAGTTGTTTGCAAAGAAAAATGCACTTTACACACTATATGTGTGAAAGAAGCACTGTTTCTTAAGAAAGACACATCAACTTCCTTCAGGGAGGCTGATGACAATGTTTTTTTTTTCTTATCTTCTTTTCAACCTTCCCCTTCCCTCCCCCAATCTTATTTCTTCCATGTATTTCATAGAGATTGGCCTCTACTACCTGGTAAAAGAATTGTGGATGTGTAAATTTTGATACCTTTCAGACATGGACAGAATAAAATGTGTTGTTTGGGATTTGAATGTCCTGTTAATGGAAAAACATGGATTGAAGCATTGGAACCTTGTGAGATGTGGCTCTCTGGGGGAGACATGCTGGAAAGAACCCTGACCTTTGTCTCATCTAACTCAGGCTTTGAGGACTCCAAGATGCTCCTGCTATACTGCTGAGCTTGTTTCAAAACTCTTAAGTTTCAATCCCACCAACTTTTGGATCTTTTGAGCTAAAGCAGTTAGTCACCTTAGCAGCCTTGTACAGATCCCCTCCTCACTTGGGAGTACTTGGGAAAGTGCACTGATGAAGGAAGGTGGAACACAGCCAAGCAGGAGAGGATTCAGTACAAGGGATGTACATACACATCATTATTCTTTTCTCCATAGGATAAATTCTATTTTCTTTAAGGAGTGTTGAGATGCAGGTGGTATGGAAAGGGAAAAAGAGGCCTGGACCTTTGAGATGGACTTGTTTAAGGAAAATTTTAGCACTGTGACTCTAATGAGGTTGTGCATCCAAAATGCTGGAGGAGAGCCATAAAAAAAACCAGCATAAAATAAACTTGCTGTACATGTTTTCATACTTACATCCCGAGCTACTTTTGGTGTGTTTATCAAAACATTGTGGGCTTTTGGTCTGCCTGATGGTGGGAATGAGAACAAGGAAGTGAGAGAAATATATATATATATATATATATATATATATATATATATATATATACTATAATAAAGCTTTGTTTAAGCCCTCTATCTTTAAATCTCCTTACTGAAGTGCTTCTTTGGCTAGAAGAAGATAGAAAAGAAGTGTTGCAAAAACCTGTGCTCTCAATGTTCTAATAAAACTAGAGGAAGGGAATTTCTCCTATCTGAATATTTTCAGACTGGAATGCAAACCCTTTTGCTCTGCCTTGAGGGGACAGAGAACTTGAACTAAGGTGCAGTATCTTGCTACAGTGGCAGTCTTTGAAGATTGACAGATGGGGCAGGAGTCTGTACTGAGGCTGATTCATGATTTTCAGATAGCAAAGGAAGACTTCCATGAAAGTTGTGTATTTTACTCTTTTGGAACTGCATTGAGGCTGGTGTGTGTTTGGTTTTTGGAAGCCTGGTCACATTCACTGTGAAGAAATGCCTTGTACTGAAAACTAGGGATATGTTACCAAGAGTGAAAGAAGCTTAAAATTTTGACTCATATTTCAATAGTTGAAGTTAAAGTATATATTCTATTACCCAGAAGTGCTGTCCGTTTTTAACATGGTTATTCATGAGTTACTTGTGAGATCTCAACTGACCATCAGAATAGAAGGACATTGTTTTAATATTCACCAATAGACAGTGCCTTGGGATAGGAATGCCTGCATGATGCTTGTGGATGGCTGATGCTAAACATCTGATATGGTAGTTGAGCACCTCCTGAGTGTTACTGTACTGGCATTATCTTATTTCCATGGAGTTATCTCAGAAGTGACAGGCAGCTGAAAACCAGAGCTGTAGCTAGTGAAGACAACCTACAAATAGAAGGAAGAAAATAATATAAAATGTTTCTTTGAGGCCAACTAAGATGCATGCAGAAGGGTGACGTACCATAACAATTCTTTCCATCATGGAGGTGGGGGAAAGTCTGCTTTTTCCTGTGTGTCTTGTGTTAGTCATCCCCTCCAGCATCAGTGCTGCTTATCCACTGCTGCTTTACAATAGCACTGGAAACCCATATCTAGGTCTTTGCTGGCAGTAGTGATGGGAGTGTAGAAAGGAGGGAGCTGAAGGTTGTTGCAGAACAGTCCGTGATGCTCAGTTATGCACTCTGGCACTGGCTGGTACAGGTGCAGAGGCTCTGCTCAGAGCCAAGAGAGAGAAAACCTTTGGCATTGTGCACAGCTCTAGGGCAGCTTCTGCTTAGTGGTGTCAGAAGCAGTGACAACTCTGCCTACAATCTCTTTCTAATGTGAGGCAAACTGGTTGAGCTCTTACACAGATGGGAAAGTACTCCTGGGTAAGGAAAAATTAAGGGAAAACATGGAAGTACAGCTGAAACATGAAATTACTATTTACATATAGAATACATTGCTTTTCTGAATCTGTAGTCAGGAGACTTTCAGAGTTAGGACTAAGGTTAAAAACTGGCCCTCACTGAAGTTTATGTATGACCTGGAATTCATTCCCCAGGAGTCAGGAAATGATGATTTAGATGCTCTGGATGCTTTGGATTGACTTTGCTAAATTCAGCTCAAAACGGCTTTGGAGGAAATAAAATATTTTGGGAGGCTACACAAAAAAATAAATCTCAGTTGCCCATCTCGCACTATTTCAATAAGAGCTGTTTCACCAGAAATTAACTGAGTCTGAGGTCTGCTTGGAAGAGTTGATCTCTTGTTCTACAAGGTTCTGTGTTTCCATCAGAATTAATAGGAGTCTGTTACACCCATGAAGAGGAAATGATATACAGAATGTATGTTGTTCACTCATCTGGGGAATGAAAGGTTCTTGTAAAGTCTCTGTGACCTAATTTGAATAGTATGTTCTTCCTGAAATTGCTGCCTTGATAAGGTGAACAGATTTTTAGTATGCCTTCCAAAGTCCTGAAGTGAAGGATAAAATGCTTCTCTTTTCTAGTTTTGTTTTCTGTTTTTTTTTCTTTTACCCTTTTCTTTCTCTCTGCTGACTTTGCCTACATAAATATGATTTTTGGGGGATTCCCTAGCAAAGAATGTCTGTAATACTTTGCTTTATACAATATAAATCCCTTAGTATCTGATAAGAAAGAGATTTCCTCTGGAGTAACCTCAGCCTAAATATTTGAAGAACTGAGCACAAAGACATGAATTTATTTTCTTGACTGAACTATTGTCTTGTTGATCTGCTGGCCTTACCTCCACACCAAGGTCCTTCCACAGCATGCGACTTGCTATAATACACCCACAGAGCACAGCATCCTTCCAGCTAGAAAACTGATCTTTCCTCTTGCCTTTTGCTCTATTTCTCTTGATAAGCAGTTTCCCCTCTCTTCAGTTATTTAGTAACTCAAGCTCAGATTTTGGTCCTTGGAGGTGCTCCCTCCAGCTTCAAGAGCTGCTTTCTTTGGTCCGGAGTGGTCAGTTTGAAGGCTCAGAGAGAGCTCATTTCCAAGTTACTCTAAGTGTTGGTTTCTCTCTATCAAATAAGCAAGAAAGAACTCCTTCTCTTGGTGAATCCAGTCACAGCATTAAAGTGGGGGTTTGGGGTTTTGCGTTGTTTTCAATTGGACATCCTCTTTCACATAGAGGTTTCTGAGGTGCTCTGAAAATTGCTCCTTTAACAGGCAGTTCTACTCTGAACAGCTTTCAGGGAAATGGATGACTTGGTGGCCACATGCTGGGATCTGATGATCATGAAGTGTTCACCGTGTCATCACAGTATTGCAATTTAAGTGGAGGTGAATTCTAACCATAGGAGTATTCTGGCAGATACAGAAAGAAATGTGTCCCACAATATTGATATTGATAGGGATACGAAATGTGCTGTGGGAATTAAGAAGAGTTAATGCTGATACTAGTAGGCCCTGTCGGAGATGAATTGTTTCCTTATCATGCATGACCTCCTAAAAATGTAGAAAATTTTTTCCTGTGTTTGAGATCTCAGCATGAATAGGATAGGATAGTGTAAGACCTTGTGGACTCACTCCTGTCTAAAAAACTCTTTTTTTCTTTCTTTTTTTTTCCTTGCAAACAAAACCACGTTTCTTCAAATTACTTCCCACACAAACTCCCCTCTCTAGAAGTGCATTTCTTAATTTGTTTAATTCTAGAGGTATCCCAGTGGAGCTTTTTATGATTAACAGCTGATGACACTGTAAACCCAGCATTAAGAACATTTCCTGGGCAATGGCCATGTTTCGTACAGGCTGTATTTGACTGTTGTTAGGGTATGGACAGAACAAACACTAGGGAAGAGTTCACCCAGAAGAGTATCTCACTGGTATGGGCTCAGTGTTTGCTTTATACATCTGCTAGTTTATCTTTTCTGGGGTTTGGAGATGGATGCACTTCTCTGTACAATTTTATCTGTTTTAAGCATTCACTACTGTAGTGTGATAGACCCTTTGCTTGTAATGTGAATGACTGGGAGAAGGGGAGGAAGTAAAACATGAGGATTCCATAATATTAGTACCATTTTCATCTCAAATTTACTGGTACAATAGCCAATCATTAAAATTTAGTGATAGGCTGTCAGCTTCTGTGCAAATTGTTGGGTTACATACAAAGTTTTTCTTCTTGGATTTGCCACCCAGACCAGATACATAGCTGGTCTTGCTTTTTCGGAGCTTCTGATATTTTTCAGTTCCCTTCTGATTTTTCTGGAAAAGGTTTTATGAAAATTGAGATTGCTTCTGTGTTCAAATGGGTTTCTGGGCAGCAAAAGGGGCAAATGCTGCTGCTTCCTGTTACTGGAGAGATTTTGGTACTGGCTGTGGCTCCTCTTCAGTTAGTAGAAAATGGGGATAACAGCAATTTCAGCTTATCTTGTGGTGGCACATGTTCTTGCATAAGACCTGGGCAGCAGAGCCAAGACCGCAACTTGTACAAGGCAATGTATGACTGCTTACTGTGTTTATTTGTGTGTATTCCATCCATAAATTTAAGATATAAAATAAACAAAAATATTGATTTAAATAAGTTTTAAATGCACCCTTTCCAAAGGGTGAGACAAAGGAAACTGCAGCAGGTAATGATTTGGATAAAACTCTGTACAAGCTATCAAATAAGTCAGTGCTGTATGAAACTAGACACAATGAGCAGCGATAATGGTACATGTTCTGCAAAGACATACCTCACTGTTTGTAGTGATAACATAATGTTACATAATAATGGATACAATAATGTTTGCAGCCCTCAGGGGACAAATGTGTTCCTTTTCTGATAGAAGGTAGGTTTCTCTTCTATTTGTATACAGTGGGCCTTCTTTATGAATCATGTCTGAGGACTACAAATCCAGATCAAGTGGTGGTTTAGAAGGAGGTTTGGTTGTTTTGTTAAATTTTTAGAGGTTTTTTCCAGTTGTGTGCAGCTGTGGTGGGGAGTTCAGGGAATTTTATACTGCAATCTGTTTTTCTGTGGAGCGTGCTCCAAGCTTTGTCAACAAGCTACAAGTAGGTTAGGTTCAGAAGCTGAAAGAACTTGCTGTATTTTCAGGCATGCTGTTGACTTTCTGTAGACACTTAGAAGTCCGGAGATGACTGCCCAAACATGTGCTGCAGCTTCTCGGCAGTTTTCTTTGGGTATCTGAGCATACATTTAAAAATGACCTATCCTTGTGAAAGGACAGTGTGTTAGAGGTCAGTAACAGTTCTAGGAAGTCTTCCCTAGATATACTTCAGATTTTAAACTTTTCTTAATCATGAGCCTTAAATGGCCTTGATGTGGTCATGACCTCTTGCCATGAGAATCTGGGAGACCAGAACTAGCTATTGGCAGCTCAAGGATGGAAGGAGGGAGGATTGACAACTGCCACAGGCACCACACTCTTGTGTATCATATGCTCTAGACCACATGAATGCTCTGTAGACAACAACCTCACATTTGTGTATTATCAGGGAGGTCTCCCTGTCCCTCCTTTTACCGAACTCTTTTCCACATAGTGCTCTCAGCCAGAGCACCCACTGACCATGCAAGGAAGGTGGCTAATTTTAGATAGTGGGTTTGTTTTGTTTTTTTTTTCCCAGACCTTCATAACTGATCGTTACCTGTGCCACTCAGATCATCAGTTCTGTAGAATTTGACTGAAATGCAGAGGAAGCCTTGTTTACTTTAATGCAATATAACATTTGACAGTCCCAAAACCTAAAACAATGCATCACGCCTCAGAAACCCACCTTCAGTATTGGTGTAAATTCTCCTCATGAAAATATTGCAGCAGCCAGAAAATATGTTTTATCTGGATGTCACTTAAAAATACACACAGAAAACAACCCAAAATTTTTGAGTGAAACTCTTTCCAAATATCCATTCTTCATGAAGACACGTCAGGTTAAAAGTTCAGCAGTTTCACCAAGCTTCTGGCTTGGAGTTCAAACCTTCTTGCGTAATGTTGAGGTTTCAGGGCATTGAACCCAGAGTATCCCTGGTCAGAATGTTGAAGAAAAATAAAAAATACTGGAATAAAATGCTGTATATGACCTTTTCTTAACTTGGTTTTCTACAGGGAATTTATCTTTGGTGCCAAATTGTCAACTCTGCAATTTGAGTAGTTTAAAAAATAGGTATATAGAATTAATGGCATTTTCACCCTGTTTGTGCCTTGACCTATTGGAACCATCTCCAAGATGGGGTAAGCATAAAACCCCCAAGGCCTGTTCCCTTTGTGAATGCATCTAGTGGCTGCTTCTTCCATTAGTGGATCACTAAATAAGGCTTTTAGCCATTGTACACATCAGTGGCTTTTCAGTCTAGGAACTGAACTGAGAGCCACCACTTTTATTATGTGCAGGTTTGTAGGGACACATAGAAGCACACTGTGGTTTACCTGGGCAACTAAGCAGCAAAGTAGCAGCTCTGCAGCCTGTAATCAGGCTATCCCAGGAGGCATGGATGAGCACTAGTTTTGAAGAGGTTCAGTGCCATCCACAAAAAACAGGTAAAAGTCCAAATGTTCTCTGTGTTGAGTTTTTCCCCAGTTATACCCATTTGCTATAAAGACTGAATTGCTTTTTCCAGTGTGTGACATTTAGGAAAATTTTACCAGTGCAGGTAATTGATTTACCTGTCAATAGTGAAGACAGCACTTGTACACTTACATCTGTGGTTAGTTTCCAGTGGTTACAATCAAGACACATATCCAGTCAAGTTGAGTTTTAATGTCCCACAGTGACCCTGGTCAGAGTGTTAGAATGGAAATCAATTTTTTATGCTATGATGACATCAGAAAACAGATGAAATTTTATTCTACTAATTGTCTGAATAAGAAAACATTGTGGAAATGGAAATAAGAAGTTTGGGGGGATGTAATTGGACCTTTACCGTTTGTTTGTTTTTCTTGGAGCACCCTGGCAGTTTTTACAGAATATTTCTCTCTCAGTAGAGGCACTCTAATGTCCTCAGCTGCTTATTTTGTCTGGAAAATTCAAGCACCCAGGATAATGATGACAACAACAGCAACATTTTGACTCCCAAATCCCTTGGCAAAATAGTTACATCATGTCTGGAAATAATTGGGCAATGACAGAATGGAAAAATTACAATGACTCAAACAAGACAGGGACGCTCTTAGTAATGGGGTTTTGTGTGTTCATTCTTCTGAGCATGGCAGTTATTAGTGCTACTGGGAAACTCTGGATTGAGTCCTTTGTAACTAAACCCCACTCTTCCCACTAGAAATATTGGAGAGATATTAAGTTGCTAGATCAAGCTTTAGTACTAATCGAAAATAGTAATGTGCTTTACTAGTATTCCTGATCCTATGGAATAGAGGATAGTGTGGGACACCTTTTTCTACAGATCACTCAATCCTTGGCTTCTTTCTTGAGGTGGTCAAAAATGTGGTTCTGGAGTATGGATATTTCATCCTTGGGATGTGGTCTTATTGGATAGAACTGACAGACATTACTGATTAGAGTCAGTGTCATACAATGGTTTTAAAGGCATTTCAATACCATAAGACCTAAAAGGCACAAGACTTCATCTTCTTGTAGAGGAAAACAGTTGTCTTCTGCATTGAAGCTGAAGAAGTGTTGGTTCTGGCTGTCAAAGTGTGTGTGTGTGTGTGTGTGTCTGCTTAACCAATGACATTGTGATCTATTTAATCTTCAATCTATGATTTCTTATGTTGAATAAAAGCTTCATCTCACACTCCAACTTCCACGGCACTTTTTTTCTGTGAGTTTGCATCACTGCGTTGTATCCACCACCAAAAGAAAGTAAAGCAAATTGGGTGTCTAATTTGAAATCTTCTGTCTAGGTCTGTAGCATCTAGAAAAGGAAGTTCAGACTCACTCAGATGAGATGTCTGTTCTGCTCAACAGACCACTCTGTTGAGTAGAACAGACACAAACTGGGATTGCAGCCTTGTCCTGAAGTCACAGCCCTAGAATTACTGTTTAATTTTGTCAAGCCTTAAAATAATATTTTTGGGATCTGAATTATTTCAAAAGTAAAATCTGGGAATTGTAGAGTGTTTGAAAATAATTGCTGCTTCTTGGTCTTATCATTAGTCAGAATTGGATCTTGGGGTGCTGCCTGTGGGATTTGTGTGATTTTTTCCCTATGTTTTCTTTTATGCAGCGTATTTCCCATTTGCTCTTACAGCCACAGCAATCTGATGAACAGGGACATTATAAACCAACCCATCCAGTGAAGCCAATGCTATGGTAGGGGAAATCACTGCATAAATTCCATTATTTCATAAAGGATTAATTTATCCATGCTGGATTTATGGACACTGCTAAATACTGTCTCTACAGCAGCATCATTACTGGGGGTGATCCTGTTGTGTCCTGGCCAGATTCCAGGCAGGTGATTACCATTTTGCTGGCTAACTGTTTTTATTTCTGTTTGTATAGTACCACAGTGTATTTGGCAGTGTAAAATAACTGATTTAAGCAGAAGAGTAAGACCCAAGAGTAAGAGCATTGGAGAAGCTACAACCTTAGTGCCACAGCTAAGGCAGTAAAGTAAAATACAGCCAAAATAAAACATACATGAAGTGTGATGCATCCTTTGCAGCTTGTGTCATGCAGTAGGTGTCTCTTTAGAAGTATTTTTCTCTTCAATATCTGCTGAAAAAAGAAAAGGTTTTATAGTGTGAGCATAGGAAGTGGCTATGGGAAGCTTTTTCAATTCTAACAGTTGAAATGAAAAAAGAGGATATTGCAATGAAATAGTGAAAAAAGTAGAGAATAAAACTAAAACTGGTAGAAAAGAAAGGGAGAACTAAGAATACAAAGGAGCAGCTTGTTTTTCTTAAGAGAAGGGATTGTCAAAACTTTGGTGAGGTATATGAATACAACAAATGTGGTTCATGGTGAAGAAGACAAGAAAATTGATCTTGGTAGCAGTGACTTTCTGACTGAGATGGAAATTGGGGGTATGTGTAAATGTTACTGAAACTGCAGTGCTGCAACACCAGAGAAGTTGGAAGTAATATGGGGAGGGGAAGGAGGGAAGGACAAGACTCCACACTACTTCATGCAAACAAGAAAGGTTGATTATATTTTTAGGCAGTATGCAATCCTGTTCAGTCCACCACCATGGTGATTTGAATTGCTGGCAAGCATGCCTCATGAGGAATTGATAAATTAGGACACAAATCTGTGATACAGTCAGATACATGAGGACATGAAGGACGTACTTATCCTGGATAAATTGTTAGGCTGTGAATTTTAGTTGTTTTGTTTGCAGTCTAAGCTGTGGTGGTCATATCACCATTCAGAAATGTTAAAGATGCATAGATTTACTTGTATATAAATATGATGCAATAATATAATTAAGACTCAGCATTTGGTGTCCAGGAGGACAGATTAGTTTTGACTGTGCACATTTCTGTGTGAAGTTATAGCTATAGGAACCATGACACAGTTATAGTACCTTTGCAAAAATAAAATAACTTCTTAGCAGGTAAAAGAGTGAATGGTTTGGTCAGCCCAGTTAAGCAAAGAAAATTATTAATCTGTACTTCATTAAAGGGTAGGAAAAAAAGGTGTAAAGAAATACTTAGTTATTACTAGCCAGATTCATGACACAGACTTTAACTACTTTGTTGCTCTCTTTACGTTGTATTTTGAATCTTGACTGTTCTTTTAATATGGTTTTCCTATTAATACAATTTAGATAGATTAATGATTAAGAGGAAGACAAAGAACCTGCAAGTTTATTTTTTCTGTTTTTGTTTGGTTGTTGGTTTTGTTTGTTTATTTTTCTGTAGAGTTATTTTATCCCTCATTCTTAGGTGAAGGCAGAGAAAGTGTTGCAGATTAGTATTTCAGAAGAGAAGGTTCTTACAGTTCTTTAGGTTTCTTTGTTTTGTTGTTGTGTGTTGATAAGTTGGTATCAGGTGAGATGTAATGGATTTGTGGGTATTAGTAGACTAACACTAGTGGTCATTAGTCACACAGCACATCCTGAGCATCCTTAAAGTATTAAAAATAAAGAGATTTTTGACAGACACGTTGCAATAAGTAGGTTCATGGATATAGTTGCACCTGACAGTCTTCAAATAGTCCTTGCATTTTTTTCTTATCTCAGGACTTATTTCTGAGGTAAATAAACAAATAAAAATGAAATAAATATTGATATATATAAAATAGGAGAAAATCCTTAGGTCTGTGGAATACTGTGAAATTATCAACCATCTCAGTTTTAATGGGAAGGTGTTTAAAGCAAACCAGAAGTGAGTTTCTGGACTGTCTTACAAAGTCCTCATATAAACACCAAGACCTCTGCACTCTTGTTTCAATGTGTTGGGGGAAATCTGTGAACTGGATTAAAAATGTAGAGCATTATTTGAACTGCCCTCTCTCCTGTGGTGGAAGCTGTTAGGTGTGGGCCATGGCTGATTGGGATTGAGTAGCCATTACTGCACAGGACCCTCCTCGTTTCCAAATCACCTCCAGGGATCTGTTGATTTGTTTTGGGTCTGATGCCTTCCTGTCCAGCATAGCAAACAGGTGTCCATGGAACTTCAGGAAGCTTCCCTGAAAAATAAGGTTTTAACTTTGTGGATTTTAAATGATCAGGGTTTTTTGTTGCTATTTCGTGTGCTGGAGACCAGGAGGCTCCTTAGTGCGGTGACAAATCCAAACCAAAGGAGTTGGGTTATTATTACACATCCAACAAATGGATTGTTTGTCAACTTGTCTGCTTCATTTCCCCATCCCCCATGCTGCCATTGCCATTTAGTGCATCTGACATCTGTTACATTGCATGTGACATAAATGGAAATTTCCCATGGTAATTAAATCATACCACAAAGCTCATCATTTCACCATCTGTGTACTGAAGAAGCAATGTGGTCCAGGGAACTGAGCATAGGATCAGTATGAAGCTCTTTCCCTCCATCCAGTGTGAATATCCAGGCAGTTTTGAGCATGGTGCTTATTTTTTTCCATTTCATCATCAAGAAGTGATGATGTAGGGAACTGTTTTAATGGTTTATTACTTGATAGTTGAGTAATATAGAATTTTAACTTGGATTTTTGGGGTTTGTGGGTCCATTGGTTTGTATTCTAAACCAGTCAGTCTGAATTCGGATTTCTTTCTACATCAGTGATCACACATTACATGTATGTTTTTTATCCTGCTGCAGAGAAAGGTAAGTTACAGGGAAATGGTATTAACTTTGATTCTTTTCCTAGTAGCATAAGCTAGTGTGGACAGTGATTCTTCACCATACATTTAGTCCCATGTTCCCTGCTCAGGTGAGAGCTGTGGCTACATCCACTGTCATTGTGTGTCTGTTGGTGATCAGTGGAGATACAGCTCTGAAAGCATTTACCATTAATTCTTCCTTATGTTGTAAACTGGTTTTGCATGACTGTGTGTGTTTAGCTACCCACTGAGTTCTCTTTCTTCCCTTTTTCCAAAGGTGGTGGTACAAAAGTAATTTTCTCAGTTTTAGTTACAGTTATGCTCTGGCTGTTAAGTGCGTTGAAGGACAGAACAATGAGATAAAAACTACAATAATCAAAGCAATAGCTTCAGGTGTCTTACTGCTAGCGGAACACTGCTAATTTAGCATATGTTGGCAAGAAAAATTAAATCTCTGACATGAGAATGAAGAGAAGAGTGAGGCCTATGAAGCAATTTGGAAAGCAGTTGAAAAAGGATCCTCCTGTGCAGTTAGCATGGATCTGATCCCATGTGGCTAAAACTTCTGATAAGGGTTGGAAAAATTGCATTAGCTAAATTATGTTTGGTTACTGGGCCAAGTGGTTTAGAAATGAACACGTACGCCCTGTCAGAGGAAGAGGACGTTGTTATAATTAGACCTTGGGCAAAGTTCCAGGCTGTGACTCCTGACCTGAGCCGAACCACAGATGGGGCTGGGAAGCAGGAGAGGGATTGCTACGAGGAGCGGGTGTGTGGTTAGCTGCTGAAATGACAGCAACTTGCTTGTGTTGTGCAAAAGGGCAAAACAGTAGAACTGAGAAGAGCTGTGGGAGGGAGTTATGTGTAATAGTGGGATTCTCTCTAGAGAGATTTCCTATTGATTCTCACTGGGGGTGGAATATGGAAAGACAAATTGCAAAATCTTTACCACCTGAAGTTGAGAGGCAATAGAACTTTTATTAGAAGAAAACCCCCCACCTTTTGTTATTTTCATAAATTTTTATGTCAGCTTTGCTATCAATTCAGAAAAATGAAAGTTGCTCTTTGCTTCGTGTTCTTTGTTGTCTCCCAGCTTCCTTGTTATTTGGAAACACATTTTTCCCAGATTTGATTCTTGACAAAGGAAAGGCAAAGGAGAGAGAAAGAGGAAAGGAAAAGTTTATTAACTTGGAGGTAATTAGAAAATGTTTGTTTCGTTGATCACCAACAAAAATCAAAAAGTTTTAATTAGTTATTAAATAGCATAAACAATACAACTTTCAGGATTCTGGACATCTACTTTACTGGCAAGCATAATCTTTAGAGAGACAGTGCTCCAACTGAGAAATTCCTTTCCTTTCCCTTTCCTTTCCCTTTCCTTTCCCTTTCCTTTCCCTTTCCTTTCCCTTTCCTTTCCCTTTCCTTTCCCTTTCCTTTCCCTTCCCTTTCCCTTTCCCTTCCCTTTCCCTTCCCTTTCCCTTCCCTTTCCCTTCCCTTTCCCTTCCCTTTCCCTTCCCTTTCCCTTCCCTTTCCCTTCCCTTTCCCTTCCCTTTCCCTTCCCTTTCCCTTCCCTTTCCCTTCCCTTCCCTTTCCCTTCCCTTTCCCTTCCCTTCCCTTTCCCTTCCCTTCCCTTCCCTTCCCTTCCCTTCCCTTCCCTTCCCTTCCCTTCCCTTCCCTTCCCTTCCCTTCCCTTCCCTTCCCTTCCCTTCCCTTCCCTTCCCTTCCCTTCCCTTCCCTTCCCTTCCCTTCCCTTCCCTTCCCTTCCCTTCCCTTCCCTTCCCTTCCCTTCCCTTCCCTTCCCTTCCCTTCCCTTCCCTTCCCTTCCCTTCCCTTCCCTTCCCTTCCCTTCCCTTCCCTTCCCTTCCCTTCCCTTCCCTTCCCTTCCCACATGTACTGAATTCCTCTGTAGCATTCCTCTATTGTTTTTATTTTGAAAGCATCTAGACACCTCACCTACCCACACAATTGCAGCATAGAACCAGTATAGTAGTGTTATTTTACCCCTCTATGTTAGTGTGAATTTTATGCCGGCTGCCTACAGATGGACCTGGAAAATGCCAGTGTTACAAATATGAGTTTTGTGAGAGAGTGATGCTTTGTGAAAGCAAGCTTAGTGGTCATGTGAGCTCTGCAAAATTCTGCAAGGTAATAAAATATTAAATAGCCTTGAGTTTCACAAGTGTGGATCCCAAGGAATTGCAGATTCTGTAAAAAAAAAAAAATCACAGTAACAAACATTAGCTTGTGTATTTCTCAGCATTATGGATGAAGAAAGCCTGGAGACTGACAGCCTCTTAGATTAACCTGCTTAAAATAAAAGCCAAATAATGAAATTCCAGTGCAGGACAACCTGTGGTAGCCAGACCAGGGCTGTACTTACCCTGTAGAAACTGTTGAGCTTCACCTCCATTCACATAGTACTCATTTCCTGGTAAGGTACCTCTTTTGGCAAAGTTTATACCAGAGTCTTGACCTGAGCTCTTAAAGGAGAATGTTATGGTCCTATCACTCCAATGGGTCAGCCAGGTTTTCCAGGGTGGATTCATTGTCCATGCCCCTTTGATGGTTGATGGGGAAGCCTTTAGGCAGTGGGCCAGAGCTTGGTTACAACTGAATTGATGCAAATGTAGTTATATTGCATGTAAATCAGGTTTTCTCATTGAATTGAGTTCTTCCCAAAAGAGAGTTTTGTCAAGCTAATTGGTTTTAATCTCAGTCATGACCAGATTGCCATAAAGGGCATTGCACTTGGAATAATAATACTTGAGAAGATTGTCTGTAGTATACAAGTTTAACTCCCGAGGGCTCTATTGTGAAATCTTTTAGCAACTGAATCTCTTAAGTGTCCACTATTGAGAGGAAACAGAAATTGCCATGCACATAATTGTGATAGATTTGGGGGCATTTTGGTTTTGCTGACTGAAGCTGTGTCAAAGACCAGTTCAGTTTTAAGCTGACCTTTGGCATCTCCTAGTGAGAACCCGATGTTTTTATGAATGGGCTTTTGAAGCCAGCAACATCCTGCCCTAGTGAATCCTGCTGGGACGTACCACCCCTTGCAGAGCTGGCATGGAGAGCAAAGCAAAGTGGGCAAGCCAGAAGACAGTACTTTTCACCAGCCTGCTTTCCTTTCAGCTACATGAGATTTGCAGCTGATGCTCCTCCAATGCATAAGAGAATGTACTAGATAAATTAATCCCAGCACACAGTAGGGCATGTGATTCCTGCCAAGCACATAGTGCCATAAGGGTAGAGGTTTGGGTGGTTTGGGTGTTTTTTTTGGTTGTTTGTTGCTTAGGTTTTTCTTAAGCGAGCATGCCAATTTCTGCACAAAACATCCCTGTAGAGCTGGCTCTGCTCTGTGTGTTAAGTCCCACTATGCGACTGCTGTCCCGAAGGTGCTTTTCCTTGCACAGATACTCAGTCTATATGAAAGCTCAAAGCAGCCTTGTTCTGGCAAGCAAACAGACCAAAGCACTGTGGGGCAGGTTAGGGCAGCAGCTGCTCTGATGACAAAGCTCAGCTGTGTTGTTGCTGATACAGCATCCAGCATCCTGTGGTTTGGTTCACCTGCCACCTCCCTCCCGCTTCCCTGCCCTGTGCTCAGGGAGACCAGCTTCACAACAAGCTTTAATTATTTACTCTCTAAGGATATAGCTTATTCTGCAGATAAATTGAAAAAGTGAAGTCCTTAAAAATATAACACAAATAAGCTCCTGAGCTGTCAAACAACAAGTCCCTTAAAAGGGCAAAGTATGTGACTCTCTGTGCACTGCACAGATCCCTCCTTTCAAACTGCTGGCAGGAGACTTCCTGTTTGGATGGGCCGCTCACAAACGGTGTTGTGTGGTTAGTGAAATCACTCACTTCCCAGCTTCTCCTTCAGGCCTCCTTCTGCTTCCCTTTACACTCCTGATACCAAAGCCCCTCAAGCCAGGGTCCTGTCAAGGTGGGACCTGGCAGCTCAAATGTAAATTTGAAGGCATGAATTGGCACTGTGCTGTTTCTTCCCTGAATACATAAAGCAGCCCAAACTACTTACATGTGTTTGACAAGGGGATGGACAAAATGGTCATACAGTGATAGTTCTGGCTGTGAAGGAATAAGTGAATGTTTGGTAGTCTGCCTCTGCAGTGGTGGAACACTGATTTCTGCTTCATTGTTTCATTGTTCATTTCATTTTGATCAAATGGGATACCTTTGGAAGATTCTTCCATGTGTTCTGGGTAAATTCTCCCATACATTTTCCTTCTGATATTTATTTATTTCCTTTCCTTTATTGGAGTAGTGAGAGAAAGGCCAATACCAGCATTCTGTGGCAGTATTCAGCCTTGGCTACTGAGCATTGCTGATAAATCTACCTGCTGGAAAATTCCACACTGAGTTTGTAAAACCTTTTCAGAAAAACTGGGAGAAGCAATTCTACACTGCCATGGAAAAATATGTTAATACCATATGAAGACCTAGCTACCTCATCTGGCTCGAGTGTTTATTTTGCTCTTTTGGGTATCAGATCCTTCTGTCCTCTTCCATCTGTTGCTCCAGTGACAGCCATTGTAACTGCACACAGCTGCACAGATTCCACAGTCTTTTTATCATCTAATGTCTGTTGATTTTGTTTTTTTTTTTTTTTCTGCAGAACATGATCAGAAGATAGCACCACACACCATGATCATGGCCCCCCGGAAGAGGAATCGTCATGCGTTGGGGTTTCTTTGTTGTTTTGGAGGTAGTGACCTCCCTGAAATCAACCTCAAGGACAATAATCCCCTTCAATTCCCTTCAATTCCTTGAGTTTTCCGTCCCAATTCCACCAGCAGAAGAACTCAATGCCAGGTTTGCGGAACTTGTGGTAAGTTTCTGCTGACAGATTGATTTATTTTTGAGGTGAATGAATTCTTCCCTTTAAAGGAGAAGTAAGAGGACTTAAGGGATTTATTAGAGAGCTTCTATTGAAGCTTTTAAAAAAACCTTTTCATTCTTTTATGACTAGTTACTTGGTAGGAGAAAGATGGCAAGGATAGATGATAGTGGTATCATGTGGTATCAGTACAACAAAATGTTTAAGTGTGATTATTTATTCTGATAACACTGTGTAGGATTGATCATACTAGAAGGAGCCTCTCAAGTTGCTGACAATTTCTTGTTTACAACTTTGGGATAAAATCTGCTGTATACTGTAATGCAGTGGAAAATCTTAGGGTTTGTAGGACTATAAAATGAAGACTGTTTGGTTTTGTTGATGAGTAGCATTCTGCTGGTGAGGTATAAGAATCAGGTGACCATGCTAATTATGTTTCATCACACAGCTGCCTTTGAACCATGAAATGGTGCTGTTGCAGCAACAGCCATAAACAGGAAGAGAAGGAATTATTTCAGATGAACTTTGTTGTTTGCTTTTGTGGTAAATGTTGCAGACTCCAGGAGCCAGACACTTGCTTTTCATGCCTGGCTTCAAATGACTTCACTGTCTTCATCTTCTTGTTCAGCCTGAATGCAAAACACAGACAGAGGTCCTAGGGCTGGGTTGCTTTGCAAACTGTGTTGCAAAGGTGATGCCCATTTAATGCAGCTGATTAGGTTTCTCATCACCATTCTGAGATTGGAGCTTATGTAAATTCAGATATCTCTAAGTGGAGGAGTGAGACTGTGCCCGAGGAGCGTGACTGAGGCAAGGAATAGGACAGAAAATACTGGATCTCAGCATTAGAGGAATTGGCCAGTAGTTTTTCTACAGTACACTTACATTAGCCGAATAAGTTCTTGTCCATGACCATAGCTTTGAAATGCTATAGTAATGAAAAGAAGCATGTAATCTGCATATGCAATGAGAGGTTAGTATATAGCCAACTATAGTATGTCATATCAAATACAGGGAGAGCTGTAGTTTGTCAGAACAGTGGTCTGACAACCTAGACCAGGCTTCAGGTCAAGATGGAATCCAAAACAGATGGCTAGGGAAAAATACAAGGTGTTGGACACTATAAGGTGAGTCCATAGGGTGGTCTTTTCCAGGATACTCTCCAACCCTCTAATAGTTTTCAGCTCAAGGACTTCCTCAGTCAAAAGTTGCATTCTGTATACATAGTAAATTGGCATGGATTTCTTTTCCATTAACTTTACACTTTCCCAGTACCCATTAGCATTTTCAGTATTCTGTGGCAGGGACATAGAAATGAGTCAATAGGATTTGCAGCTATTTCAGGAAGAATAGTGTGTGCAATAGAAGAGTCTACTTACTCTGAACTAATTTGCAAATGGAGAATCTCCTCTTATAGAAATATTTCACAAAATTCTGGTCTATATTTAGGTCAGTTTTCTTTTTATGTGAGACTACTTGAGTCACTCTTAGAAACAGCTGTCTGACTGTGGAGAATTCTGTGTGGTGACAGCTATCTCTCAAGAGTAAGAGTATAACCTGTAATCTGCTCTGCTGACAATTTATTTCTGGATGCTGCTTAGCCAATGGTTTTCACATGCAAAGCTCAGACTGCTGTGTCAAAGTTCATCTCTCTCCAATACCAAGATCCTTTGAAGCATTCCACCTAGCCTTCCTGAAGACGTCACCAACAGATGTGCTTTGCTCCTGAACTTGGCTTGCTAAACTTTGAACTTGTTTACCTTTGGGTCATAGTGAAAGACCTGCTTGAGCTGCTGCTGGGCTTTTGCTTACTGAGAAGGGTATCAGGTTTATGAGGAGTTTGAGAGTTTGTGGTGGTATTAATGATGCTTTTAACTTCTAGTTTTATGTCTGGCAAATACTGGTGTTCCATGTGCTTGCTTGTGGCAAAACAGCTCGCAGCTGCCTTATGGAAGTCTATTAAAAAGTATAATTTATAACGTTTCTGGTGCAAAATTTAATGACAAGTATATGTGATGATCTGTAAAAATTTTTGGCCCCAGTAGTTTGAGATTTGTTGGTTTATGCTATAACTTATTAAATGTGCTGACAGCTTGTAACTGGCATATGCATTTCAAACAAATGAAGCCATTGAAATGAAAACAGATCATATTCAGTTCTTATATTTAATGATAGCATTGCAGCCATCATTGCATGAGAAGAGAGCTGTGAGAGGAAAGTGCTATTTTTCAGAAGGGTAATGGTGTACACCACACATTTTTATAAAGCAGGCAGACAGGATGGCAGTGCATGTCCATAGGAGTTCCTGATTAGACAGGTAACATGAGAGCAGTTAAGGGCTTTATGTGTGAGCGAACCTGGGCTGGAAACTGGGCTGGCAAAATGTAGACTTTGCCTAGAAGGGCCAGTTTGTCCACAGGTCTGGATTAATGCATGTTCTATGAGACACTAAAATAAACCAGGCTACATCTGTATTGACAGCTCAGATGAGATTTTAATTGGATTAGAAAGATTCAGTCTGTAAATGCACCAGTGTAAATCAGCGACCTGGAAGTGCCTGAGAGAGCTCTGTGCTGTGTGCTAGCTCCCTGCTGCTTATCCGTTAGGGTCTAGTCTGGGTGCACTTGTACTATATAAAAACCAGATTTGAGTGTAAAGCCTTTTGACCCAAATCCTCAAGTGAAATGATGACACCAACATCATTTGAGATCTGTAGTGAGAAGAGCATTTGTGTTAGCTCCCTGAAGCAGGCCCAGGGGGTAGAGCATCATCTTGCCATCTGCTCTGCAAAGGGTGTAATGAAACACTGGTGTGGTTGAATGAATTTTTAAAAGCCTTATTTTTTCCCTTGTTGGAGTTAAAATCTGGGGCATTTTCCCATAGAAGAGTTAATGACAAGAAAATCTGATCATAGCTGTGCTAGAGAAGTCTCCCTTGGGATGAATTTTCCAATCCAGTAAATATTTAATATGTGTCAACCCCCCTTTCTGAGGAAAACTGGAATGTTGAGGACCAGGAGCATGTCTTCTGCTGTTCTCTGCTACTTACACTTATACCATGAAAAGAGAATTTGGAGATGTCCATTTTTTCAAGGGGAAGAAAATAGGAATGTGTTTGGATTCTTATTTGTAATGGGCTAACATGATCCATTCCAAGCTTTCAAACCAGTTTGTGTAGACTTTAAACTGAGACAGATACACATGTGCGAGCTGCTCTCTTTTTGGAAAATATACCCAGACCATCCAGCTATGTAATGGCAGCTGCCTGACTGCACTCTGACCAAGGCAGTGATGCTGAGATGATAAGCTGAGGCTGATTTCAGCTGAAATGCCTGCTCTTGTTGCCTCCCAACCAGAAAAACAGTGCTAGGATGAATCCTAGGCTTATGTGTTACTTGAAGCTGGATACTGTGTTTATGTCTTGTCTGATCAATTAGAAAATTAAAGCAGAAAGGATAGGACCTGATCCTGATAGGACCTAAATTCTATCTCTATTTATTCCATTGGGAACATGTGCAGAGAGTAGGTCTGAACAAAGATGATGGCTTAGGATGATTTGGAATTATTTGGTTTGGGCTAAGACAGGAGATGATGTACCAACTCTCAGGCCATCTGCTGGCAGTGACTGCCTTGAGATTAATGCAGTGGTAACAGTACAGGTAAGTCCTTATCAAAGTCTAGATGCACAAAATAGAAAGCAAACAGAAATATTTGTGACAGCAAGTTTTGCCCTCCAAAGGCTGCTTTTGTGAGAGAGGACAGAACATCTGTCTTTATCATATTCCCTTCAATGAGCAAGCAGAGAGAGAAGTTCTAGGCAATGGGGTGTGTGGACTGGTCCTGTACCTTGCAAATTATAAAACTGGCCCTATCTGACCATCAAGGCTGATGTGACCAGCCTCACTTCTGCTTCCATACTGCCCTATAGTGATAAAGTACTGCTTCAGATGGTGGTCTGTTGGCATAAAATCTAAAGGAATATTATTTACAGTTGAGGATCAACATAAATACTTATGAAGTGTCTATATTTGAAAAATCTAGAATTAGCCACTGTTTGCTTTGGCTTGCCTTTAAGCTTCTCATCCACTGAATTGCTGAGAGAAGTAGGATGCTGCTCAGGTGAGGCAGCCTACACTCTTCTCTCTCCCTCTCTAGATCTAGCATTCTGATCCTATTGCAAACCCCCAGATTTTGTAGCAAAGGTGCATATGGAGCTGCTATATATTCCTGAACAATAAGACCACTGAAAATCAAGCCCATATTTTCCCTATAATATTGGCTGAGTGCAATTAAATGAAGATGGAAATAAGTGCAGAATCAAGGTCTCTGTCCTTCCCTCAGCCCATTCTGGGAACCATCATTGAAACTGTTGCCTTGGTTTCTGTCTGCAGTGCTCTGCAGCAGTGACCACAAGAACATGGAACTATGTCCCTTCTTAACACAACCCTAAATTCAACACTTAGTCTTTCATCTCATCATCGCATGACCTCTGACTTCATGATTAATTTCATTATTTGCATTATTTGGTAATGACTGCCACAGCATCAAAGTTGGCTCACTTTCTGAATTAAAGATGAACTAGCCAAGGTATCTAGATGGAAAAAATGGAAAAAAATCCCTTCCTAAGTAAATCAGTGTCTTCATCTTCTCCTGAAATAGAACTATGGAAGTAGTGTGATATTTGCTCCTGTTCTGTATGTTACAGGGCTCTCTTGATTTCTCAACACACGAGGCTAGTATATGTGAGCACTTTAGTGTCAGAATGCTAAAAGGAGTTGATTAGTGTTCTCTGAGTACATGAGGCATCCACATAACTGGTATCTCTGCTAATTTTTTCACCACAGACGCAAAGGAACAGTGGGGTCACCATAGACATGTTTCTATTAGCATTGGATGAAGTGACTAACAGCATAAAGTTTGGGAAAATTCACATCCTTGCTTACTCTGTGAAATCTCTCCTCATCTGTTCCTTCTTGACCGTAAAAGAGAGTAAAATTTTGTGATTGCTGTCTTGTCTCCCAGAGGAGAGAAAGTTGAGAAAAGGAAGGAAAGGAGTTTTATATTGAAAGAAAGTAAGGTAAAACATGGAAGTATGTGGGAATTTGTTTATTTATTTATTTCATCAAAGGAAGCAAAGTAATTTCTGAGCAAGGAATCAGTTTGGCACACATTGGACAGCTTATCTTCAGCAGCTACAGGGAGATGAGATCCAAACCAAATCAACTGTAGTCGTGGTTTCCACTGCAAAAAACTGAATTCGAAGTAGCAAGTTCCCTTCATGCCTAGTTCTCCCTTGCAGACCATTTAGTGTAATGGATACAGCATAAAGCTCAGATGAAAACTAGGCTTCACCACATTGAATAAGTTCTCCCATATATCACCAGTCCCACTCAAGCTTGCCAAGTCCTAGCTGTGGAAGTGTTTGTGAGGCCCCATTTTTGGCTCTGCAACCTGCAAGAGTATTTATGTGGTAAAAAGTACAAGAATTGCTTCCACTGTGATCTTTCATGTGAATATAGACAATATATGTCAATGTATGTAGGAACAGGAGGGCATCAGCTGTGTTTCTATGTGTTCGCTGCTGGGCTTGAAGAAGAAAATTCCCTATTTCTCTTCCAGCTCTCTTGTAATACTCCTGGGAAGCAGGGATGCAAAGTTGCCTATTCTGTCTCCTGGCTCTCAGTATGGAGCAACACCTTTCCAGAAAAGTATCCTTTGTGCCTGAAGGTTATTTAAGTCATTTGTTTCTCATTGGAAGATTGTGACTTAGAAAGACATGTGTGTTAGGTCCTTGTTTCAACCTGCAAACAGTTCTCACATGTATTGATAACCATATTTACTCTCATTTAAGCTCAGGCACATTAGCAAGATCTGAGTGTTTAGTTTCAAATTATTAGTTTTTAAAGTAATTCTGTCCTAATGCTGGGTTAATTTGAATACAGGAATTTACTTTCTGTGTCACTTGCCCTGCATGTAAATCCTAGTTTCAGACTATGCCTCTGACTGGCCTGCAGCTTTGAGTTGTTGCTAAATGCAAATTTCTATGCAACGATGATTTAAAAGTCCCTCTATTCTGTTTTGCCCATAAGAGGAAGTTATTTATTTCCCTGTGTCCGTCCCTCATCCCTTCTGTGTTTCTCTGTCATTAATTAATCTACCTAATCTGTCAGGAAGTGTAATGCCAAACACAATCCACAGCTGGAGAGGTCCTTCATTTATTTGTATTTGATGAGCTCTGACTTCAGCAAACTAGGAGGCTTTGCTGGCCTTAGCTCATTGGAGACTCCCCACCCCAGTTATTACTTCCTTTCTTGCACTTAATGGGGATGAACCAGTGGAGCTTGTAAGAAAATGCTACTGGTGAGAGCAAGGCAGAATTTTCCTGACAAGAGGCTCATATCCAGGAAGAAGCCTTGGCATTGCCCTCCGAGTAGGAGATGCTGTATCTGAAAACAGAAATAAAGCCAAACTTTGAGGCAGCAAATCACCTTCACTGATGGTGGCCAGCCACAAATACTTCCCTTTCTGTCGGGTTAGTTTATAGTTGTCAGATCAATATTTTTCATGCATGCAGATGCACTTGTCTTCTATTATAATAATGGCAAAATAACTGGGTGGTTTAAAATTTCTGTAGCAAAGGGTACTGAGGCTCAGGAGGCAAAATCTCTTAATGGTTTCAAAGCCTGTCTAGTCATGCACAAAATACCTTTCTGTCCAGTATAGTCCAAGATTGTACATACTCAGGATTCCTCTTTTCTTTTTTAATTTTCCACATATTTCTTCTTTTACCTCCTGCTCTAGAGAGAGACTTTTTCATAATGTTGGGTCTGCTTGACTTGTGTCCCATATGTTATACATGGGCACAAGTCCCTGGTTTTAATGCACATATCACTACAAGAAACTTTCTGTGGTTATTCAAGTCCAAATCCATAAGAGGTATTGCATTTTAACCTTTGTGGCAGAGACAGCTTCCCCTTTCAGGTGCTCACCTACATATGAATTCCTCTGATAGGGACAGGCTTATGGCCCTGAGTGCAGCACCACCATTTTTGCTCACTTTAGGTTCCCTTCCAGCAGGTGCAGCTGGTTGGCAGCTCCCAGCTCCCTGACCAGCTGTGTAAGATGCAGCAGTCACCATGCTGCTAATGTGTGAGACACAGGTGCTGGGAGAGGAGCACGACATGGGAGCCAGGTCTCACACCCCGTGTCTGAGAATCAATAGGGTTGTGTAAACAAATGTAAATCCAAACCTGGTCTTACATGTGAGGTTTTGGGTATGAAGAAGCTGTGAGTGTTACCAAAGTACCTGTGTAGTTTTAAGGATTTTGTACGGGCATACACTATGTTTTAGATCTTGTTGCTTTACTATAAAGCTTATGGACAGATGTACCCAATGTAAACCAGTTCAGTTTGACTGGAGACAGTAGTAGAATTACATCAGTCTTCCTGTGTGGTATTTTCTGTGTCTGTGGTAGTTGTTGGCTTCTGAATATCCCTAGATGAGCAAACTGACTGCCTTTCTGAAAAGTGGGAAGGGTCGTGGTCATGGTTGGAATACTTGAAGGGAACGTCTGAGTGTGTTCTGAGAATGATTTACTTACAGTAGACATGAAATGCCTGAGGAAGCTCTCACAGGACTACATATTTTTAACAGGGCAGTGCTGTCATTCCATGGGAACATGCAAGGAAGTGCATGTAGTACATCTAGGGCAAAAGAGGAGAAGTACTGGAATTTGGGAGCACAATAGATATGTAGCTTGGGATACAGAAGGAGGGGAAAAACAGATTTACACTAGAGGAAAGTGGAAGAGCACTTAGGAAGTGCTAAGTTGTCAATCTTATGTCTCCCCTCTATCAAATGGTTGGGAGCTGTCATGATATCCTAACCTTGAAATAATGGATAGGGTAGATATTCTTAATGGTCAGAAATCTTGTGTCTATGTTTCTAACAGCTTTATCACCTAATTTGCTAATACTATCGTGTTTTGGCATAGCTGCAAGTGTTAGCATAACATAAAAAGAAAAAAAAAGACAAACAAAAACCATAAAGCTCTACTCTGTCCTTTTTTCTTAGCAAGGCATAATTAATATTTGAACGGTTTTTGTATTCCACTATGGCTATAACAAAGTGTCAGCAACTTTCTGGATTGAGCCTGAAGGCTGCTGAAGTGATAAAACACTGAGATGATATTGATAGTAGGAGTCATACGTGCTAGCTGGAAGGATCAAATTAACTTATCTCTGTTTCAGCTTTCTGGAGTTTTACCAGCTATACTTGGATAGATACAGAATAGATGTTTTTCTACCCTCCTCCTAGAATTGCACCAGCATTCTTATATATTTCCTGCCACTTTGCCTGCTGACTTAGAGAGTGGGCTCTCTTCAGTAGAAAAAGCATAAACAGCAGCAGTGCAGGGATATCCTATTTCCCCAACATTTTGGAATGGTTTTTCTGCGTATGGTTCCTACCCTTCTGTGGATTTTAACCTTTAATTCTCTTTATTTGTGTCTTATATTTCTCAGAGTTGTATTTAATGGCTTAGAAATCTATTATTGAGACCTCATCCCATACCTTCTGGTGAGAATATTTGAACCTAGATTTAGTCTGCTAAGGAGAGATTGTTATTAGTCAGATAAGAAAGGTAATATGGGATGAGAAGATGCCTCCCAGAAATGCATCTGTGAGAAATGACAGAAAAGAAGAAAGTACTATGTGTTGCAAAGACCACGTTGACCAGATTGTAACTGTACAGGAGATTGTGATAAGAAGGAAAAGTGTCTTCCTAAGCGTTGAAGTAAAGGACACAACAAATGAAGTAGCTGCGGTGCTGAAGGGAGAGTGAAGACCGACTGCAAAGATGGAGGTGATGTGGAAGGAATGCTAGGCCAAGATGATCTTTTGGCTGTGCCTTTGGAGTTAACGAAGGGAGGTTGAATCACAGATGTCTATTTCTTCTGCAGCTTATAGACGAAAGGCTAGATCTGAGATGCTGTAGGAGGTATGTTTTGATACTTAGCCTGACGTCAGCAAGAAAGAGGAATCCGTCCGGTAATTAAGACCTTCTAAATTTGTAATAATTTATAATAATTCTTCACCTGAATCTGGGGAAGCAGTGAAATTTTCCAGTGAAGAGCAAAGGTCCAGAAACAGGATAGTAGTTATCCTAAGGGAGGTAGACTGTAGCTGGGGTTTAAGAGAAACTGCTAACAAAATAGGATAATTGAATGGAGAAGAACATAACAATCACGAAGTATCATCTGTTTAATATGTTGACTAAGATTAGTTTCTGTAGTTGCTCACCTAGTAACAATTCATATCAGATACAATCATGGCTCAGATAGTGTATCATACAGCCTGAAGGAGAGAGGGAGAAAGGGGTTTGTAATTATGTCATGTCTCTGTGCCCCAGTATAGGTGGATTCTATCTTCAAACAGTATGCAAGGTTCTTTATCATTCAGGGGACATGTTAAGGTGATTTGGGATTGCCCTTCCAGTGATGGAGAGAAATAGCCTCTTCTTTGCCTGGTGAGCAAGTTTCCAAAGTGGGGAGCACAAGGTGCTCCAGGTGAAGTGAATGGAGTAGCACCTTTTTAGGGCAGAAGGTTTTAAGGTCAGCAGCTTCCTGGCACCTTCCTCCACACTAGGTAAGTAGAAGCTTTTGGTGTCACTGAATACAGCAGAGGTCCTTCTGTTCATCCTTCAGCACCAGGTGGGAGCAGCACATGGAAAGCAAGTGTCAGAAGGTGCTTTTTCTGCCACTCATCACGCCAGACTGCCTCCAGAGCAGCTCTGTTTTGTTATTTTTTATTCTTAGGAAGCACAGACAGATGTCTTCCAGCTGGCACTGTGGCAGCCCTGATCCAGAGCTTTTAACATTAGGTACCTTGTTGTCTGTAAGCTTGGTGGGAGGAAAACTTTTCAAGAACTTTGCATTTTCCTAGCTACCCCTGCAAATTTACACAACTAAATTCATGCATTTGTAAGGTATTTTCCCTTGTGTGAAATAGGCAATAGCAATGATTCTTAGGCCAGTTTTAATGCATAGTTGTAGCCAGATTGAAGAGGTGCTGAAAAGATGAAGCATGTGTAATTATAGGCAGTACAGGAGTCTTCCAGTGGCAAATGTATTGTATCTGAAGAACTTGGGAGCAAATCCCTATTACTGCCTCCTGTCATAGACATTGCCCTGCTTTTATCTACTTGTTCTTTTTTTAGGGAGAATCTGATGCAAGACTCTACTGCCTTCCTGTAGACCCAGTGATGCATGCAAAAAGGCCCTGGTCAACATTTGTATATTCTATGCACTTTTACATTGAAAACATTAAGAGCATCTTTTAATTTTGCAGTTTCCCATCATTTGTTGACCACATAAAGGGAAAGACTGCCCACACTTAACAACCTTTGGAAAAGGTTAGCAGCTTGCACAACAGTGTTATGCAATAGTTTACTAGGTGGAGGCTTGAAGAATAACTTCTCCAAAGGAAATTACAAGGGGAAAGCAGATTGCAGTTTTGCAGTTTGGAAGGTGTCCAGGGAGATCCCTGAGTCATGGAAAATCCATTGGGATTGCTTTAGTGGCTGTGTTTCAGCATTACATCTTGAATAGAGAGGAACAGCTGCACAAGTTTGTTGGTTGGTGTGAAGTTGTTGGCTTATACATTAATGATGTGGAAGAACTTTGGATTGCAAATGCTTAACCAGATAGTAAATAATAATTTGTTGTTAGGAGACGATGCAAGGCATGTGCTCATTCTTCTCTTATTCTTTTTGCTGCATTTTGTCAAATTTTTTGATAGTTTCTTTAGTAGAGACATTGAGAGAAAAACATCTTAGCTTTTAGATATTTTTAGATATTTTCTTAAGCCCAGTGATGTCAGTACAGTAGTTTCTGTTCTGCTTATCAGAATACTTGAACAATGAGACAGGACAGGGTGTGAGTGAATAACCAAATATACTGTCATGCCTTCAATTCAGTTTGACTATGGAAATACTCTGTTAATGTGAGGGAAGAGAATTGTGGAATTTCCCTCCTCTTCAACCCAGAGGAGATAACAGAAGCCTCATATACAGATGATATTCTGACTGGTCTGAACTGATTAGTAGTAAATATAGATCATCTCTATTTACTGAATTAGGAGTTAACAATTAGTGAAAAGGAGACTGATACACATTTCAGTTTTCTGTTTTCCAGCATATTCTGTGTTAGAAATCTGTACTGTAAATTATAGAGCGAGCCACTGTTAGAGGTGGTTAAACTCAGAGGTTTAGTCTGTTACAATTTAAAAGAGGTTATTTAATTAATGTTTTCCACTGATGTAAATCCCGAGTAAGTCCACCCAATTTAATGGAGTTTGGGGCACTCTGATTTCTGGTTTGCACTACCAAATTTGGAATAATACCTCAGAGGGCAAGAGAGCAACTAAAGCTAGCTTCTGATTTTGTTTTTGTCTGTGTAAACCTGAACTTCTGCCAAAAAATGATGCTGATTTACTGGAGTTCCTTTGAGTTTACCCTGTGTATAAGCCTGAGCATGTGTTTCCAAGCTGCACAACCAAAGCTCAACAAGAAGTTAATTTTGCTCATTAAATTCTTAACCAACTTTTCAGTTCCTGCTGGCCTTTTATGTAATATTTTATCAGAGATTTAAAGGTCAGCCAAGCTCTGACTTACCCTTGTGTTCCTCTATAGGGGCATATGGCAAATAGGATGCACACAAGAGGATAAAGCTGTGAGGGGAGGAGTAGGTGGCACTGACGCCCCTGGAAATTCATCCTGCCTTTGGCACAGCAGCAGCAATCCCCAGCCCACATTTTGAAGGTTGAGCCAGCAGGACTGTGTTTGGGCAGGAAGCGATCAGAGAGGTGTGTGCCTGTGTGCTTTGGCACAGTCTAGACTGTGAATTGCTCCAGCCTAGGAACCTCCTCTGAACTCATTAGTATTAAAACAGAACAGAGGGGACTTTGTAGGGAGGGAGAGGGTGTGGAAGCCGGAAAGGTAGCAGTTTAGATGGCAGTTTCCTAATAACCTTTCCCACAACTACCTTCCCATACAGGGTCTCAGCTAAAGGACCTTGGCATGAAAAACAAACCCTGGCACAGGGAGGGGGAAGGGAGGTAGGAAATGAGGGTAGGGGAGGGAAAGGAAATAAGGGGCGGAAAATGGGCACTGTGCTGAAGCAGCAGATTTTATTTTTATTTAGTGTTATATATGCTGATACTAGAAGCTCTGTTTGAGAGAGGTATTTGGTACTGTGTATATAATCAAAATGTGGGGGTAAGTTTGGTACTTGTGCCAGAGGACTTGCAACCTGTCATGTTGAAAAAATGTATCAAGGAGAGGTATAACAGCCTGAGATCTTCTTGGTGTTTTCATTTAATTGACTGGATGGTGGAATACAGAGCATATCTATTAGGAAATCATCATCAACATGATCCAGGAAACTCCTGGATTGCTTATGTTCAGCTGTGCTATCCCTTGAGCAGATATCTGGTTGAAGTCCCCTAGGAGGACCAGGGTTTTTGAACAGCAAGGTTGCTCCTGTTTCTCTACAGAAGGGCTTCCTGGTCAGGCAGCCTGCAGCAGACTGCCCTGTAATGTCACTTGTCCCTGTCCTCCCTTTAATCCTCACTCATAAGCTCCTAGTCAGCTCCGCATCCATCCCCAGGTGGATCTCCATGTATTCCTGCTGTTCACTGGCAATAGAGGGCACCACTGCCTCCTCTCATCTCCACTTTACCTTCCTTAAGTGCCTGTATTCTTCCATTGCAACTCGTAGGAGCCATCTGACCACACCTCTGTGATGCTAGTGAGATCAAAGCCCTGCAGGCATGTGCATATCTCAAACTCCTCTTGTTTATTCCCCATGCTGCATGATGCATGGAGGCATTTTAGCAGGGTCTCTGATGACTGAGTTACTGGCAGCAGTGCTTGGAATTCCTTTTTGCTGCTCTCCAGGTGCTCTCCTGCTGACACATGATCCCTGTCCAGTATCCGAGCATCTACTGCTGGTACTGACATCAGATTGGTAGGACTAGACAGATTGACAATCTCTTTCCCCAGCAACTTTAGTTTAACGCCTTCTTCACCATCTTGTTAACATGATAATTCAAGATGCTCTTCCTCTTCTCTGACAGATGCACCCCAACAGTCCCAGCAGACCAGGTTTCACAAAATGAACCCCATGGTCTAAATAGCAAACACATGGCTGTGGCACCAATCCTGTAGCCATTAGTTGATTTTCCAGATTGAACTGGCCCTTTCAAACCCCTTCCCTTTGACCAGGAGAATTGATGGAAGAGCTTCCTGCCCTTACCACAGCTCCCAGAGCTCTGTATTTCCTCTGGATACTCCTCAGACTGCTCCTGCTCATATCACTTATGCCCACTTGAAACAACAGCAGTGGATAGTAGCCAGTAGGCCATGTGAGTAGTCTCTCAGTGATATCCCCAATATGAGTGCTCAGTGAGCAGCACACCTCTCTAGAGTGTGTCACTGGGCACATATCCATACTGTGGATATGTTAAAAGATAAGCTTAAAATAAGGTGGGAAAATGGTGTGAAAAAGTATGGCATTCAATGTGGACAGTTAAAACTCCTTTCAGTACCAAGTCTGGTAATTCAGGATGGAAAGCAGCCAAATACACATTTCCAGAGAAAAAAATAGGGATTATAGTTGAGCATGAGTAGAACATAAGTCATTCAGGTTTTGAGGGCTTTTATTAAAAAAAAAATAAAGGTCATTGACTATGTGGAATATGTCAAGTACATAACCGGAGGGGCAGTCTGGAAGATGCATGAAATAAACTTTGCACTCAGCTTTGGTAACGTCTCAGCTGGAACACTGTCCCCACTTTTGAACAGTGCAATTCAAGAAAGATGTACTTTGACTGGGTAAAGGCCAGAAGTCAATTAGAAGAGCAATGAGAGATCCAGAGGACATATCCTCTAAGAAAGACTGAAAGAGATGGGTTTGTTTAGCCTTGGAAGAGGAGTCTGAGAAGGGACATTAGAACAGTCTTTAACAGCCTCAAAAACTGTTATCAAGAGGAAGGAAGAAAATCTGCTCACCACATTAGTGGTAGATAGGGCCGGAAGTAATAGGCTTAAATTGCAGCAGCAGGGATTTAGATTAGGCATGAGCCTGGCTATTCAGTTTTCATCCCTGTCCCTCTCATTTGGCTTGTTTAAATTCACTGACATGGACATGCAGCCCACCTTCACAGAAAAAGCTGTGATGATAGACAGCTGTTTTACATTATTGTTCTCATATACCCATCCATTTCCATGGAATATCCCTCTTGCTCTGCCTGTATTATAGCCCTTTATATGAGAGTACGTGTCTGACTCTTGATCTTTTTATCTTTCTAAACACCTGTGTGTGTTGTTGCATGAAGAGGTACTGGTTTTCCTCATTCTTTCTTTTTGGCCCAGCAGACTGTTGTCTCATGCATGTGGTTTGCCTGTGAAAGACAGAAAAATGAATGGCAGATGCTGTTTCAAGTGGCCTGTGAGAGGGGATTGCCACAAGAGGCCTTGCTGGTTATGTGTACTGTGTGATGTCAAGTCACAGAGAACTTTGAGGAGTAGGAGAGGGACAGAATTTAGCTCTTCTCCAGGAAACAAGGAAGAAATTAACCAGAGATTAAGAAAGGAAAAAGAAAGCAGTGTAATGAGGGGTGTGTTTAGGGGTGAGAGGGAGCCCTATTAGTTGACTTTCTGTGTGAAGAATTTCTCTACTAAAAAGCAGTGCCCTTGATGGATGAAAGTCTTACACCATTGCTAAGCCTTAAGAATGAGTAACTTCTGTGTTGGCAGGGTAGAGGAGAAACACATCTTTCAGTATGTAAACATCAGGTGCTTTCTGTCTTGTACTGTTATGACTGAGAATCAAAAGATTTGGGCCCCTAGTACTGAAGGGGTTTTAAAGCTGCAACTTTTTAGAAAAGCAAGGAAGAAAAAAGTATAATGGGAATTGCAGCCTTTTGTTTGTCTGCTTCTCTGCTTTACAGTCAGATCCGTGTCAGTAGCTGAAATGTAAACATTGCTTCCTCTGCCAACAGGCTGTGTTAGCAATTCATGTGTGCACAGTGGCTTCCTAATGCACAAATGTAATGATAAAACATTGTGGGTATGGGCAGATGTTACATGATATGCCTTATGTGTATATTTCTTGTGTATGTAAGGTGTGAGTGGCATACATACCTGCACATACACATACTATGTGTTTGCAAATAGATGGAACCCAGTGATGTTTTAGTATGATGAATCTAACTTATTGATTGTAAAACTGATCAAAATGTTGCTCCCATGCCTCTCACGGTGTGCTGCTTGTGTGCTTTACAAAGGCTGCTTTTAATTCAAAGGGTTAACATGAGACGGAAGAACTTGAGGGGAGGGTACTGGTTTGTTTGGGGGTTCATTTTGCTTTTTTCTTCATGGGTTGTCTGTGGACTTAGCACATATATCAGGTGCCCCAGTGGGAGTTTTCGACCAGTGTGTTTCACCTGGAGATGTGCTGGCTTTGTGGTTGGTAATGCTGTTGAGTGATCAAAAAATTTTGAGCTGCTCATTGCTCCAGTTTGTACTGGAGTGTAGGTGGTTTATGCAATCAAATAAACCTCATTCATTGACAGTTTGGACAGGCAGTCTTTTAGAATGCCTCATTGACCTCCTCAGCATTGGAAATGAGCATTCTTTCAGCAGGCTACCTCTTACATTTCAGCCTGGGGAGCTAGAATGAACAAAACAGTGGAAGGAAAGCTGTAGGGGAACAAGCCTCTACTGTCCCCTGGAGGTAGACACAGTGATTAAATAAGGAAGGTTTATCTTCTTTTTGAAGGATTCTTAAGTTCTTTGCAAAGAGTCTGAGATCTGAATTTGATGGTTTTGGTTCATTACTTTATTCATTCTCTGCGCTTATATCTGAAGCAGCTTTCTGGACAACTGCCTCTGGACTTACAATGACAGCATTACTCCTACTCCCTTTTTGGTGGGCACAGCTTGAATGTGAGCCACCAGACAAACCTGCTTGTTATTTGCCAATAGAATCTGGCATAGACAGCATGAACAGAAATATAACTGTTCCTGAAGCTGTTGTTAATGTGAAAATCTACCTTTCAGTCATGTGTTAGCAATGTTGTCCTACTCGGTCCATTTTTTAAAGTCCTAATAGTTATGCTGGATAGGATTTTCTATTCCAATAGCTTGTGGTGTGCTGCTGAAAACCTTGCCCCTGATCTCTTTCCACTGCTTCTCTTTCTTCTAAAGTCCCAGGCATGTAACTGCCTTTTATCTTGTGTTTGCTTGAGTTGCATTTCAGCATTGATTAACCCACCATCAAAGATCCCCTTGAAGTAATTACACATGAACATGAACCTTCTCTGGGGCCTGCCAGTGGATACTGGATAGGATCCCATGGTGTGTCATAGCCATTGTTTACTTTGTACAAGATTTAAACAAATTTGTTCAGAGCAAAAGGCCATCAGCTGTGCTAAGGCACTTGGGAGCATTGATGGGACTGGAATGTGGCCTCTTTGGGGACATGGTGACAGACAGCTATATAAATGACCTTGGGGAACCTAAAGTAACAGGTATTATACTGGACAGGGAATTTATACTGCCAGCAGTACATTATAATTGATTTTGTAACTTGGGTGGATTTGGTGCTGTTAAGAGACTGAGAGAGAATTGACTGATGGGGTGGATGAGGGAGAATGCATTTGTACTTGACAGGTGGAAAAGGTCAAGGGGAATGAGAAAAAGATTAGCGAGGGGAAAAAGAAACGGTAAGTGTGTACAAGAGAAAGAAGAAAAGGAATATGAGCATGATCATGGGAATTAAGGGAATATGGGAATGTGAACAGCAAGCAAGGTAAGAGCAGTGCCTTAAAATAAAATTCATACAGTGGGTATATTGGGAAAATCAAAGTATCCTTGGGACCCAAGTTTTTGAAGTGATCATTGCAGGCAAGTTATTAAAACAGTCTTCAAATTGTGAAGCCTGTCCGAGAGTGTGTAAAGGCATCCAGGTATAATTCCCACTGTCTCAGTTTAGGTTATTGTATGACTCACAAAGAAACATTAAAGGTAATGCTCATGTGATGGAGCAAACTGCACAAAAAATATTGCAAATAGTATTGTTATCACCATCTTGAAAGAGACAGTAACTCACTTGTAACACAAAATCAGCCAGGCTATTTGAGGTAGGGAGTAGGGAACTGTTTGACCAACTACAGAGCTGTCTCTGTGGCTTCGTATTTTGCTGGGTTTAACACAACCTTCTGAAACTTTTGGTGCTGGCCACAGGTCAGATAAGTGCTGCCCTCATCTGCTCTGGAAGTTCTAAAGTTTCCATTTTGAGTTTAACAAAGAGTAGAGTTTCTGGCAGGCTTTGCTAGTTTGTACCATCTGAAGATCTGGTTCCCAAGGAGGCTATTAATGCCAAGACCTGACTGTCCTTTTGCTTGAGTATACATCTGCTGTTTAAGAACCAATCAATGCAACAAAGCTGTAATCAGACAGTCAAAACAGGCATCTCTGAACAGAGGAAATGTTGAAGCCTATTTGCCTGTGTGTTATGTCTTAGTGTTGGATTCTGTGGTGTAAAATTGATTTAATGTCAAAGCTATTCCATTTGAGGATCATAAAAACATTTCATTTTAAAATAATGCTTTAATAGTTGCCTGGATATGTTTGTAGGCAGAAATAAAGTTTTAAAAAATCAGATTATTTTATATATCATTAACATCTATCAGTCATAAAAATAGTAATTAAATGTAAAACAGATGCCTGGGGAGAATGCTTATTGACAGGATATTCTCCCAAGAGCCCTGTAAGTAAGAGAAACTCTGACCTACAGGTAAAAATTAAAAGTGTAATGCAGCTCTCTGTAGCTGAAATTATAAGAAATTGATGAAATAAAAGAGTTATCCAACTGAACATAAAAAAATAAGCAAAATGTCCTCTTCCTTCTGGCAAAATATTTGTTATGCCCAGATTAATCAAGTTATTGCCTGTGGTAAACATAGCATATGAGGATTCTGGGTTTCATAGTGCTGGAAATGCTATGCATGACTCATTAAACATTTATAGGGACAAAACAAAACATCATCAACAACAAAACAACTCACCAGCCTGGAAAGGTTGGTTGATTGATTGGTTGGTTGGTTGGATGTTTTGGTTTGTTGGATTTTGTATTTTACAAAATAAAGCAGCTCTCTGACCTTAAGTCAATGTGAAACTCCCCATGGCCAGTAAGTCCAGCAGCCAATGAGACAAGAATGAGTAGAATGAGAAACTGAACCTGAGGATATCTCCTCCCACGAGTGTCAGAATTCCCATGGAGAACCATGTTTGGGGCTCTTGGTCTCCGTGATTCTGACTTCAGATCAGGGGATGCTGGAGACCAGAAGCTGTGGTTTTCTGTGTACTTATGGCCTTGATGTCTCTCCTTTAGAGAGGCAGGAATCTTGGTAGGTGTTAAGGGTTCTCCTTTAGTGGGTTTCTCTCCAAGTGAACTACTCTTCTATGTTACTAAAAATCTTACTTTTTCTCTTTATTAATTTCATTTTGTGTCACTAAACAAAGTACTGCCCAGTCTAGGTGAGAAATGCTTTTCTGGAGTTTTTAGTATCATTACAAAGTAGATGGCTGCCCAGCATAAAATCCAGCTTTCATGCTTTGTTGAACTTTCTCAAAAACAAGGGACATAATGTGATTTTAAATCCTGCAAAATACTGGATTTATGTTTCCTACTCATTCCTCCTTCTTGTTCTGTTTCTTTCTCTCTGTCTCTTATTTCCTTGGGTTGTAGCCATTTTGAATGGAGGCCATCTTCTCTTTTGGCCTGAGAACTGGACTGGAAGCATTTGAACCTTAAATCTACTTCCAGTTCTTTTTAAATGTTTTATCATTGAAATTCAATCTGTGTAAATAAATAAAATGCCCACAAGAAAGTGAAATTAACTACCACTAGATAAAATAAAATGGGAAATAAATGAAAGAGAGAATTGTAGGCATTATTAACTGGACATGCTTTACATCTTCCTCAGTCCAGCCTGGCAAATATCCTTTTAATCTGTGTTTCGTGCAACTTCAAGCATTCTTAAGAGCCAGGAGACTGTGTTCCATTGAACAGGGTCACGCTGGCGTGAATTGCTGGAACCTCCCTGCCCATCCAAGGTGTAGAAGGGGACTTACTGTGTTTCTGTTGGGAAACTTACACAGATACTTGAGAAGGGAGTTTTCCCTGCTTTGTTCTGACAAACCCTTTTTTTCTTGCCCTTTACATTTTCTCCCTGGGCATTTAATCACATTGGCTTCCTTAGTCTGGCTCCAGCCCCAGTCTTGATGACTGCATTCAGTGTGTTATTCTTCCCCTTCCCTGCCAAATTTGGAAATTCCTTTATCTTTTCAGTAGCCACTTGCCATCACTGAGCTAACCCTACAGTCTGAATTTCTGTGTGTTCACAGATCTTCTTCTGTCATTGGGTCAGAATGACTTGTTCATGAACCAAATTACCCTCCTGAAATTTATTCTTTCTGTTGTTCCTCTTATTTCCCTCCAAGGCAGTGGGTATCCTTATGTGCCATCTGTTAGGATCCCGAGTCAGAATAAAAAAATAACCTATTTCAGGGTCTTCTTTCTTAGCTAGATCCATGGTTTTCCTGTACAGCCACAGTGACCTTTTGTTCATCTTTTATAGAATGGGAAGGAGGAGGTAGAACGGAGAGTTCCAGAAGATGATCTCATGTCTTTTATTTTGCAGGGGTTTCTTGGGTTTTTTTATAAGGTAGGTTTTCATTGATGGTATAGGTAGATGAGGACATGCAGGCCTCTTCAGTTCTTCCCACTCCTTTCTTCTTCTCAGAGAAGGAGCACACTTGCTGAACACTGACTTCGGGAAAGGGAGTTGAGGAGCTTGACTGCTGTTTTGCGTTCTGGAGACATTTCTTTCCCTGCTGAATGTTCCATCTTGCTCCCTGCCCATCTGCCCTGGGTGTTAGAACCCAGCATTCTACCTCCTAACAAAGACAAATGCTAACTAACAAACTTAAGGGCATTACTTTATTTAATAGCACTTTTCATGTGCTATTTTCCAGGCAGGTGTGTTTGGGTCTGCCTCTGGTGATCCCCTTATGCCTGGAAACCCTGAACAGTTTCCTTGTTACTATGCTACCTGAGCTACTGCAATGACTTCTAAAGTTCTTTTGGCTTCCTCTGCCCTCCCGAGTCACAGTGATGTGGGATGCACTATTTTCCCTCTGGATCTTCCATCCTTTCAAGCTAACTTTCTAGGTCTCTGTCCTGAAAAGCATGTCATGATGCAAAATTATGTAACTGGAAGTTGCATATTCTTATTGTCCCATTGAAAACAGATTTATCTTTATATCCCTGAATACTGCCAGTATCTAGGGCAGTGTCTAGAAGCTGCAGTGTCAGAATCCTGTCCTCAGGGTGGTTCTAGGTACATTAATAGGTACATTATTTTGATGAAATGGTCATCTTGAACTGTGTTGATTGAGATCTTAATTTAGTTTAGTGCACAGTGTCCGTGCAGAGCTTCTGTTGCTTGTCTGATCTGCCAGCAGACTCCAGAAAAAACACTATGGAATAAAAAACTAAGTTAGTGGCACTGTAGTTGAAAAAAAAAAAAAACAAAAAAACCCCAAACAAACAAACAAAACCTAACAAGTAAAGTAAGAGCATTCATTAAGAAGGTCAATAAAACAATCATTTTTTTTTTCTAAGAATTCAGCTGAGCCCAGCCAGCTCATGTATATTCTGGCTTCTATGATGGTTCTTCCAAACCTGGCATTTCTGATTCCCTATCTGCCCCTCCTTTCCCTTCCACAGGCTTGACCTGTAACAGCATTCCTTTGCTTGTCTTAAGGCCTTACATGTAGTTTCACTCTCCCTCTCCCCCCAGGAATGTGATCCTGGCCTGAGTTTTCTAATTGTGTATAGCAAGGATAAAACTCCTTGCCTCGCTTGGCTGCCCCCTTGTTTGGAAACTCACACTAAACATTTCCACATGGTTTGCACTCTTTTTGCACAGCTAACTTTTTTTCCCCTTTAAACATTTTCTTGTTTAAAATAACCCTCCAGCTTCTTCTACCTTGGGCTGCTGGCACCGACCTCGCCTTGTTACTGTTTGCAGTTCTTTTGTACCTTTTTGCAGCTTAAATCTCTGTGGGCTTTTAAATCTGTCAGCAGCCGCTACCAGGCTCAGTGTGCAATTTTGCTCACTGTTTTCACAAGTTTCCCAGCCCTGAACGCTTTCCAAATGAGCCATTGTTGGGCTGAGTTAAAGAGGTATTGTCTCTGCTTGGACAAGGTTAGTGTGGGTGCCAGAATCTCTGTGTGCAGCATTTTAATGCCACAATGTCATCTTGATATTGGACCCCTGGACACTTCCTTCTCCAAATATTTCAAATACATAGGGAAAAAACTCAAAGCCCTGCCAAAACTGATTCAATGAAACATTACTGGAAGATTTTCTTTATATTACTGAAACTCTAATTTAGACATCTTCATCTGCCCCTGTTCATGCAGTCTGCTTGCCCTGAAGACCATTCTGTTTTGTTCAATTCTCTTTGTTAGCACCTAAAATTGGCAGCTTTGATTGGAGCCCTGTTCTGGTCCCTACTGAATTAACACAGAGGAAGTAGCCGTCTCTCATTTTATAGTTTCAGAGACATGCCTTGGAAATGAGTCTATTGTTATTCACCTTTTACAGAGGAGTAACTGAAGCTGTGGAATTGGCAGTCCATTCCAGATCACAGCATTATCCTTCATTTTACTATTGTAAGCTTGGCTCAGTTCTAAGAGGGTATGTTCTACTGAGCTCACTTTCCTTAACAGAGACTGAATGTGCTGTTCTGATCAGCCCAATGTGACGCTGTGGATTTCTGTCCTTTATGTCTGAAATGCTGGGTGCCTTTGATGGGGACTGTGTGGTTTAGAGAACAAACATCTGGAAAAACATTTCAGCCCTGTGGGTTGCTGATGACATGACAACTGTCTCATGGCCTTTGCTTGAAGATAGAGAAATTACATTATTTTCTTTCTATGGAAGAGGAATTTGGTACTGCCAGCCAGGGAAAAAAAAAAAAAAAAGTTGTATCAAACTTCAGTTTCGCTTTCTCTAAGTGTCACAAGGAATGTCTGTGTCACATTATCAAGTGCTTTTGACTCTTGTGAGTTTTTCACTTCATCCCTTTCATGTGATCCTTCCCATCCTTCACTGATCATTAGTAATGGAAGTTTGACATGGGAGTTGTTCAGGCTGCCTCTCTTCATAGCTTGTGCTCTGACAGGGAGAACTCAAGGTAGCAAGGAAATCATCACAAAACTAATAATGTCTGGAGTCGTTGGGAGCCACTAAATCCTCTTGACTGAAGGCTAGTCAAACATGCATAGTGCTCCCAACTCATTAGAAAGAATGAAAAGAGAAACCACTCAACTTACTAGAAGTTACCAATGCAGCTGTTGACTGGGTTTTTTTTCTGTTTTTCTTTTTCTCAATCTCCAGGATGAATTGGATCTCACAGACAAGAACAGAGAGGCTATGTTTGCACTTCCTCCAGAGAAGAAATGGCAGATTTACTGCAGCAAAAAGAAGGTACTACTGTTGTCCTCATTGGAGTAGTTCGCCAATAAATTCTGTGTGCATGTTCATAGCTGCATCTTGAATTGAGCTATGTTTATGTTTATCTACTGTTTACTCAAGAACATGCATAAGTGGTGGAAGGATTTTTTATCCACATGGATATGGCACTGTTTTATGATAAGTAATATATGCATTTTTAATTTCTGAAGAGGATCTTAACATCTTAAAATAATACACTCTCCCAGTTTGAATAATTTACATGTTTGGGATTTTTTTTTTTATTGTTTGTTTGGGGCTTGGGGGTTGGGTTGGGGTTTCTTTGTTTGTTTGCTTTTTCTTTGAGCTGAAGGAACAACTCTCATAGAATGCATTAAGGAATTTTTAGAAATTTTTGTAGGTTACTTGAAATAGAAAAAGTATTGCTGATGTCTTTCAGAATGTCTTCAAATATCTGTAAAGTATGCAACAATAGTGATGTCTTAAAACTTGGTAGTTCAAGGTCTTCCAGAGCTTGTAGGAAATGTTCCACAGTGCACTGGAAAGCAAGGAGCACCTGCTCATATCACTTCCCATGTAACACTTCTCCCTTCAAGGTCTTCAAATTTCTAACAAACCAGTAAAGGGTCAATAAATCAGAGGGTGATCAATCACACTAATATTTTGTCTCTGGCAGAATGATGGCCAAGTGAATGGATAAGTTGTATCATTGCTGTGTAACTCCTAACAAGGAGTTTCTGCAGGAATGTGACATTGGAAAAGTTTTCCTGCTCTAGCAAATACATGGACAGAAATTGAGATAACCCAAATAGCATGTATTTATTAGCCATAAATGTTAGGAGGAAAAAGGTGTGGTAGGTTTGTTGGTTAATTTTATTTCCCTAGTGTGGAAGTAATGCTATGAGAGCATTAGTCTTTACATGCAAGTCTGCATAGCAGAAGGTGTAAGAGGGGGTTTAGACTTCAACACTGAATCTGGCAGATTAAAATCCTGCTCATGGTCCTTCTGGAGGCTGTGTTTGCTGCCTTTTTTTCTCTGAGTGGGGGCAGTTAATTTTCTCACTGTGTATTTAAAGAAAACTAGTCCAATCAGGGTGCTTTGCCTTCCGTGTTTTTTTTTTTTTGTTGTTTTTTTTTGTTTTTTTTTTTTTTTTTGTTGTAGGTTGATCAGGTGTTTTTAACTTCACACAGGGAAGTTAATAGAAATCAATTAATTACAGTGGCTCTGAGCTAACAATAGCTCCGTGCTAGCAATAAGGCACAAGAGCAATCCAGGCTCCATTGTCTCCAGTGCTCTCTCTATTCCTTGTTCCTGCTGGTACACAGCACTTGCAAGTGTAAGGAAGGTGCAGGCTGCTGTGATTAATGTCTGCTTTCCTTTTTTGCTGGCCAGCTCAGCTGGGCTTTTCAGCTTTGTTGGGAGAGGATCTATTTGTAGCTGTCTTAGAGCCATCTCACCTCCCAGATCAGTCAGCCTTGGCAGAAAGATTTGTGCTTTAATGTACTTAGAATGTTGGTTGGATTCATTCGTTACATTGGGGACTTTGGGGTTTTTTTTGGAGTTTTCTTTTGTTTCCCCCTGTGTTCTACAGCAGTGGATTTGCTATAAGAATCTTAAAGACTTCCAAAGTTAAAAAGCTGCATACTGGAAAATCTTCATAATGCATTTATAATGCAACTACAGTTAGCTGAACTCCAGCTATCCAAAATTATGTACTAACTGGGGTGGGATACCATTGCCAGATGTCTATTCATTACATTGTAGATATTTCAATTACTTGAAACCTTAATTGTCCAGTGTTATTCATTGTTTCCCTCACAGGCAGTCAGATGATTGGTGATGACATCTCTCTCTAGCCTACTACCTAATGCACCTATCATCATTGTTTTGCAGCGACAGAGGAGCCTGTTCCAGGCTTCACTTTAAAGCAAAGCCCCTTTTTCTCTGAAGAATTTGCAGTCTCATTTTAGCCATAAAGGGTCCAATTTCTCACTTAGCAGAGCACTTCCAGCTACCCAGGACAAGCCCCCAGAGGGCTCTGTCTTGCTGATGCTGGGTTTCTTGGAGTTTCCTGGCAAGCAGGAGCCTTATGCTTTGAGATATGGCAAGTGGAAACATTACAAACTAGAAGGTCAAGAAGTGCAGACTGAGGCAACTGGTCACAATTGTTAATCTCAGGTGCCTTTTCTAGTCTAAAAGTCAGAGCTTCCTAATTTGCTCTAAAGGTGGTGAGATTAGTGGACTGCCTTAAATAAACAAAAGTCACTTGCATAAATGAAGATTAGTCATTGTTGTAGACACACATTTATCTTGGCAGATGTTAGATGTAATTTTCTGTGGTACTTGTTTCCAATGTGGTGGCAAAACGTCACTATTGTATTAAAAAACTCATTCTGTCTGTTTCTGATATCAAGCCTTTCTGAAGAAATGGAGGAATACAGGTAGGTCTGTGCACTGAAAGTTGTATGCCAGGGACACAGCTTGCCATTCAACAGTCCACAGTAATCAAAGGAGACTGAATTCTGAACCAAAATTTCATGATTGCCAGTGATACCTACAGAGTAGCATTCACACAGTATTACACAGCCATGCTTGCTTTGGTCACTGTTGGCTATTCTGGGTTCATGTCTGAAACAATTAGTATTTAAAACAAATCCCCAGTTATTTGACCTAAAGAGCAGCTCTAGCTAGCAGCTCTAGTGGATGCTTTTCTCTCATTTGTGGAATAGCTATTTGCAAGGAATAAAGGCTGGTCTGTTGGAAAAGTGAATGTCTTCAGGTGCTTTCTACCTTGACATTAATCACTACAGGATGGACAATGAGAAATGAAGTTGGCTTGATTTGCATCAGAGGAATCATTGATTAGTCACCACTGATGGCACCTTGACTCTCTACCCAAACCATCAGTACATGTTTTGGATTGCCTCTTCCTCTGTAGAAGGAACAACCACTGATACTGTTAAGCAAAACCATATGTAGAAAATCCAAAATATAACATCCTCCATAAATTCAGGTATTTTTTCTGTTTTTTTGTTTCTAGAATAATCTTCATGTCTCACCTTAAGCTGAAATTTAGAGACACATAAAACACCTCTGTAACTCCTCTCTGTAGATTCCCTATCAAATATAAGTTATGCAGGGATTAAATCAAATACTAGACCAAGATTTCAAATACATTTATTTGCAAGTTTCCAATGTTCCAAAGTTTAGAAAACCAATGTTCTTCGGTGCTGCTTTACCAGGAGCTGATACTAACATACAAAATCTCCTTAAATACCAATCAAATAGTTATATGAGAATAAAAAATTGTAAGCTCATTTGTCTCATCTACAAACGAGCTTATATTTGGATTCCAAAAGGTGTAGAAAGTGCAGGTATTGCACTGCTTCAGCCTGCATTGCTTTGGATGCAGCCTGTGTCTCTGAGAATGAGACCTCATTGTGCGGGCCATACCTTATTGCCTTCTGAACAGCCCTACAAGCTGTTAGACTTATTGCTGTTGGAAAGCAAGTCCAAGTTGTTTCCTTTTTATGACCTTTCCTGCCTCCAGAGACTAATTTGTAAGCCTTGGGCTGAACAGATTTTAGTACCAAGTACATGCATTTTGCACAGTTAAACAAGTTAGGGTTTTTTTCAATTCTGTCTGTCTTTGAGGACAAAAACATTGGTAGGAAATCTTTTTCCAAAGTAGAGCCTGACTGGACTAGCTTCTTTCTAGTCAAACAATAAAAAAACAACAAAAATCTCAGTCCTTCAATCCTAATAATATCCTGAGGACTCCGAAATATCTCAGTGTTTTCTTGTACTCTTGTGATTTTAGTGGTATCCAAGAATAGTTGCTTTCGGTTGTTTTTGGGTTGTGCTTTATCTACTCAAATGAGATTATTTAAAATCAAGTAGTGAGGTAATAAGCAGCACACTGAAACTTTCTGGAAGTAGACATTCATGGCATCTGAGAAAAAGTACATACTTATAATCCACAAATTTATTCTACTTTTTCTGTTATGGAAAAGAGATTCTCCACAACAGCAAGATATTATATAAAAAATCTGAGGAAAATTTACTTGAACCATAGTCTGTAACAGTCAATATGCAGAAAATAAAAGAATCTCCTTCATGATACTGTCCTCTGTAATTATTTCTTAAAATATCTAATATTATGTTTTTCATCTACCTGATGACTAAAAAAACTAAACTGGATATGAAAGTAGGAGTCAGAAAACTCCTTGGTTCCAAAAGTCTTTGATTTAAATTATTTTATACTTTCAAAAACTATCATTGTTATATTTATGCATAAATACATCTCTCTCTACCTGAAGGAAGGAATAGGTAGTTAGCAAACTTTTCGGAAACATTCTGGCCATGCCATTATCTTTTACCTTTTCCCTGCACTATTTATACATGCCTTGACTGCATACAGCATTTCTTTCTTTTACCCCTTTCCCTCCTTTCCTTTTTAATTTTTTTTTTAAGATACATTCTGAAATATCTGAATATATTTTCAGCTCAAGCACTGTTCATTCTTTTTCTTTACTGCACTTACCTGTCTTCTACAATACTCTTGTGGTGAAGTTTCTGGGTTTGGGTGAGCTCACTGTAAGGAGCAGGAAGGACAGAGTAGAAGGCACTTTTGTGTATTACACAATCATTAAGGAGTCCAAGTCCTTTGGACTGAGATCACAGAGTGGTGTTGAACCACTGAGGCTGCAGTCCAGGTGCAGAGTGACCCAGATATCCTCCTAGGAAAGATTTACACCTCTCTCACAAAGAAGCAGCATCACTTTGCATTCAGTTCTCTTTTTCTAACATCAGGGCCGAATCTCCATAGGCTTTGAAATACTCTTGAGAATCCTAGCCTTAGTAGGACATCACTTTTAGTAGTTTTACTTCCGTTTTCTTAAACAATTTGTAGCTCATTTTCACGAACTCCCACTTTGATCCCATGCTGCCTGTCCAGGATTAATGAAGATAATGTCTACATGTCTGGTTTGGGATTTTTTGTTTCTTTGAGAGTTTGTGTTTGAGCTTTGCCCTTGAGGTTTGGATTTTCAGCAAAATGTCACCATAAAAAGTATAGCTTGATACTGTGCAGCTGGATGTAGAGTAAGATACTTTGAAATCTGCTGGAGGGATCTAAGCTGCTTTTACAGCTTTTTATATAATTACCGTAGCCTACCAGGAATGAATGACAAGATGGATACAAACACAAAACTTGCAGTCCTCCTTGCCTTTTGGGAAAGCTTTCATAAGTGAGTGAAAATTTCTGTGCTTTCCATTTGTTCTAGGGCTGCTGTGCATCTGTGGTTTTGCACTGTGAAGCATAACTTCAGATGGGTTAAGATGGAGAGGCAGTTACTTCTGTGAATTATTTCTATGCTAAAGTGAACTGGCAGGGCTTTGATTGCAAACCCTGAGTTTTTTTCTTTGCCTATAAGTCTTCATATGGAGGTTCTAAGAGCAGGAGACTGAATTACACTTGATGCATTTATATTGGAGTTCACTTCCTCAGATTCCTGCTTTAAAGTAGGAGATACATATTGAGATCACAGAATCATAACATGGGTAAGAGACTACCAGTAGGTTCATCTGTGGCAAGCAGGGTCATCCTAGAGCACATGGCACAGGATTGTATCTAGACCATTCTAAAATATCTGTGCTGAGAGAAACTCCACAACCTCTCTGACCAACATATTCCAGTGCTTGGTCACCTACACAGTAAAGTTCTGCCTCATATTTAGGTGGAACTTTCTATTCATCAGTTTCTGCCCATTGCCTCCTGTCCTATTGCTCAGCACCACAAAGAGCCTGGCCCCATCCTTGGCACCTTTCCTTCAGACACTGATAGGCATGGATAAGATCCCCTCACCACTGTTCCTTCTCCAGGGTGGCCAGGCCCAGCTCCCTCAGCCTTTCCTGGTAAGAGAAATGTTCCAGTCCCTTAATCTCTCTGTTACCCTCCACTGGATCCACTCAGGAGCTCCATGTCTCTCTTGTCCTGAGGAGCCCAGAACTGGGCACAGAACTCCAGATGTGCCTCACCAGGGCTGAGCAGAGGAGCAGGATCACCTCCCTCAACCTGCTGGCAGTGCTCTTCATAATGCACCCCAGGATTCCATTGGTCTCCTTGGCACAGGGCACACTGCTGGCTCATGGATGGCTTGTTGTCCACCAGGACCCCCAGCTCCCTCTCCACAGAGCTTCTTTCCAGCACTTGAGCCTGTGCTGGTCCATGGGGCTGGGGTTATTCTTCCCTAGATGAAGGACCCTGCACTTACCTTTATTGAATTTCAGAAGGTTCCTTTGTGCCCGTCTCTCCAGCCTGTCCTTCTGCAGGGCTGTGCAGCCCTCTGGAGTACCAGCCACTCCTCCCAGGTTTTCATCATCAGTGAACTTGCCAAGGAGGCATCTGCCCCTTCATCCAAGTCATTGATGAATGACTTCAACAATATTAGGCCCAGTATTGAACCTTGGGGGATACCACTAGTGAAATGCCTCTATCTAGACCCTGGGCCACTAGATCCCTCTGGGATCTGCCATTCAGCCAGTTCTTAGGCATTCAGGAGATAATACATTTTCCCTGAAGAAGAGAGAAAATGGATCTTCATCTGGTCTCATTTAGTGATACAATATGCCAGATGAAGATCACTATTGTGTTGTCTGAGTGTGGGTTTTTGGTTTTGTATTATCTGTTCTGAGCTATGAAAGCCCTTTGGGGTTCATCCTGTCTGTGTGAAGACTGCCAAGCACGTGGTTGTCCCATAATAAATGAAGTGGGTGGTTTGAAGTTGTATTGTTTTCAATTCTATCTTCTTGCATTATTTTTTTCCTCTTTGAAATACTCTTAGAGTCTGGTATTGATTTGGAATATTAAACTGTTTTGGTTATGGATTTATAGCTTTAAGGAGCATTTAATGTGTCCCTTATAAGTTCTTTTCTTTAGAGTTGTTGTCCCATATGCTGGATCTGGGAGCAGCAGACGTGAACACAAGATGGTTTGAGAAGCCATTTGGAAGGACTCATAGTTTGATGAGTCTTGGATGTGACTTCATGCGAGATTTTCTCGCAGCTCTGCAGGAAGTGTTAAAGGGGAGTATGGGTGGATGTGGGGGTGTAGGGGTGGGTACTTTTACTCTCTGTTCCCTGGGAAGTCTAGGAAACACAGGGTAACCCTCACAACACATCTGATTGCCTATCAGCAAAACACCTGGTTGGCAGTAGGAGGCTGAAGAAGCTGTGTGGGATTTTGAGTGCTTAGTGTAAGCAACCCCGCAATTAGCAGTATTGATGATTAATCGATGAGGATGTGTCATGGCCACAGGGCAAAGGCAAGCAAAGCCACACTGGATATGAAGAATTACACTTTATCTGAAGTCTTTGGTACATCATAAAATTGTTTCTCTTCCTACCAATGCTTTGGAAGTTCGAGGCTGAAGTTCAACTTCAGTCAACATTTTAATTTAACTCAATATTCAAGCCTGAACAATCTGATCTAACTTTGACATTAGCTCTGAGCGGGTCCCTTCTTCTCAAGGCTCCTTCCATCCTAAATAGATGTGTGATTCTCTAAACTGTTCATGAATCCAACTAGGAAAGCAGCTGTATGGTTCTATAAAGAAAGGGAACATCAATAAGGCTTCATGCAACTCCTGTATACTGTCCTGTATTACTGCTATGAGGCCAACTCCTTGAAACGGGCAGTAGCAGATGCTATTTGGTTCCCTCCCACTGCCTGGGATCCATGGCTGCTTTTTGTCTGGGAAGACTGCATGACTTCCTTAGCTCAGAAGGCTGCTGGTGAAACAGTCTGAAATGTGGAATCTCTCAAATTAATTCCCTGAAAATAGACTTGCTTTCAGTTTGCCTAGGGCTCCCTGGAAATCTCATAACACTGGGAAGTCACAGTGGGAGGATGTTGCCCTTTGCAAACCACGGCATTCCTTCAGCTTGATGTTTGGAAAATGCCAGCAATTGTGGAGTTAACTTCCTTTTTTCCCACCGGCATCTGTTCCTTTTTCTGTTAGCAGAATGACTTCATGCTCAGATGTTTGGAATGATTTGTTAGGTTGATGCTGACATTGGGTCATTTCAGTATCTTTAGTTTAGGTATGGAAGACAGACACATGACTTCAAAAATTACTTTGCTATAAATGCAAGTAAGCTTAGGAAAATCGAATTCAGGAGCTCTGGCCTATGTCAAGATAGGATGTAACAGAAAACAACAAAATGCTGCAAGAGTCACTAATGCAGCAAAACAGCACATTTCCCGATTAGTGGTGTTCTTGGGTCTTTTCAGTGTGAAAGAGCTGATTTGATTTTTAATTGATGATACCTGTTAATGTGTGTCATTGGCTGATGCAGTAGCTTCCAAATTTGGGCAGCACCATTAATGCCGTGTAAATTAAAGCCTGAAATTATATGCATCTCCTTCTACGTCATTTAATGCAGAGAATGTGTTCTCACTGGAAAAATAAAACTTGGGATTCAAGTAAGAAGGACACCATCACATTCTTTTATAGTTCCATATAATGAATTTAGAAATTTTATCTAACATAATTATAATATAAATTTGTTGAAGTTACCTGCTTATTTTTAATCAGGTCAACATACTTGAGAAGAATCATTGCCTGTACTTTATGGTTTCTCTTAGAGCTCCTATAATTGTTTCTTCATGTTTTTTACTTGTTATTTTTGCTTCTATAATAAAGACCTCGAAGTGTGTACTTGAAGAAACAATATAGTAGGATTAATGATGTTAGAGACTCCTCTTAACTGTTTTTTTCCCCTTGAAGTCACTCTTGTAATGCTTTAAAGTGTAAGTTTACTGTCAAGAAGGCAAAAATGCATGCACAATTCAGATGATATGCCATTATTATGGCTTGGAATTGTGACACCTAAAAGACCACATTGTAGTGGACCTAAAAGATGATCAGAAGTTTTTCCAAGTTGTCTGCTTTATTTGGTTTATGTTTTCCATGTTGCAGTGCCAACAGTTGCAGACTCATTTATTTATCCTAGCATAAGAGGTTACCATGGGTCAGGGTCTTGAAATTATATATTTATTTATGTATAATTAAAAAGTATTTTCTTCCCTGCCCCCAGTGGGAACAGCATGGAATATTTTTAGTTTCTTCCTCCCTCTCCTCTCCCTCTCCAACAAAAGAAGTTTAGTTGCTGCTTAAAAAATACTGAGTTACCTCCTTAGTTCAGACTGCTGAAGACATAAATGCTGTAACCTTGCCATGGTATTTGCTATAGATATTCTGAGTACGCAGAATTTGTGTGTCCATCTTGCAGGACTCTGTTTTTAGGTTAGTTACTTGTGCTTCATTTTAAGTTAGAACTTGACAGTAATCAAATATCAGGCCCTTAAATTGTCCTGAGTTAGAAAATTGTCATCATCATGCCTAATGCTGTGTTTTGCATTTGGCTTGTCTTCTGTGGGAGTTTTGGGAGGACTCAGTGGAAGCAGATGACCCTAGCATGAAAAAAAAAAAAAGAAAAAAGAAACATTTATCCAGCTGTCACCCTACTAACATGGTGTAATTTGATGTATTTAAGAACAAAAATAATGGCAAGCAGTCCAATTCTGCTGCATGGGAAGTACATGTAAATGCTGATGCCACTAGATTATGTTCTGTCCTTGTCTGTCCTCTTGCGAAAGTTCACAATCCAAGTATGAACTCGTCCTGCTGACGGCATGTAATAATAATAATAATAATAATAATAATAATAATAATAACAACAACAACATCATAACATATACTCTGTACAATGCCATTCTTGCCATTCAGATTAGCCTTTGGTGGATAAGAAAGAGCAAAGAATATGTAAATAATGATCATGTTTCTGTGGTGTGTGAGAAGCAAATTTGGCAGAGATCAGGGCTCATTGAATTTCACTGAGTGTTCATAAGCCTTTAGCTAGTGAATACTGAGCAGGAAGAGTTGCTGAATTCCTATCTTTTTAGTGAGAAGTTTAGAAATGGACATAGTAAAGAGTTGTTGTCAGAATATAGTGACAACCATGTAGAGGAAGAAAGGAATTGTTTCTACTTTCTGGAGAGTTGTTTAGTTTTCATCACAGTCATATGTGACAGTTTCCACTACGCGCCTTAATTGAGGTGAAAATCACACTGTCTTCCGTGGTAATTCATCTGTTGTCATCTGTTGAAAGGCACTTGGTATTCCAAACACTTTGCAGATGTACTGAGAGAAATGAAGGCTGGGAGAAACAGTTTTATCTGAGTTTATGTGAAGGGTGGAGATGAAGCCACCAAGTGATACACTCAAATACTGGGCTAGCACCTTAAGAGCTGTGGGCCTCTCAGACTGTATTTTTTTCCTCTATTCACCTGTCCAGCAACTCTTAATTTTTTTTTTCCAATAATGAAGGGTTAAATGATGGGAGAAAATGGAAAATACTTTGGCTGCCCTGGCCACTTTACTGTCATCTTGCTTAAAAAAGGGCCCAGAGCAGAAGTGAACTAAAGCAAGCAGTGTCACTGGAAAAACAGAGTGGACATGTTATGTATAGCGAAGAGAAACCTTTTATAATTTGGTATTAAAAAATTCCCTTGTGTGCTTCCAGAAGGACTTGTCCTATTTAAATATCTCTGCTGGCTCTAGGAAGGTGCATCTCTGAGCACAGCAAGTGACATTTCGTTCCCACCATCAAGTAGCATGCAGGGTGCTTGCCATGAATCGTAGGTGACTTCATTTTATTTACAAAAGATTTTAAGTCTTTGGTTGTTGGAGATAAACAGTAGGACAAAAAGTTAAACTTGGAGGCTCAGTTACACAGTCTGGGCCCTTCTGTGGCTTTTCACATTGACTAAAGAATGCCAGGAGGGGGAGGAAAGGAAGCGAAGAAAGAGACAGTCCAAGTGACAGCATTCTAATGTGGTAGGAATACATTTAAAAACAATGCGGTTGGAATGAGACAAGGTAAGTTGGTGGGGTAAGGAAAAAGTCCCTTTCCATATCCATGGAATGTTGACCGTAAGCTGAACGAGGTTAATGGAAATGTACACACAGTACCTGTATAAACAGAGAGCAGACAGCAGTAGGGACAATGCAGAGTTTGGTTGTTAACAAAGCAGTAGAATATGTCCTGCTGCTGCTTAGGGCTTGTAGGGGTAGTTACAGATCGCTGGCTTCACTGGGCACAGATCACACACATGACTGCAGGATGTGACCTCAGGCTTGCTGCAGGTTTGTGGGAACAGAGCTGTGCTTCAGGGGGGCAACCACACACCTGTTGAGCAGGCCATGTCCATGCGAAACATTTTGTCTTCTGAAGACCCTCTGGGTAGAATGATCATGATTCAGTCTTCTGACTGGTAGGATCCTCCCTAGTGGACATTTTCCTTCACATCCAAAAGGAGTGGATGGGCTGAGGAAAGGTAGGCTGCTGAGCACGTGTTCATTGAAAGTACAAGGAATTAACACATCCCTTTATTTGGCAGCTCATTATTTAGATTATGCGCTTATCAGCAGCAAAATATCAGCTGGTTGATTTGTGACTTGTGAAAAGTAGAGCATGTAAAAGATATTGAATATGGACTTCAGATACTAGAGGGATCTTTATGCAGCAACAGAGCCAGGAGAGCTAACTGAACAAGAGACCAACATCCATGGCAGAGGCTAAACATTCAGCAGAGGAACAATGTTCAATATTCAATTTATCAAGAAAGTTTAGTCCTGAGGGCAGAAATCACTAAAGAATTCAGCATGACCTCAGCTGTACAATTAAGTAGTTCTGTAAATATAAGGGCAAGTTATCTTCCTGGTCACTATACACACTATCCCCCTAAATTAAAGGCTGGTGATGGTGGGATTCCCATCCTATAGCAGGGCTGAATGTGTCTGAAGAGGGACAAGCAGGCTTGTATGATCTGTAAGTGATAAGAAGAGGCTGCTGTAGTCAGTGCTGGCAGCAAGTTTATGTCTATCTCTATTGTGGAGAATGATAAAACACCAAAGGAAGAGTAAAGAGAAGAGAAGTCAGGTTCTTAAAACTGGACATATACTATACAATCCTACTAAAATATAAAGTTCCTTAAAACAGACTCTCTCCATTAGTAATCTATTGTTAGTCTTATGCCAGATATGCTTATTGTAAACTTAACCCTGCTTTAAACATCACAGCTATGCATTAAAATCAGTGGTTGGGAAGTCTGAAGTTTCAAACAACACTAATTCTTATCTTTGGCTCAAAACAATGTACTGACCACCTCTCTGCCTGCCAGTTATCCCACTCTAGTCTATTTTCTGTGAGAAACTCTCCCAGTGTGCATATGCAATGGATGTCCTGTGTTTTCTGGAGGACAAGAAATAAAAGTATACCTTCATCACCCTAAGACCGATATCAATTGGGAATAATTAATTAAAAATGGCTTTGAGTTTTAGAAGAGGTTGGAAATGACACATAATGTGTACATAAGGTACAACTGAAGATTCTGTATCTTTGAGTGCTCAGGAACAAAAAAAAAAAAAAAAAAAAAAAGAAAAAGAAAAGGGGAGAGATGGCATAATTAGTTGCCAAAAAATCATATATCTAACTTGACTGGAAAGTTTTCAGCCCTGGTAGAGCAAACCATCTTTCAAAACAGACTGATAATCCATTTTAATTTCTAAAGGCTGGTGAATTTCTGCAGCACTGAAGTTTTGTTCAATGTTAGGAAATGCTTTCTAAGCAGGTATCCTTATTGTTCATAAATGTATCCTTTTTCACTTTTATACTTTATTATATTTTTTGACAGTAATTTCCACAATTTGACAGTATTAGGTATTTTGTAATATAAATAATACTCTGAAGCCTTTGATTCTTCCTTTGAAACAATGGTTAGTAAGCAGTATCAGAAATGACAGTGATGTTTATCAAGTTACTGGCAAGAGGGCAGAGCAACAGCTAAATGAAGCAAAAAAAGAAAAAATGGAAAAAGAAACCCTGGGATCCATTAAGAAAATACCCCTGTGTCATAATGTAGTGAACTGTAAGTATTTATGGATATACCTGACCTTTGTGAGAGGCAATTAGAACTCCTCAGTTTCATGTTCCAACCAGTCACTAATGAATATTCTCTTTTAATAAGTTACAAAGTAGAGTGCTTTTGTGGCAGAAGGATTATTATCTGCACATCAATAGCTTAATTCCAAGGAGAGAAGTAATGTTTGTTTTTCTCAATCTGGGTAAATTGTGCTTAAAAGGCTTGGATATAACTTCCTTCCCAAAACTCTGAGACTGTTTGTGTAAATGCTAGTCATGAAGTCTGAGAAATGGAGCGGTGACCACATCTGTCTAGTGAATGGCTCAGTCCTATGGTCTGTGCTGTTTCAAAATTAGCTTCTCTTGGGACATGGTTGGCTTTTTGGAGGCATAAACTGTCTGAAAAGCTTAGATGTATTTTAGCTCCACTTCTGAATTAGCATTTTGTCCCCCAGCAGATCAAACACATTTTGTGTCTCTTAATGAAAGCACTTTTTATTTGTGATACTTTGGCTGCTCTGAACTGAGACATAGCCAGTGGAATGGACAGTGTGTTAATAAACAAGTAAATTTTCCTTTGAAAGCTGAACTTCTTAAAGTGAAGGAAAGTCAGTAGGTCAGACATGAAAAAAGGGAGAATGGTGATTTGAATGAGAGTGCAGTACAACTTATGTGGATTGATTCTTGGCTGTACTACAGATTTCCTGTGTAACTGGGCACTGTGTGATTGTCTGCACCCATTTTTCCTCTTTCTGCTGATCTCACTGACAGAGACTGAAAAACTCAGTATGTTAATTTCTTGAAGGACCTTTGTCAGTGTGCAGCATGAAGTGATGCAAGATTGTTTCAGCATAAATAGCAGATGTTGTGATGAGCTGAGCCTTTACATCTCTGAAGGGAAAAGAGTTGCACTTGTGGGAAATGAAGAACCAGTAATAGCCATCATCTAATCCACCTTGTTTTTAGTGGCCAGAATATTCATGTGAAGAGCAAGGGTCATGCCCTTCACTTTGAGATAGAACATGGACACGAGCCTGAATCCTGTACATCTCAGATGAGCATTTTAGCAGCTAAGCTGTTACTGTGAAGAGTGTGAGAGGGCTTCAACAAGAAACTGAGAACCTTTATACAGCAAAGCTTTCATCTCGATGTAAATAATGTTAAAATTTCAGTCAATTGTCATTAAAAACAATCCAAACACCCCCCCAAAAATGTCTGTTTATTTGTAATCAGGATTCCAATTCCCATTGCTTTTCAATGGCAAATTTGAAAAAAATTATCTACAGGGGCTCTGATAAACAATGCATTTCAGTTTTTTCTTAAATTTTATATGTTTCTTGTAATGACTTGAACTCCATGATTTATATTTTCTGAGCTGTATGTGATGATGCTGACCTTTCAGACCAGGTAAAATAACCCATCTTTCAACTCTGTGATGTACTTAAATGATGTGTGAAGGCTGTTGAGAGGAGGAACCACACTCAGTGTGGCTGTTGCAAGGAAATGCACTTCATTTATACCTGTGAGCCAGGTAGAAACTTGAGCATGCAGTGCCTAGACACGATGCACTGAACAAGCTTACACAGGAATTTATATCACAGTAGCCTCATTTTATATTCTTTATCTGTGTTTGCACATTGTTTTTATTGATAGAGAGAGGAGCTCAGTGAACAGTATAATGGCTTCCTGTCCAAGAAAGATTTTAAACCTGCATTTTCTATTATCAGGTGTGTGGCTTGCTCCCATCCTGTTCTAAACAGTGCAAAACAGTAAGGTCAGCTGTCTGCCCTACTGAAGAGACAGTTTTGAGAAGGAAGTCATGTTGCCAATTAGATGTCATCCCAAGAGTACCCATGCTTGTCCTGTGACATCTGTAACAGATGCTGCATTTCTTAATGCATCTGTTCAAGGAGGAAGTTATAGTTTGCCTGTTAGAAGGAGTTCATGAGTCATCAACAATTTAGCACAGGGGTGTGGGGGTTTGTGTGGGTGTGCAGGTAGTGGCAAAGTCCGTGTAATGGTTGGACACCCAGGGGTGGCAAGCACCTGCTGATCCCGGGCAGTTAATAGTTGTTGACATTGCATAAAAATAACCTGGTATAAATGGTGGTAGAAATAAAGGAGTAGTGGGTTTAGTGTCAGAGTAGTGTGCCAGTCTGTTCCTAACTCTGACAATGAGTTTTATTTGTCATGTAAGAATATATACCTTTCTGTCTCCTTCTGTAGGAAAGAAGCCTTCTAAAGCTGCTAATTTTGTGGATGTAGTTATTAATACTTTTACATGTTCAGAATTTCAGGACATGCACTGGAGAGCTGCTCAATATTTTTGGAGCTGGCTCAGTGCAGAGTAAAATAGCAATATGTCATCACTGGAAACCGAAACCCAGTGCTTGCCCCAAAAGAGCTTCCTTCCATGAGGGCAGCTACTCTACAGGCTTTCCCTGTGCTGTTTCTTTCAAGACTGAAATCATCTTGAATAAACACCGTATCAAAAATGTCTTTCATTTTCATTATCCACTCAGAGATGAGTACCTGGCATTTCTGCATGATCTTTGTGACACTAGTGTTAGATACTTATTTGTAGAAAGTTTTGCAACAAAGGCAGTGGTCTGCCTTTGTTGCCTAATGCTTGCTTGAGTGTGTTATGGCAGTCTTTGTATGGCAAATGCTTGTCCCACTGATGTGGCATCCTGTAAAAGTCTCTGGTCTCTAGAGAACAGCTTGTCTGGTGGATCAGGTCTCCCAGGACTTGCAGGAAAGGCTTTCAGGATCAGCTGAGCTGTGCACACTTTGCTTTATTTTCTTTCAGTTTTGATTGGTTCAGATGGTCCAAATATTTGCAGAACTCCTTTAAGTCCTAGCTCAGATGAAGTCATAAGTTCCACTTTCCACCAAGTCATGGAGCCTGTCCAAATTAGTGTCAAAGCCTATATAATACCTTGGCTATATTGCAGGCTTGTATAGTATCAAGATCCTGTTTTCACAGCAGTTACATAGTTGTTACTTCAGTGAAGAATGATATGGCCCCTTATAAAGTCCACAAGCTGACGCCTGTTTTTTAATGTAATATTTACACTATTCAAGGAGCTAAAAGAAGGCTTTGCTTTAATAGATTCCTTCAGCTAATGTTTTTCCTTATACAGATGGGTTATTGTTTCCAGCTTTTGATACCTATGCAGCTTTATATATTAAAGCTTAATTTTTTTTTCTGTTGGTTGGGTTTTTTGCCCTTCTCCAGGCTCCTGGAGCAAGGCAAAGGTTTTGCCATTATCTTCAAGTTGCCTTGCAGTTTTATCTGAATGTATTAAAAATAAAACACCAAAAAAACCCCAGCACCCTGTTGTTGCACCCCACAACACAGACTTAATTGCTTTTTATTTTCAACTCATCTTCCCCTTCTTGAGAGAAAGCCTGGTACAGCAATCTTTTAGCATGGACAGAACTCACATAATTCAGGCAGTTAAACGTTTGGGGTTTTCTTTCCCAGTTGTTCTGATGTTATAGGTGTTAACTTGACTCTGTTAAAAATGTCACTCAGGAGATTGCTGATATGATTGAAATAAGTCTAATGACTTCATGGGGCTGGATAAAAATCTACATGGTCATCCCAAGTATAAATAGCTTTTTGGGACTTCATACTGAAATAGAATGCCAGGTTTTAACTACATTATCATTTATTCTAGCAAAGTAAAATACACGTTGACAACCGTAAAATTCTGGTGTGAGCAGGGAGTGTGCAAGACCACTGAGATTGCATGTATTCTCTTGCTTAATATGCTTCTAGACCAAAACAGTTTCAGAAAGTGAGGATTGCTTAGTGGAGTATCTGATGGAACTTTTTTAACCTCAGCAATGTACATCTTCTCTCTGGGCTTTAATTCAGGAAAAAGACTTACACTTTTTGTTTAACTGAAACTAATTTTTTTCCCAGGTTTAATTAAAAAAATAAGACTTACAGACTAAGAGTTCAGACTAATGTAATGGAGAATGGTCAAAAGCAGGCTATACCAATGACCTTGCCTCATTGTCAAGTTAATCATATATGGCTACACTTTCGGGTATCAGAATTTTCTTGTCATTGGTTCTGATTCTGAGATTTCTAGTAGTTTGGGTTTAGGTAGGAAATTATTCAGAATTCTGTATCTGTCCTGATGGTTTTCAGTCTGTGTGTTTAACAAAGAGCTCTAGAAATGTTAGTTGTAACATTCAAGCATTTATACTTATTTTTCCTCCTAAAGAATCTTGCGGACAAAAAGTATTGTAGCTTATTTTGGAATACAAAGGATGAGTTCAGGCATTCCTTAATTTATATGTGTTTCTTTGTTTGGAATTCAGAATGGAGGCAGGAGAAATATAGAGTACATATATATTGACTGTTATGACAGTATTCTTGTCAGTAATTCTCTGCAACTATTACAGTTGTCACTAAGACTTCTGTAATTCTCTGCAAAGAAAAATTTCAGAAGGTCACATAAGCACTCGTTGCACTTCAGAGGGGTGGCTTAGCTGGGTTCCCTGCAGAAGGACCTTATTTCATACTTCTTGATAAGCTCCCTATTTCTTTTGTTCTCTTTGAGGATGATAAGATTATCATATAAAAATAATTCTGTATTTATCTATTGTATGTTTTAATTTATTTTCCCATTGTCAAAGTTATATATTGATTTTTTGCAAGGGAGGTTAAGGTCTGCCAAGTGCGAAACTGTTGTCAGGGTTGTGGCTGCCACTAGATATTATTCTGCACAGAAAAGGACACCAAAAGGCATTCTACCAATGTGGTGTGGCCATTCTATTTGCCTGTTGGTAGGGAGTTCCATATTTCTGTAATGTGCTATTTGACATAGATATGGGTCTGTCAGATTCCTGCATATTGTGGCCAGGAAAGGGAAGTAAGGAAAATCAGCAGAACTTCTCTATTAATTGGAGAAACATCACCTTGTTATTAATTGCAGCATCTATTATGGTGCATGGTGTGTGAGTAAAATTGCTGGATATAGTTGGTATCTCTTATGTCTGTGCCAGCCTTTCATACGTTTTGTACAGTGATATTCATCTGTATGATGCTTTGTTTAATTCTTCTGCTCTTTTTAGTTGTTCACTTGGTTGCAAGGGATTAATAAACACCTCTGACCTGTACTGTGTGACCTGACACTGACCTGACGTGTCTGCATTGCAGTCCTCTAGATGAAGGCAAAACTGTTTTGTCAGTGTCGTGAATGGAGATGCTCCTTTAGTTTACATGTTGAAAATCAAGTGGAAGAAAGAGAGTGAAAGATCCAAATCTCAGTCATGACTTTGTTTTAATTCAAAATATGAAGATTTTGAGTTGTGCAGAATTGTCGTGTGTTGATGTGTACCCTGGCAGGAAATTGTCAGGTAGCAAGGTGTTCTCTGAATGTGACTCAACAGGAGGCACGTAGAGCAATTTCTCATCTCTAAACCAAATAATGGTGGAATACCTGAGGTACTCTGACAGACCTACACTTTTAATTTTGTTATGTATATCTTCCAGGGTAGCTTTTTTAGTGTGAGTAAACTTTCATGCACAGACAGCATTGGCAAGATCCACACAGTCTTCATACACCTTTGGTCATCCTTAGAACCAGTCAAGTGGTTCAATCTCTTACCATATGCCAGAAATGGTAATGCTAGTTATTCATTGTTTGTAGTAGGTGATGAGGATCCAGGAAAGCAATCCTCATGTTACAAGTGATTCTTACACCTATGTAGAAATAAATATATTCATTAGAAAGAAATATAATTTGCTTTGAGCAGTCAAGGAACAAAAATGAATTGGTTCCTGAGTCAGTGTAGTTCTTCTTTAAGAAGGTTGATTGAGATTAGTATACCAAAGATGATTTCAGGTGGATTACATGGTAGGTAAGGAGATAAGGATTAATACTGATCCTACTGTAACTGAGGGGATGCTTTTGTGCTCCTTTGGCTGTTCTGAGATTTTTCTTGACCTTACAGGGTATGAGATTAGGACAGGATAGAACAGAATATTTCAGTTGTAGGAACTGACAACATTCACCTAGTACAATGCCTGAGCAGTTCAGGACTGATCAAATTAAAGCAGGTTGTTAAGGACATTGTCTAAATGCCTCTAAAATAATCAACGGTTTTGGGGCATCAACCACCTCTTTAGGATGCATTTTCCAGTATCTGTCCCACCTCTTGGTAAAGTAATGCTTCCTAATATCCAGGCTGAACCCGTTTTTGTTTATCACATCAAAATGATGCAGTCTTTATCTTTTCAGGTTCCTATTTTATTTTTCTCCATAGCAGATATTAAACCCCTTTGCTGGTGAATCCCACCATCACCATAACTGTAGAGAGACCAAATAATTTATAAAATCTGTCAGTATAAAGAGACAAAATGTAAACCTGCTATCTCTAAATGGGCTATCCTTCTACTTGGAAACATAATATGTTTAAGGGGCTGAGGTTTGCTGCTTAGATGCCAAAGATAACTGTATCTCCATCAAACTTTATTATTCTATGTTCAATAATCTGAGCTGAAAGGGATTCTTTTTATCTGACATACCATGGTGACAGTGCTAGCTTTACACTTTCAGAAATGTTTGTAATAAATGTCACATGTCCATGTGCATTGTACAGGAATATGGGGAGATAACACAATAAAGAGCAGAGCAATGAGGAATCCCAGGTGGTTCTTGAGTGGCTTTCATCCTATAAAGTCATCTTGTGTAACCTTGCCTAAATTTCTTTTTCAGGAACAAGAAGATCCTAATAAACTTGCTACCAGCTGGCCAGACTACTACATTGATCGCATCAATTCCATGGCAGCAGTAAGTTACCTCTCGTGCTAAACAGGGAAGATTTCCTATCACAGAGATGTGTTTCTTTAGGAAGAAGTACTCAAAGGAGAAGAATGTTAGCCCAAATACATAACTGATTTAAAGTAGGGTTTACAAAACAAGAGTTTGGGGATTAAGAAAGACCCCTTCTCTAGCAGAACTGCAGATTAGGCCTATAAGCATTTCCATTTTTTATTTCTACAATACTGAGCACTGAAGGCAACCAAATTAGAGTCTGAAATAAAAATTTAAGAGAATATTTGATGAATCAGGAAAGCAACTATTTAAAAACTAGGTGAAGTTTTATTTGTTGTATGGTTTCAAATTTATTTCTAACCAATCTACAAAATAATGCTTGGGTTCTTAGTTTAATAGAAGAATTAAAGAAAAGGTAGTTGTTTATATAAATTAACATCCAGTAATATAAGAGCACATAAATAAAAGAGCATAAGGCTGTACCACTTAGACGTAAGATACAAGCCAAGAAGGTGTTTGAGGAAAACATTTTATATTGTCCTTGTTCAATAGCTGTATGTGTCTCTTCCTCTGAAACATCCAGTAGAGCTGGTCACCAGCAGAATCAGAATATCTGTATTTAGTATTCACTGATCTCCTTTGATATGGTAGACTTTACATTCTGAAATTAGATTCTTTTACTGAATTTATAGTCAGATTTTTCCTCAATTAGTCGTGTGAAGTGTCTACTCAGCTTTAGTTTAGCTTTGTGCTAAAATGATGATAGACCTGTTCCCAGCATCATAGATAGTATACCTTGCTTGTTTACCTACTTTATTTTAGATTTCTAAAGGCTCCTCTGCACCTTTTGTATTGTGGTTATGGAGCTATAAAATAATTTCATGAAACTAATGTCTTAACAGATGCTAAATGTGGCAGTAATGATGCATTTCTCATGGTGAAATATGTCTTGCCGAGGAAAACAACCTAAGATTTACAAGCTATAATAACTCACTTAAGAGGATAAAAGAAAAGCTGCGTTCTACTGAGAGTCATAAATAAACAAAATTTTCACCTTCCTTCATGCCATATTTTCATGGGGCAGAGTAAGGGAATAGAAGGAATATAGACTTATTTTTAGAAAAGACATTGAGCTTTAGTGACTGGCATGACACTCTGCTTTGATTTCCTGACTGAACAAACTCTACAAGGGCCATTAAGGAGAAAAAAAAATAGTATGAAGCCTTGCAGTGTTACTGAGCCAAATACTTCTGGTAGGATTTGATCCAAGGCCTCTTGAATCTACTGAAGTTTTTCCATTGATTTCAGTGACTTTTGGGTTAGTCTTTAAATGATCTTGATGTAAACTTGGAGTGAACATGTATGCACCACTGTTGCAAATCTGGAACAGCTCCATGGAATGAGACTATATTTTGGCTTATGTTTCTAATTTTAAACGTGTTTTAAGAGCACCAATAAACACCAGCCCTGGTAATGTTGTTTGCATGCCTGAATGCCAATGCCCGAATGATTGATAACCTTTTATTTGGCTTCATGACTCGTGATTCACTCTAACGCTTGAGGTGTTGAGAAGATACACTGGGGTTAAAAGCCAAACTTCTGATTTCCTTGCTTCATTTTTCAGCAGGTGAAACCAAGTTGACTCGATTTTGCAGAAATTGTATCAGTGGAAAACTAGAGTAATCCAGCTAAGAACCAGCTCCAACACACTTTAAAAGACATGTTCTATTCATTATTGTTTAGACCTCTGAGATTTCTAACTTTCAAAGAGTTATTTTTGGGTACCATATAATTTCAGTTCTAAATTTAGTGGTGGGTTTTTGAATTATTTTTTTTTTTAAAAACTACATCCAAGTTGAGTTGGCTTTGAAGCTGTGAAAGAAAAACATGTTTCATATTGCTTCCTTACAGTATCTAGTGTATTTCAGTTTGTGTCTCTTGGGCACTATCAGGTATTGCAATATTTTAATTAGAAATATTGCAAGAAGTATTGGAGTTGAAGTGGGAGTAATAATCAGAGGAGTGTTAGTTTAAAATGCCTTAAATCCTGTCTTTAATGGAATTTTATCTTTGCATCTCCTGTTGATTCATCACATAAGAATCTTTTCATATTTGTCTTTCGCATCCTTTCTTCTGTCCTTTTCTTTAAGTATGCAGTTCTTTTTTCATATATATTAGCTTGGAAAATATGTTCCTTGTATTCACTGATTGAGTGGAAATGACACCGTTTTTTGTGCTGATATCATTAGGTATCTTTCTGTGGATTTCAGTGGGCCAGGGCTCCCGTGCTCAAGGATCACTTTCTCAGAAGCCCTTCTGCAGTGTTACCCACTGTATCTGCCCTTCACAGATTATCTTTGAGAGCAATGTGGTGATTCCTGACATGTTTGACGTTCCCTACTTGTAACCTTAGACCACTATGTTAGGAAACACTTTAGGTCACAGATTCCTGATCCAGTTCAAAAAACCATGCATTTTATGCACGGTTCTCTTCCCACAATTGTTTCTGTTGCTATGACTGCTCAGATTTTTACATATTTTAAACCAAATTCTCACAAGAGCAAAGGTCTAAAATGTATCTCTTTACTAGCGTGCAATTCACAACATGTGGAGGCACTGTCCCAGACTCCGGGTATCCTGATTGGAAGGATGTAGAACATTGGTCTTCTGGAGCAGTCATTCAGACAAAGGGACAGCTGCTAATCATGTTTAATTTAGAAAGTGAAGCCTCCAATTTTGTCTAATCCTCTGATCTCTACATGCTATAAATGATACTGGGGATGGGGACAGGGTGCATGCCAACAATAGAAGGCTGTTTCCATTATCAATGTCACTGTCAACTGCTGATTCATCAAAACACAGAATTTTCTTCTCTTAAAAGTGGAGCAGCTGCCCTGTTAATATCACGTGTAAAGAGCTGTCCCTGTGCTCCCCCTGCCCTACCTGCCCCATGACACTGCTTGGCAACACAGATAAACACAGCTCGCACTTTCCTGGGGAGGGAAAGTTCTGACTGCATTGTGCTGCTTTTATGATCTTGGCTGAGGATGCATTTTCACAGAGAGACTTTCAGGTGAGCAGCAGTTGAAAATCCAGTTTTTATGGAGAGGTGGCTTGGTTGAGAGTGTGAGATGGGTCAAGATTAATACATACAGCTGTAACCAGGCCCTTTTTCCTTGACTCAGAAAGCATTTGTTTAAGGCAGAGTAGCTTCCCAGGAGGTAAAAAAAATATATCTTTCAGCAGAATTTAGCAGTTGGATGACAACTCTCTTCTCCGAGTTAGATGACATCTATGTTACCTTCAACTTGATGCATAAAAGTTCAGGTATTTTTAAAATTACATCTATTCATAGTTTATTATTTATAATTTTTAAACAAACTTATTCTAATAATAATTTATTCCATTAGTTCAGCCTTAATGTAGTTAGAGATGTGGTGCACCTTGAATTTCAACTGACTATAATGAGAAGTCAGAACATCCAGGTTGCTTTTTTGCTCTTCATTCTTTTTGTTTCTTACCTTTTTCATTTCACACATGTGAGACTATTAAGTAAAATTAGGTCTGTTACACAATGTATTGTTGATGCTGATTTATGCCTTTTCTTTCTTTTTCTCTCTCTCTTTCTTTTCCCCACATGCTGTCATCACGGTCTTTGTATTTTCCTTCCCAGAATTTTTGGGGAATGATTAGCCATTAGGATAAGGTGTGGGAATAAATCTGTGCTTTAAAACAAAAACAAAAACTATTTCATTTTAGGTGCATCCAAAATTTTAAAATAATTTCGTATACTATCTGAAGTTTTACATATAAAATTCCACATTAATATTCCACATGAATGATTGCTTTCACAGACTCTTGAATTCTTCTAACTGGCAAATCAAGTAAATAGATGCTATACCTTCCAAGGTGTTACACTTCATCTGGAAAACTTTAAATATACAAAATGTGCTTATAAAAAGAGCCCTATATACACAATTGTAGGCACCAGAAAATGACCTGGCACTATTTTGCTTCCCCTTCCCTGGTATTTTGGTTAACTGATGGTAACTGTCTGCCTCCTGAGCCCAGCAGACGTTAGTCCTCGAGTGCAGTTTCTACTTCAGGAAAGCAATTCATCAGTCAGCCACATGAATGAAATCCAGCCTCAAATAATGACAGTTCCCTCCCTCTGTCTCCCAAGGACAGTTATGTTTTTTATAACTCTTGCCCAGAAAGCCATTTCACAATGCAAACCCAGTCTGTCTTCAGCGAGGGCATGAGGATTTGAATTCCTGGCCATTCACAAGAGTGAGAAATGAAGGGCTCTTGGCTGCCTGCAGCTTTAGAAAAGGGGTTTTCCATAATCACCCTCTGTTGTAAAGGCAGGATTATTTGTATTTCTTTCATTTGGAAATGGGCCTTTTTCACTCTGAACGAAGTACTGTTGAGCACCTTCCTACCATCCATTTGCTTTCCCCCCACAATTGCTCAGAGGAGAAATTAAACCATTGGAGGAATGGGAACTTTTCAAAGGAGCATTTATGGGCCAGAGGAAAGATGACCAGATGGGCTGTCACCCAAGAAAATACAAATCAAGCCCCAAATCACACCCGGGGACTTTGCCATCCATAATGCCTGTTCAGGATTTCTGTTTATTTTTCGAAGAGGAGGATCATATATGGCTTGGCTTAAGAACTTCAATTTATGTTTCTGGCTGTCGGGGGATGCTGGCAAAAGATAAAACATCATCAGCTCATTTTCCATCAGTAGCGCTCTGTCATTCCATTAGGGCAGGAAATAGCTTGCTCTGTTACTGAGTGAATTTGACTTTAGTGTGGATCAGAGGGAGGACCCCTAGAGTTCAACACATCTCCCCATGCCAGCTGTTCAGCATAAGACAGCAACGGCGTGCAGCCAAATGGCCACCCTCAGGATCCAACATGAGTTGGCATCACATGACTTGCAAAAGCAAGCAGTGGGAGCCCTTCCAAGGGAGGTGAGGTGCTGGGCTGGTGGTGAGGATGGAGAAGGTTAAGGGAGGTTCTGGTGAGAGAAAGGCTTTCTTTGGTGCTTGCTAAACAGTAAAATAAAGACTAAAATATTTTGCTGTAATGAGCCATAATTGTAGCTACTCAGATTCCACCACGGAAAGGTACAATATCAGATCCCCGATAGATGATACTTGTTTAATTGGGTTATTCATTTGAGAAGGGGTTCAGAGCTGCTTTCCAGATACCACTGAGTGATAGCCACAAGAAGTCTTGCCAAAAAGAGAGTCATTTATCCTCTCATTTTGCAGTTTAAGCGACTAAGAAGACATAGCTATGGACTAAGAATTTCCAGCATTAAGTCTTGATTTTTTCAAAAGACACACATGGGATCTGTAAGCCTGAATGATATGTGCAAAGGGCACTGAAGAGTCTTGCTTCGCATGACAAGGCTGCAGTGATGCTGAGTGTAGATCTGGAATCCTAATTTTCTGATATACTACTTTTTAAGGGCTTTGCCTGTCTTCGAGGACCATAATTTTTTGTGTGTATTCTACTCATCGTCTCTCACCTTAATTTACAGTCTCCCACAGCAACTTCAGTTCCAGTTGACTGCAAGCTCTAGTAATTGCAAGCTGTTTATGGGACGGGGAGAAATCTGGGCTTCGTGTGTTTCAGTTTGCTTACTAAATAAATGGGACAGGGTTTTTTATGATGCTCCAGCTTTTTGCAGTAAATCTTCCTAATTAGCAAGGGCAAAGTGTGTAGGGAACACCAGTATCTCAAAACAAGTGATATACTTTGCATGGGGAAGAAAATTCAAGCTTGTATGTACAGAAAATATAATTCAGGGTATTTGCAGGCTTTTGAGTCACTTGAAGAAGATTTTAAAACTTGACACATAAATCTGGTTTGGGGTCTCTTTTTTCCCTCCACCCCAAATCCCTCCAGTTATGTCACTCTGATAAAAGATATTGCCTCTCCCTACAAACTTTGCCTCACACATCCATAGATCACCACAGCAGATTGCTGTTCCAAATTAGGTACATTTTTCTGTGGGCATACTGGCAACTGTGATTTTTGGGGCGTAATATGAGAATCCTGGTTTAGCCAGTGTGGCAAAGTGGTATTCTGCTGCCAGTCCACATGAGCAGCCTCATCTGGATTCAGTTTTATAGCTGAGGCACTGTTTTCCTAGTGAGAGGTCAGCAGACACCTCTGCATGTGTTGATGGGATAGCTGTTTTTCATAATTCCTGGCCTGTCTCTTAGCTTCCATGCATCTCAGGCTTTCCTAATTGCCACCTTCTTTTGTGAACAGATGCAGACTCTGTATGCTTTCGATGAAGAAGAAACAGAAATGAAAAATAAAATAGTTGAAGACTTGAAGACAGCTCTGCGGACTCAGCCCATGAGGTAATGTTGTTTGCCTTTCATCACAACTCACTGCCTCCCAATGGTCAGATGTGACACTGCTAAGAGTGGCAAGGACAGAAACCTCATTGTTTCACCTCACACAAGCCTCTCTGAGATTTCAGACAATCCTCAGAGAGCCCTACAATCCCTGGTCTGAGCCTGCCTATTTGGGAAGCTAACTAATTTCCCATTAATGCTAATTCAGGAAAATAAAAAAAAAGGTCTACTGTGAAAAATCTGTGGCAGATATTTGCAAACACAGGTAATGACTATGAAGATCAGATTTTAGTCTTCACAGCCCCCTGCACATCCCATGTAATTTGATTCACACGGGCAAAGTCTCAGCCTCTACTCTGAACTTTGAATTTAAGCTTCCCCTTATCTTTAGTAATGTGAACTGTTTAGTGCAAAGCAGCTAATGCATCTGACATCACCTGGTTTGGCATTCTTCCCATTCTATGTTGTAACTTTGGCACAGAGAAATGTAAAGAGACTTTATTGTGTACTGTCTTTGAAGGTAAGGTCATCTTTCTTTCTCTGGGAACAAAGCTCTGAAAAATAGCAAACTAACTAGCATAGAAACTTTTCCATTTAACACTTAGAAGAGCAGTGTGGAGAAACAATAACTTTAGTTGATATGATTTCAGGGAACACTCAGTCAAAAAAATTCTGAATGTTTTTTATATTGGCTAAATACTTTTGTACCTACACCATGCTGAAGTCATAGTTTCAGAGAGCTTCAGTAATGCCTAACCAAATACAGTTCTTTTTTGGGGAGGGGATCATAACCAAACAAATGAAATAAATAAATAAATAAAAACAATCCAGAAAATCATGTCAAAGGATTTTCATTGACTTTGACTTGAAGTGAAGATATATTTGGAACTTCTTGCAGAGCTAAGTGCTGATTGTTCTTCTCTCTTTCATAATCTTTTAAAAATTGACTGCATGCAGCTTCTCTGGTTTTTACCTTCTGTTTATTTCCTGTTGTTATGGGCTTTAAGAGAGCATAAAATCATATCCTGGTGCTCCTCAGGCATAAACATTTATCAGACTTTGATAATTTTACATGTGGGTAGAGTGAGTAGTTTTAACATGGAAACAGGGAAGTTGTAGCCTATACTGAGACCTCAGTCAAGAGTGACTGTTTAATGCTGTCTATCACTTTCCTAAAGCAGAGTAAAATTCAGCTGGACTCCGTGTTAAAATGGATGCTAATGCAACTGTCAAGCTTCCAGCTCTCACCAAAGTCCTGTGCTGTTGAGACTTGATATAGCAAAACTATTACATTAATGTTGAGCTTGTTTGATGCTTACTGTGTGAAGGAGACAGCTTTCATTGAATGTAGCCACAGCAGCAAGGCCTCTTGCTTTGTCCAGATGAAACACTTTGGTGGCCACTATTGGTTGTTCTGCTCTGTCATTTTGAACAGACAACCCAAACTCCTTGTTGAGGACAAGGCAATAGAGAAGAAGAAAAAGCAATGAGCATTTGAGCAAATTGTTTTGCTCAAAGCCTTGCAAGATTTTTCTTCTCCAACCTGTATTACATCTGCTGCATCCCCTTGACAACAGCCTGTTGCTTCATCTGTTTGTAATAACCCTGACAAGCACAAGCACCAGAACAAGCATCTATGGGCTGCCCTATAAAGTCTTCTAAATGACTGGCGATGGTTGTGGGGCTTTTTGAAAAAACAGCTAACCCAAGCCAAGTTTTGAGTTAAGTCCTCTGTCTCAACTAATTTCCAGCGACTCAATTTGTTAGCTGCCAAATGGGCTGCATGCCAGTGCCTGATCAACAAGCCAATTTCTTCTTGATGGAAGGGTTGCAGTGGAGAGGCCCTCAGCTCCATCAAATCCATCTCATAAGCAGTATGATACCTAAACCTTCAAAATACTAGTCTTTCTAGTTTAATTTGGATAACAAATCCTATTTTCTTTGCCACTTCTGTTCATCAGGCCTCTGAAGAAAATAGACACCTAAATTCACACAGGATGAACTGTCTGGAATCCCTTTGTGATAGCAGGGTACACAGGGGCTCTGACAGCTTACCAATAGGCTTCTCTGCTTCAGTTCTCTGGTCCAGGGGAATCAAAAGAAGAACAACGCATGCATCTCTGTTTTATTTTCCTGTAAACTATGTCTCTTCTAGTGGATAATGCAGAGTAATTACTAATCTCTGTCTCTATTCCAACCCACCAGTTCTAACAGTAAAAAGTAAAGCAGACTATCCAAATTTAAGTTCCTTTCCTCTTTGTAGAAAACGGGACAGGAGTATCCCTGGGGCAGTTTGTGGTTCCCTTTGAGCAAGTACACCTTGTTTGGTATTTAGGAGCAGCCCTAAAATAATAAAGTCAGGTTATGTCCTAGCACAAGGGAGCAATCCCAGCCACAGAGAACAAAAATGCCACATCTGCATCTTGTAAAGAAACACTTTTTCTCTCAGGTTTGTAAAATCTTAGAACTATAAACAATTGTGATGACAAACTGTTGGACAGAAGCAGTGAGAGAAGAACTTTTCATCTGGTATTTCAGTGCCCCAGAATGGAGGTACGGAAGTGCAGCAAAAGCAAAAACTTTAAAGGGACTGGGAAAACATTGCTTTTTGGAGCCCTTGAAAAATACCTCCTTTAGTCTGAATCATCACTCATTGCTTTTACTGTCTGTATTTCTCCTTTTGTTTTATTCAGATTTACCTCCTGCTATTTTTTTTTGTTTGATGTAGCAATGTTGCATCCAGGTGCATACTGAAGAGGATCATTTATGCAACCAGCAAAATCCATTATGCTGAATTTTTCAGCAGTTCAGTAGTTATCAGGATTATGTGTGCCCCCTAGTTCAAAACTAATGCTGCAGGGAATTGTAGCCTTGCCTGTTAACAGGGTGGGAACATCCTGCTCTCTGCACCCCCACAGCATATGATCTTTCTGACTTTCCTGAGCTGGATCAAGACTTACAGGGAAGCTGTGCCCCCAACACTTGGAATCCATCAGTGGGTCAGTTCCTCTAAGGCCACCACATCTGTATTTGGATGAAAGGTTTATTATTAGAGCTAGCTAACTCATTCTGATCAGCACTCTCTAAAACTTGAAAGGCAAAGAGGTGCCCTGCCTTTTAAAGTGTGCTAAACTGGTCAAGTGAGAGTCTGAGGTGAGGTTAGGCTTTAATTTGCTTGTTTAGCACCTATTAAAACACACTCTGCTTTATTTACATTTGAGTATTTGAATGTGTTAGCCAGAATGCATTGGCAAGTGTGTCTAACTTTACACCTCCCAGTCCAGAACAAGACCCTACTTTGCAGCACTGAGGTTGTGTAGGACAGGAGTTAGTTACACGTGTGCTGTGTGTGAGAAGGTCCTTTGCTTGTATAAGTTGACTTTACTTTTGCACATACAGGCAGACATCTGTGTAGAGACAGACACATGCACAAACACCAACAAACACCAACAAACACCAACAGTGTGAGGACTGTGGCTCTCATGCTGTCAGCTAAACTCCCACCTCTTTTTCTACCCTTTACATTGACTCACACACCTCCCCACACCAAGCAAATCTTCATACTGAGAGTATCTTTTGGGCTAGAAATTGCTTTTGCCATTTTTTTACCTCCCCCAGCATGATTTCTGGCTTTTCTGGAGAATAAGGAACTGTTTAGAAAAGGGAGGATGAAAATCATAATTAGATTCCTGCTTCTGATTGCAGCTGAAATAGAAAGGTACTTGGCTTTGCTTGCTATTGAGTAACACAACTCCCTGTTTGCTTTCTGGGCTAGGAATAGTACAGGAAAGTCCCAACATTGTTTTAAATTATGTCATTAATCAAGTTTTGTGACACGCACCTCTTTCCAGCACATGCCTTCTTTTTGGAATGACCTCATCCTAACAGTCCTAGAAAAATTGCACTGCCAGTGAATTTAGTGAGAGTTTGTGCTTAACTGGGACAATGTGACTTTTGTGCATTTGCCTTTTTTTTTTTCATGTAGTCATTAGAGCAGGCTAAAATACATGAAAATTGTAGTGCCTTGCTTGTCTTAAGATCGTGCGTTCTATCCAAAAGCATTTAGGGGACCCTTTGCTCTGCTGCTTCTTAGGATGTTTTCATCAGTATTACCCTGTAAGTTTAGAAACATATTCATCTTAAGTCTTCCCTCAGTCCTGGAGGTTCAAATAACAGGGAAAAAAATTGTTTCTTTCCCCAGCCCCCAAAAACAGAGGGAATAGATAAAGTATAGAATGGAACCTTGAAAGTGAAGAGGAGACAGAGAATCTAAAGTAGCCCTTCCATAGTAGAGAGAGCAGCAACTCCACTCTTTATAGGCTCAGGGAAGTGATCAGACTTCATTGGCAGTGTTGTTTAGTGACACGCTGAGTTTATGCTTATTCTTTTTCCAAACAAATCCTTTGCAACAGCTCTTCTAGCTATGAATGCACTTGCTTCAGTCTTCTTTGCCAAGCTATCAGCTAAATGCATTTCAGAAACTTAACTAAGTCTGAATCTTTCTATAATCAGTTTGAGTAACAAACTGCTTTGGCTGACTTCCTGATGCACGATGCCAATGCTGCTCTTAGGTTTGGAGAAACAGGGGGTTTAGCTCCTATGATTTGTTGGGGTAGACAAAATGATGCATCCAGAGAATGTGCAATCAGACCTGTGTGAAACTTGGCAGATTGTCTTAGCAGGGTTCTGTTGAACTATCTTTTCTTTTTTGGTGTGCATGTGTTCCTGTGTGTGCCCTTACTCTGAGAGTCACTTTGAAATTCAGTTTTGAATAAAACCCAAATATCAGACCAAGACTTTGTGGAATGCACCAGGCTCTTCCATATTTTTGGTCAAATTGCTGGCCCAAAGAAGCTGAAAGTTGGCAAATCTATCAGCATAGTGAGTTTAACTTTCAGGTAGGTGCTGAAAATTCCTGAGTGGTGTGGAATGTAATCACCAAAAAGCCATACATATGTCAGATCCCTATTACCCAGTGAAATATAAGTATAGCTTGGGTTTCTCTTGATGGTACAGGGACATGAATGGAGATCAGTGCAATTTGGTATTTCAGTATGGTGCTGCCATTATTACTGATTATAAGTAACAGCATCTCATGGACAGAAAAAGAAAGATTGTACATGAGGGAAGAGGAAGGGCTGAGTAAAAGCATAATGACACAGAATTTTGATATTTTAAATTTGTTGCAGAGGTGGCTATTGTCAGCAACATTTCAATTGCTTGAAGTGCATTTCTATATTGTGCTGTGCAAAGTGCAGCCATGGACAAATTGTTGCTGGTGTACATTTTTAAAGACTGAAAATTCAAGTGTGATATACATGGTTCTGCATTCAGACATTTCAAAAAGTGTACCTACCTGAGCAACATGTTAGAGGAGGCAGGAGGTAAACAATGCAATATAGGGAAATTATTTTCAAGCCTTCCATGTCTTTGAATCCCCATTTTTAATCCTGAGAACTTAAAACGAAACATTGTTAGAATTTTTGGTTTGAACTGATTTACCTAATTCCATCCTTTTCTATTGATTTGTCTAGAGGGCTATTTGCATGGTCTAAATTGACCCATATGGATTTTTTGACCCTGGTTTTCAACAAGAGCAAAGGAGCATTACCATTTATGGAAGAACACGCCTCTTTTAAACATAACATGTTCATATACACGTGACATGGGATTGGAGTGTGAAGGCAGTAGGACTGATGGACAGAATGGGAATGAGCTTGCCTCTGTCAGTGTGCCCAAGTCCTGGAGGTGGAACCTATAAGCAGTATTGGTTGAAAGTTAAAGCTAAGCCTAGAAATGGTTTTCAAGGTAGTCTGAACTCATAACTGAAGGTGTGGTGACAAGTCTGCATGTTGGGTGTATTAGAGTGTATGTAAGATGGAACAATTCAAAAGAATCCCTTCAGCCTCGAAAGTGCAGCAGCTGTTGAGGTGAACCACAGCAGTGTTTGGTGGTAACTGCAACAAAGGACACAGAGACCAAACATATCATTACCCTGAAACTCTGTAACACACCATTATTAGATGGAATGTTTTCTCTGTTTGTTTGCTTTGGTTTTCTTAAATACCTGGGGATTGTTCTGTGAATTTAGGCTAAAAACTTGCCATCTTTTAAAGATCTGGAGTTGAATAATATGGTGTCTTTTGAATAAAGTGCATTTGGTCTGCTTTCCTTGTTTTTCCTACTTTTTTTTTTTTTTTGTTATTTTTTGTCTTTTCAGGTTTGTTACCAGGTTTATTGAGCTGGATGGCCTGAGCTGTTTGCTGAACTTCCTGAAGAGCATGGACTATGAGACCTCAGAGAGCCGCATCCACACATCCGTTATAGGGTGTATCAAGGCACTGATGAACAACTCCCAGGGGAGGGCTCATGTCCTGGCCCATCCAGAAAGTATCAACATCATATCCCAGAGCTTACGGACTGAGAACATTAAGACCAAGATTGCTGTGCTGGAGATCCTAGGGGCTGTCTGCTTGGTACCAGATGGTCACAAAAAAGTCTTGCAAGCCATGCTTCACTACCAAGTCTATGCTGCAGAAAGGACAAGGTTCCAGGTAAAAGGAGGATAGTTTGACAGAAATACCCAGAATGAGGAATCCTTGCTGGGAGTAATTTTTTACAGTGCATATATTGTAAACCTGCTAAGTAGTAAAAAGACAATATTTATCATTTTGTTTTAGGAAGGGAAATTCCTCGAATTGATTATTAATATTAATTTATTTATATTTCAAGACATATTGCTTGTCATTGATGCTAACTTAAAATTCCATGTATTTTGCCTGAAGGTTGAGGTTTGCTGTTCTAAATGAAAGCTGATTATCTGTTCATACTTCAGTTTGATGGCATTTCTGGGGTGGTAATGATTTGTTCTGTTCTAGAATCTGAAGCCACAGAATTCCAGTAGCCTCTATCCTGATTTTAAATCCTTAATTTATTAATAAAATAATTGTGGATTAAATAATGGAGACAATACATTAAATTATGTGTAGTGGAGGAACTTCACTTGCCACTTGGCAATCAACTTGTGAATCGTCACCACTTAGCAATTGTTGCCTCAAATAACTCCCATTCAGACCATGGAAGGGAAATGCATTCTGAGACCTCGAAGTAGGTCAGTGACAGGCTTTTATTGTGGAAACTACTGGCTACTACCATGATGTTCCTCTTCCCATTGAACTGAGCACCTTTACCAAAAGGTAGTAGAGAATCTATTGCAGTGTGTGAAGCTGTGGCTCCTTATCTTTGGGATAATCTCACCCATTTACTGTTCTTTCTCAGATGAAAAGATTAGAGCGGTGTTGTGCCAACAGGCACTGGATCCCAAATCCTGACAGTCATTATCTCCTACCTCCTTCTCAGCTAATGGATTTTAGGCTACAATTAACTTATTACTGTAAAAGTGAATGGGGAAACAACTTGTGCTGGTGGACAGTAGCTGCCAATGTGTGTGTTAGAACCAAATGCACTGTGGGATTCACTGCCTGCGGCTCAGACCTGGGACACAGATGCAGGACATTCTGATTTGGCATTAACCTGTATTTGGCACTGGCAAGTCCATCCCTCTGCGTGCACTGCCCCGTTTGCATTGCCTGTGTATTCAAACTTGATGTGTGTCTTCACTATGCAGGTGACACATGATGTCTGGCTCCAGAATTGGGAGATTTTCAGCCTCTGTTGAAAGCTCTTGAAGCTATTACAATAGAGAAAATCATAATTACAGTAAAACTTGGAAGGTGAAGAGATCATAGCTGCAGTCATGTGTCACTATTCTTTAGTACAGGGGTAGGATAGGAATGAGCAGTGCAGATACAGGAAGCATAAGCCATATACATGAGCTATGGTGTAGAGATTGTTGGGAACTGCCTATGGAGGAGAAGGAGAAAAATTTAAAGTCAGCTTGTTTTCTAGTAATTAGCTGAAATAAAGAATCCTTCCTGAGCTAATATGACATTCTTTTATAGCTGGGAGACAGGTGGGGATAACTTGAGCTGCTTAGCAAAAATCAATAACTCACAAGCCTGACTCCACTTGTGGTCCTGTGCTTAACTTGCCCTTACTGGACCAATTGACTCTGCTTAATAAGCCCTTATGGGATAGATGCTGAGTTTACCCTAGTTGGGTGTTCTGTGTCTCTCTCTCTCTCTCTCTCTCTCTCTCTCTCTCTCTCTCTGTTTCTGTTGATTTAAAAGTTACTGAATAACCAAGGTAAGTCATTGCTGGGCAAAATGGGGTAACTTTTGAGGAATCTGGTGGAATGATTTGCAGGTGCTTGCCAGTCTCTTACATTGATGAAAATACTTTGCATAAATGCTGCACTTGTCAAAATACTTTTCCATTTGGGAAAAAGGAAATATAAATGGATACTCTCTTTTATTTCTCAAGTAAAAAAAAAAAAAAAAAGCCCCACCCAGCCCCCAAATTATTTAGCAGAAGGAATGTGTTCTTGTTTTCAATTACTAATACTTGTGTTTAGAGATTGGAATGGGATTTTCTGCTACACTCAGCAATAGCTTGAGTTTAATTTTGAGGAGGTAAGTGTTCATCCAAAGACATTCCTCATCCATCTCCAGTTATTCTTCTAACAGAAGACTGAGAAATTTTTAAATCCTGAAGAAACAAATGTGGTCATGGTCTTTCTTACATTTTAGAGGAAGTTTCTCTGATACTCTAGCACTTAATTTTGAGAGTGATCCATCTCTTTACCTCTTTCCCTCCTGCACTTCTGTCTCAGAATAGTCTTGCATCTTATTGTCATGGAAAGCATCCACTGTAACTTGAACATAGGAAGCCATTTTAAAAGAAGGATGAGCTCAAAAATGCTTCTTCTGTACCTTTCCTGTAGGTTCAAAGATGTAGTGTACAACAAAAGCCTTCTTTTATCCTATTTTAATCCTAGTCCTGAATGTAGTCTTTGTAACCCAGAGTTTGCAAGTGTCTGAAGAAATCCTTTAGGTGTGAAACTGAACCCTTTGGGGGCTGTGTTTCCTGCAGCTTGAACATCTAGCAGCATCATTCGGTGTATTGAAGTGTCTAAAAAGTGTGGAGCTTGCAGCAAACATTAAACTTTGCAGCCTGACTTTGACCAGCCACACCTAAACACTCCTATGTTGAAAACTATCCACCACAAGTGAGGAATCTGGCAGAACCCACAAACAAGAATACTTTCTGTGAAAGTAATAAAACTGTGAGCTAAACTGTAGGAACAGGAGAAATTATCCAGAGTAGAAATTTATTCCTTTGCCTTTGTGGTCCATCACTTCAGACTGATTCTGATTGGTGGGGGCAAGGAAAGTTGGGAACTGTAAAGGCACTGCTCAATCTTTCTCTATATCTAGCTCTGCAAGACAATGGCCAAATTAGAAACACAATGCATAAGAGGAAAATAATCTCAGATTTTGGAAATCAACTCAGTTCTTGTGAAGTAAAAGTGTAGAGCTTTCTGGAAATGGTATTGACCTCACTTTTATTGGAATGTCCAATAAATAACTTACAGGTGATGCTGACCTCTGACAATATCAGTGCCAGTGTTGCTTTTCCTTAAGTTGGCTTCCTGACAATAGTAGTTGAAAATATTTGTCATCCCATTCAGCCATCTTGCTGTCAATTTATTCCTCCTCATCTGTGAAAGCTGTCACTTCGTATGATATCTGTTTGGATTTATTTTCAACTCTTGCAGGTAACAGTGAACCTATGAGTCCCATTCTCCCTCATGTCATTTGTGGTGACCAGCACTATGCCTGTTGGGGAATTACGATATTAATGTAATTAACATTAATACAGATCTACTTTTCCCCAAAACAATTTTTCTTCCTTTTGAAGAAGAATATCATTGTAATGAGTAATAATTTGGAGTACAGGGTTCTGCTTCCACTCCTTTTTGTAAGAAGTTAGAGATGTTCAGAATGATTCACTGACAGCTGTCTAAAACTTGAGCTCCTGAATAACTTGCTGCTGACAACTTTAGATTGAAACAGTGATAATTTCCATTTTTCACAAGTGTGGTGGAGCGTAGAGATCGTGTATTTAACACAGAACCATAAAACATGGCATATTTTGTTGAATGTAAGAAGTTATTGCTAGTCAGTGCTCTAAACAGAACTCCTGCTACCTGGCACAGGTGCCAAAAGTTGTCAGAAGACTCAGCAACTGGTGAATTAGTGGAGAAGGAAAGCTGTGACTTAAGGTGTGGCTCTTTCTAAACTTATATGAACTCTGTCCTGCAATAGCTCCTATTACTTGAATAGAAAACTTACTGTTTTATACTAGTGTTTCTGAAGTCAAAATTCAAATGACAGTGCAGTTCCTGAGCATTATGAATGTTTTTAGTCCAAATTAACTAAATTGCACCAAGTAGTACCAATGGAAGACCATTAATCAATCAGTGCTGAAATGCTTTGAAAAGGGTGTCTTTGCTTCTTGATGTGTTCTTTCTTTTTAAAACTTTTCATTAAGTTAATGGAAAATATAAATTGAATTTTTATGAATACGAAGGACTATTTCCTTAAAAAAAATTCAGATTTTACTCTGAATTGAAGGTGATGTAAAATATTATTTCTTTCTAAATTGCCAACATTTCATCTACTGACTACAATCGTCAGTCCTCTAGCTTCAGTCAGGGTTCAATTTAAAGCCCTGGGGAGACTCGTCAGAACTTACTCTTTTTTCTTGAGGCTCCAGTCTTCTCCATTCAATTTGTTTTTCATACTGCAACTTCACCCTGTGTCTTTGATATTCAGTGTGTTAATAGATATATTGGGACTATCCTTGTCTTGGCACTTGAAACAAGATTCCATACTTTATGTTTGTGTCTCAATTTATAGTCACTGTTCCTATTTCCTCACATTTGCCACAGCTTCTTGCCTGAGCTTTTCTGTTTGCTTGCTCTAATTATTAACCTTTCTTTTATAATGCCCTTCTGCCTGGAATGATTCTCACTTTAATGTCCAGCAGGGCAGTCTGTAGTTCATCTTAAGATATTCCTTGAAAATTGTCCTCTTCAGAGTAATACTCTTCCTCCACTCAAATACCACAGTAGTATTAGGGCATGCCTTTAGTCTCCTTCCTGAGGCAATCTGGAAAACTGTGTCTTCATCCAATTGTTTGAAACATTCTACTTTGACCACAAATCCTACTCTGCCCCTTAAAGAACAGAGAGGAAAGAAAACACTTGAAATCCAAACAGTAAATCCTCAGAGCAGAAATGTGGAATTAGGAAGATGAGCCCTTTTTGTCCTTGCTGGGATTTTTTTCCATGTATTCAGTGTAGTTCTGTCACTGGCTCACTGTGTGATAATAAAAACGTTACTTCATCTTTTTTTTTTTTCTTGTGAAGATGGAGTTTTATAAAATGCTATGAAAACTGTGAAGGAAGAGTCTCTGATTTTAAAGTCATCCATGTCTGAATTACCCTATCTATGACTGGTTTCCATTATGAAAGGGGCAAGTCTTTCTCTCCCCTAAGCTGTTGCCTTTCTGATTATTTTTATGCTTGTTGTTTTCCCTCCTTTTCTCTGTGTCATGACATTGTCTCACATTATACTTTTTAGCATGCCATATTTTGAGACAAAATTAACATTGCAAAGTTGTAATGCTCTATTTGCCCAAAAAGTTTATCAAGATGTCCCAGTGCTCTTCCCAGCATAGCTTGCTATTTAAAATACTTATCTAGCTGTGGATCCCTGTGGGGAGAAAGAATTTTCCTTTTAGTCTTGTGAGAGCCTAGGTGTCGGATACTGTCTGAAAGAAGCTGATTTCACTTGCCGGTGGAAATATTAACTGGGCTGCTTTGGGCAGAAAACTCTTGTTTTCCTCCTTAATGCTGCTAGAAATTTTGAAACTAGAGGTGAATGAATAAAGAAAGTTCGAAATTGTCAGTTGAAAAAGTGGAGGCCAGGAGCATTTCTTCCAGAGCCCCCTTGCCTGATTTATGTTAATCCCTGTCAGTACAGACCATAATTTGTAAGGAGAAATCTGATCAATTTGGAACTGTAGTAGAGGATCTAACAAGGAACAAATTAAAAGGCTGTATTCACCCTTGATTTCCTTCTTCCCTTTAGGGCTCAACCAAAGCCTTTTGAGGTTTGCTGCAGATTGAATGAAACCCTACTGGTTGCCAGTGATGAGGAATAATGGGATTAAGTGAGGAAAGTTTTGTTTAAATAGTAGGAAAAACCTTTATAACCATAAGATCAACTGGACCACAGAACTGGCTTCCAAGAGGTGTGGTGAAATCTTTTTCACAGGAAATGTTCAAGTGAAGATTTGAACCTCAGCCATTTGCAGAGTTGGAGATATTGGAGTTTGGCCACAGTATGAGGGTGTAGACTCTGATTGTTAGGAATTGCAAGAACTTACAGTGTTTCCTTCTCAAGCTCAACAATTGCATGAAGACATGCTGCTCTTCAATTGGATTACTGCAACACAGTTTTGCATTTTCTTGTTCTGAATTTGGTCTGCCTCTCATTGCATTCTGCTCCTAGTTCAGTGTTCTGAAATGTGGGATAGAAAATTTTTGTTAGCATCCGTCAACTTGTCTGGATGCTGTACCTGATATGCTGTTTCATAGATTCTTGCATGTTCCTAAAAGTCTGTTAGAAAATATGATAGGAATGAAGCCTCTGAAGAAAACCAGCAAAACCATCCTTGGTTTTGCTGCTTCTGTAGTGATGGCTAATTCAATTATTCCAAGAAGGCAAATGTGTTTTGTGTTTCAGTGTCAAATCTGCCAGTAACAGAATCAAATTATCTCATTTATTTCACTCCTGCTTGTTTGTCAAGCTGAACAGTTGGTTTTGTTGGGGAATTTAAAGACTTCTCAGTTTCTGATTGTCACTCTTAGAGATAGTATGCTGGATCGAGCTGATCACCAGTCTGGCTCAGTAGGGCATTTCATGTGCTTTTATGTAAGACTCATTCCCATTTCTAGCAAAATATTATTTGGTCATAACACAGTTACTGGTGTGTTGGATGAGACTGAAGCTCAAATGCCTGGAGTAGGGAAATTTGAAAATTCCTGATGGGAAATTGAGAAGCAGCAAGAGAAAGGAGTTCAAGAAATTGAGCTTGTTTGATAATGAACATACTACACTCAGATGTAAAAACAGATGTCAGTAGCAGTGTATGATAGGTTAAAATATTTTATTGCACAAAAATAAGAATGAAACCAGGAGGTTATACTTTCCTCTGAAGAATGCACAGGAGGATATTCCTCCTGTTTCTTGAGGCATATCTCTGTGGCTTTCTACAGGAAACAAGATAGACCAATGGTGACTAGCAGAGGAAAGATTTTGCTATGAATGAACACCTTCAGTAACCAGGGACAAAAGACTGACTAGAGGAAAATGAACTTCCTTACTCAGCATCATAGCTTCAAAATGTTATATAAATGGTCTGCTGAGCCAAACACTAAAAAGTTATTTTTGTCTTTGTTATCCCTTTTTTGGTCAAAACTTCTTGGGGAGACTAAAAAGAATTCTCTCTTTTTTTATGCAACAGCAAAGCAAATATATGGGTGTGAGGCATTTATTATTAATGCTGGAGTGAGACTCATACAGATGAACTGGCAGATCTCAAATGGAATTTGTTACTCTTTCAGTAAGAAAAATCATCCTTGGAATTATGAACTGATCAGAGAAGATCCTGAAAAGAATATTAAGGGTGATCAGCACAAAGCTAAAAGTAGAGTTACTTTCATGGCTAATCAGTTTCTGCATATAACCTTTTTGGTAAATATTCAAGTGGAATTAATCCTAATTAAGGCAAAGGCCACCCATGTTATTCTTCTAGTATTTTTCACCTTTGTCTCCTGATGTTCATAAGTTTATGGTAAAATATGTGTGCAGAAATTAGACCAAAATCATTCCTGTGTTGGGCACTCCCTCTTGGTTGGTTGAAAGGGGGATGTGCAGCCTCCGGGGAGAACTTCCAGCAGCCTTTCAATAAACAAAGCTTATAAGAAAGATGGAGAAAGGCAATTTACCAGGGCCTGTGGTGACAGGACAAGAGCTATAATGTTTAAACTATAAGAGGCTAGAAATAGAATGGGTAAAAGGGGATTTTTTATGATGAGAGTAGAAAGGCACTGGAAGAGGTTGGCCTGAGAAGATGTAGATGCCTCATCCCTAGAAGTGTTCGAGGACAGGCTGGATGGGCCTTCGAGGAGCCTGGTCTGGCAGAAAGTTGTTCCTGCCCAGGGCAGGGGGTTAGGACTAGATGATCTTTAAAAGTCATTTTTAACCCAAACTATTCCATGAGTCTGTAACATGGAAACTGGAGCTTAACTGCACTTCCAGTGGAGATATGTAATTCAACTTTGAACTTTGGATCTGTGTGCACATTCCAAATATTCCTGTTATTTGAAAATCCCTAAAATGAGCTTAACAAGAGGCAGTAATTGTCTGCTTCATGTTAAAAGGTGGTAAGCGAAGGAACAAGGATAAAACTTTCAAGTTTCAGGCATAGGCTTTTTTCCTCAAAACAGCTTCTCTTTACAATTATCTCCCCCTGTATAAAAGGTTCAATATATCCTGCAAGAAGTTAGATGATGATGTCCTCTAACCCATCTTGCTGCTCTGTTTCAGTCATTGTTAAACGAGCTAGACCGAAGCATGGGGCGATACCGAGATGAAGTAAACCTCAAAACAGCCATCATGTCCTTTATCAATGCTGTTCTGAATGCAGGTGCTGGTGAGGTGAGTCACTGCCCTGGAAATTCCTTCTGAAATGTTATGTTTAAGTTACCTTGGAAATGGTTAGTAGATTAAGTCACAAATCTTGTGGTAGTGAGTGGACATATTTTGTGGAAAATGCTTAATTGTTAAGATCAGTCTTATTATGTCTTCCATATTATTTAATTTCAAGCTCCTTCAATATGGCATAGACTACTTACACTGAAGTGATTACTTTGGGTTGTTTTTTGGTTGGCTTTTTCGCAGTTTTGGTTGTGGGGTTTTGTTTGTTTGTTTTAAGAACTGCAAGGCATTCACCTTTTTATTCCAGCCTTTTTAGAAAATATTTATGTTTACCTTCAGAAATGTTTTGAAATGTTGTTTTGACTCAAAGCCAAAATCAAAGCATTTTAATTTTAAAATATCAAAGGGAAACATTTCAGAAAAAAGATCAGTTTTTTTACTTTTATTAACAAGACTTCCTTTTGAGTCTGAAGGATAGTTTGAACTAATTTATTTAATTAAAAGTGTTACTTTTGTGACAATATCTTTTTCTTTTAATATTGTTTTTTGTTAAACCACAAAAGACAACAAGCTCACGAGACCTATCTGACAATGCATTTGTCTCTATCTCTGGGAATCCTGTAACATCCCACTGAATAGATGTCAGAATGTTTGTCAGAATACATGATTTTACATATGGTTTTATGACAAATAAAAAGAAAAAATAGGAGGACGACTGCAATGCTGTTCATCTGTAACCAGAATGGGAACCTCTAATGGACTAGCAGGAAAAACGCCAGTGGCTTCTGTTCTTTGTGGAACAACTTGGAGTGTGCTATCATTATGACTGCATATGTAAAATTCATAGCATGTAAATGTACTTTTAAGTGAAATGGAAACAAAGGCATGAATTCCTTTTTTGTTTACTTTACCGGAATTACTCATCTCGTGAATTTGTTGTCAGGATAGAGAATATTAAAAAGGGAAGAACGGAAGTTTTAAGTAATTTTTTTTTAAAATGTGATTGGCAGATTTAGGAAAAAATAACTTGATTTCCCCCCATTTTTTAAGGACAATTTGGAGTTCCGATTGCATCTCCGATATGAGTTTCTAATGCTGGGAATTCAACCCGTCATTGACAAGCTCAGAGGACACGAGAATGCCACACTAGACAGGTAAAAAAATTCTGAAAACAGCTACTGATGAACAGAAAGACTTCTTAGAAACTTCTCTATTTGAGACAGCTGTCTCTGTCTCTTCTTGAAATTGTCTCCCTAAAAAAACAAAAAGAAAATTAAAAAACAAAATCCTAAAATTATCATCAGTGGATGAAGTAGGAAACATACATACTAAGTTGGCAGAGGCTGTGACAAAGGAGTTCCTCAATTGCTTTGCTTCTCATCTTCTGGGGATGGCAGGCAGAATGAAAAATTTTAAAAACATTCTAATAGTTTCCTCTTTAAGCACAAGTGGAACAAAATCCTGTCCTGGTATGAAGGAGGAAAGCCAGTAGTTCATTGATTTCATTGTGACTGAGTATGTGTGATCTAAGTGCAGGTTCTGAGTTTCCAAGTTCTATGTCTACAGTTTGCTGCAAAGCTGGAACCAGGAATGTTACTTTGGATCTGCAACATTATAATAAGCAAGAATAAGAGAATATGTTCTATAGGTAATGTGTATTCCTTTGGGCAGTAACCAGGAGTGTTTAGGAGGGACTTGGGGCACTTTGAGATTTTACAAGTTAGTTAGGAGAATAACAAAGGTTTGAGAGGGTCTCAGATGCCTGGATTACATAGACTCTTTTACCAGATCTGTACAGTGAAATGTGCCACGGCCTTTCTCCACATCATCTGCTGTGCTCCAGTCTCTGTGTAAGACAAGCTCAGATGGTCAAATGTGTCACTCACCAGGTCACCCAGATCCAAACATATGCTGCTGTGCTTATCATCAGGCATACCTAAAGACTGTTTTGAACTGATCCACTGAATGCATTTCTGCTCCACTGTTTAAAAGAAACAACTTGTTAATGATCCAATAGCTGGCTAGCAGGCGTGTGGAGTTTTTAGAAATGTATTATCAGGCATTGCATTGATCAAAACCAGAATATCCCTTTCCTATTTTATGTTTATTTTTTGCACCTTACCTCAACACAGTGACTTAGCACAGGAGTTACAGAGCATGCACACCTCTGCCAGCTTTTCCTTTTGGCCTGTCACTGACCACCTTGCCTTGTGTATCTGTGACAGCACTTCATGTAAGAAAGGCTTGACAATTTCCACATGTTCTAGCTGAACTGAGGTATTGCTTCTTCTCTAGTGACAGACTGTGTTTAAGTCTGAATCATGCCATGAACATTGGCAGATGTTTTGTTTTTCTGTTTCCTCTAAGACATTTAGATTTCTTTGAAATGGTCAGAAATGAAGATGACCTGGAGCTTGCCAAGCGGTTTGACCTGGTAAGTTTTTCTTTGGAGTACCTGAACTTGCCAAAGCTGAACTTGCATCCACTTGAGATGCTTGGTGCACCTTTCCTTTGTGCTCCCTAAAACTAATATTTGACTTGAATTCTGAGAGTGGCTGATGCTCTTGTTTCCACTGTTTCTTATTTAGCAAGCAGGAGGTTTGCAGTGTATGAACAATGAGAACAATGGTCACACAAAGGGCTTCTGATGATTATCTTTGAAAAAAAAATATTTTTTTGTTTGCCTGAATGTTCAGGAGTGAAGGAGGTTCTTAACCGTGCTCTCAGGTTCTCAGTCCTGGTGATCTGGATGCCTTCTAGTTTCAGATATCCCCTTCACAGGACTATGGGTGAAGTTTGGGCTATTTTCTGATATTCTTCCTGAGATTACATGTAACTCTGCTGACAACAGCTCTTGCTGCACACTGATACAGAACAACTGACCCTTTCTTGCTTTACTTCTACTATTGGTGCTACCTGTTTTTAGGACCCGCATGTTTTGCTTGCTCCAGAACAGGTCTTAGTGGCTTTGCATGCCTCCCACCTTTCTAGCCCTATACTTTGGGGATCTTTCCATACTGGATAGGGATGACAATGGTGGTATAAAAGACCCTTGTGCCTGTTCCTGGAACCTGTGGCTGGACATGGCAGGAGACTTTGCAGAGGTCCAGTTGTTGAAAATTTGCCTGTCTTTGTATTGATTGGCTCTTTCACAGTTAATCAGGATTTCACTGTAGATGTTTTTTCTCTTCTCTCACTTCAGATCCACATCGATACTAAAAGTGCCTCTCAGATGTTTGAGTTGATCAAGAAGAGATTGAAGCATACAGATGCCTATCCCTATTTGTTATCCATCCTCCAGCACTGCTTGCAGATGCCATGTGAGTACATTTACAGATTTCCAGAGCAAAGGGTATTGGAGAACTGGGTGAAGCTCTGCTGTAGGTACAAGTCCACAGATACCAGGGCACACGCTGCCCTTGTCTCCCATTCAGAACTTGGCTGTGGCTAATGAACTTGCTATCTTACACTGACTCCACCCAGCAAAATTTTTGGCAAATGAAATTGTGTAGCTGAGACATTCCATTTAGTCACCAACAGAGCTTTTAATGATTTTAAATCTGAAGTTTTAAAAAAGAGTCCTTGTGCTCAGGAAATTCCCAGAAATATATAGCATTTTGAATATTAAAAAAAGACACTGAGGATTTTTTCTGGTAAAGCATTACAGTACTGAAAGCTGTTCTGCCACTGGGAAATTCCACAGTAAGTTTTTGGGCAGCTATCTCATGGCAATGCATCAGTGGAGGGCTCCCAAACACAAAGTGAATAATAATATTGTAACTTGTTTCCAAAGGAAGTGATAAGAATCTTGTTGTTAACTGCAATAAAATAATTCAGTTATGTGTCCAGAGTATAACAGCAAGGTCACTAAAGAAATGCCTGCCTTGGTCTTGTTAGGTGTGAGGTGTGCTGGTCTTCCATTGCTTTCATCTGTATTTGAGCAGTGAAACTGAGAAGGGAACATGGGGGAGATGTAGTGTGGTGTTTTTTCAGTAAGTAATGAGATACATGGTATGTTCTCAGGTACTTGTTTGAGTCGAGTACTGCCATGCACAAATTCAAGCAATACTTTGTCTCAGTGGACTTTTTTATATTAGTCTTTAGAACAGAGCTTGAGCTTTATATATGGACTGGGATTTTTGGTGGGAGAAGGACTAAATCCTGTTAGGCCAGGGCAGGATTGTACTGGAGCAGTTTTAAAGAATCTAAAGATCTAGGTTATGTAACTTAGAGAGCTTAATATGGCTCTAGCTCTTCTGTTTTCATATCCATGGGATTCAGTCTTTTTGGTTCAATTTCTGTTCTTAATCGCTTCACTTTCCAGTCATGTTTGTACAAATTTTTCATGCCACTTCAGTTTCACTGACTTGCAGATAACCAAGCATGCAGATAGAGCATCTCATTGACCTCATATATACATCTCATACAGTGACCTCCACATCAAGCCCCAGAAACTACTGAGTATTAGTTATTACAAAGGAATCCTTTTTATAGACATTTAAAGTGCAATGTATAGCTAACCTGTCAAAAGTTTTGTAAAGCCTGAATGTGCACATCAGGCATAAAGTTATGTGCTGTCCCAGTATGCCAGGTGTTTGTAAATAATCTGCTATCAACTGTTCAAAGTTAGTCTTTGTGTTCTGTAATCCATCTCACACAGGACTGAGGTGAAAGGTGAGGAGGAAAGAACGCCAGTTTGTTGAAAGGTCTGTGCACTTTGGCATGGAATTGGAAGTTCTCATGGGTTGATCTGTTTTCAATACAGATAAGAGGAATGGAGGAAACTTCCAGCAGTGGCAGTTGTTGGACAGAATACTCCAACAAATTGTTCTTCAGGATGAACGAGGAGATGATCCAGATATAGCTCCATTGGAAAACTTCAATGTCAAAAATATCATTAAAATGTAAGTTGCATTATTATTGTATATTTTTGTTATGCAGGTATAAGGATATGACCAGTATGCAGGTGCTTAAGAAATTAAATATCGTATATGAGGATTTTCTTATTTCACCTTACAGCTTCTCATTGTCTTGTTAAGTAGTTAAGTCTTCTAAGTGGTTTCCCTCTAATGACATCTTAGCGTGGCAATATTTTCTAGCAAAGTCATTGTATTTGACTTCTAGTAAATGTTGTTCTGGTAGGAAGAGCAGAAAAAATGCTCATGCTCTATAACAAGGCTTCCTCATATGACTTTTTTCATTCAGGATGCTCATAAATCTTTCCTTGATACTGAAAAGTAAAAATAATATCATCATATCTATGCAGATCCCATTCCTCACATTCCTTTCTTTAGAAAGATTGCAAATAGGGGAAAGCAGTCCCCACTTGGCACACAAAACCTCTTACCTCTTCATAAAATGTCTGTTTGCTCTCACCCACAGACTTGGTTGAGGGCATTACCATTATTTTTTCCCATAGGATGCATCATTTGAGAAGTCTAGCTACATGAGCTGGCTCTCTTCTCAACTTCCCTGTTCTCAGTCCTTTTTTAGCCAAACTTTTGGATTCTTCATTTCATCCAACTGCCTCTGCAGGTAATTCATGGCCCGTTACCCTTCTGAATTATCCACTGAAAAGAACATTTATAGAACATAAGTTCTATATGAAACCAAGTTCTCCTGTACTAAAAATTTTACAGTTCCTCTTGTTATAGGTGCGAGCCAAAATTGAAACTGATTTCTTGTCATGGAAAAATACAGTGTTGTTGGATACCAGACTTCATTGTAGAATTCATGCCTGATCTTCCCTTTCTACTTTCATAACTACTTCTCTTTCTGCATATCTAATCAATCCCCAGCATGCCCTGCATATTTTCTGTCAGTAATAGGAAATAGTTGTGCCAGTATGAGATATGAGAATTGCCTTGTTACTGATGTATTACCCAACAGAGAAGTGTTATTCTTCCCTGTAAAAAAAGAAAGAAGAGAACCACAGAAAGCAGAAAAGAATGATGGCAGTCTGGTCTTATATTAAGGATGGGGTACATTTATAAGCCAAAGCAGCCGCTATTATTTTAGTGATGACTTCTGTCTTTCAAAGTAAGTGGACTTGGCACTTTGAGGGCATTACCTGAAGACAGGAATGTACCAGGACTTTCTTTCCCAGCCATTCCTTTATCCCTTTTTATGACATTGAGTAAAAAGGCATCATTTTTATATTAGTTGTAGGCTAGGGAGCAGAACCTGGATCCAGAAGGACCACTGGCGTGATCCTTTAGAAACTTGTACACTCACCAGGTGGCCTTTTGCTGATTGCTATGCATAATGGCCAGTTGCCTTTCAATCTGGGTAGCTCAGGAAAAGTTTAAATGCTCTCATTTTATCTTTCAGGCTGGTGAATGAAAATGAGGTCAAGCAGTGGAGGGATCAGGCAGAGAAGTTCCGTAAAGGTGAGTGCACCCTCTGTGCTTGCATAGGCAGAAACTGATCCCAGTTCAATCACAGAGCAGTGAGCAGCAGAGCTGGACACAGCTTTTCCTTTTGCACACATTTTGTGTCATGGTGAACAGTTTATGTGTTTCACAGGATGTGGGATCATTCAGTCCTCACATGAAGTGATTTTGCAGTATAACTGAAACTTAGGCGTTGCTGTCTTGATCACTGAAGGTCATTGTCAAGACAGTCAGACTCTATTTTCTTTTTCTTGCTCTCATTATACATCCCTGTTTGAGCTGACAGAATTGTCAGCTTTATTTCAGCATAACCTACATCTCCTCAGAGACTGTTCATGAGCTTTATTTCATCAGTCCCACTTGAATGTTCCCCCTAGACCATGCTGAGCTGATGAGCAAGCTAGAGAAGAAGGAGAGAGAATGTGAAACAAAGACCCAGGAGAAGGATGAAATGATGAAGACACTGAACAAAATGAAGGACAAGCTGCAGAAGGAATCCTTGGAGCTGCGCCAGACCCGAGACCAGATGAATGATCTGGTGGCTCAGCTTAATGAGTTCTCGGTATGAGACTGGGAATCTTCCCCATGCTTGTTTAAAGGCTGCTAAGTAGTGAATGGTGAACTAAAGCACATTATGCATGAAGCACATCTGTGGTCATAATAGAGAATACTTAGAAGCTGCTCAGTTTTTAGCTGAGACCAAAATCTCTGAACTGGTGGTATGGAATGGTTAATGCATGGGCTACTTCATTCCTTCCCCTCAGCTGCCTTCCTTGCAGAAACTGCTGAGGCACAAGTGTTCTCCTCCAGCCTTAATTTTCATTGCTGAGTGGGGTGGCCCTGGTTGTTATTTCAGTGGAATAGAGAGGAACCTCCTGATACAAAAGTGTATAAGAAACAGGATTCCTATCATGCTGCAAGAGCATCTGAACTGCCTTGGAGTTCTGCAAAAATGACATTTGCAGATCTCCCTCCTGTTTAGTGGTCCTTCTATCCCAGCAGTGTGCCTGAGCCACCAGAAGTCACCAGAACACAGCCCTGAAAAGTGAGACACTGCAGAAAGCAGATTCATTTCCTCCTCCCCTCTCCCACTTTGCTTTAGTGAGGCCTAATGACAGGTATTCAGTGTTTCAAATCCTTAGCTTTTAAACCCAGGAGTTCAAAAGTTCACAAGAGTGAACTTTTATCATACATAAGGAGAAAATAATACATTTTGGCTTCTTTTACTAGGTTTCTGTTTTTCTGAGCCATCTATGCTTCCTTTTTTCAAATTCTTCTCCACAACTCCATGGGCTTGAAACTTTCTCTTAAATGAAAGCTGAGATTCCTCCCTTTATTGCACAGCTTTGAGTGCAGGAGGCTTTAAAGAAAACATCAAATATTTTGAGAGTCGTAATAAAATCACATCAGCTGGCAAGATGGAGTTATTGTGCCTTTTAAACTGTTTGCTTTCTTTTTCTCTGTGTTTTTTATTTTCCAGCAAGGGGGCAGCATTTCCTTCCCACCCCCACCACCCCCTCCTCCAGGTGGCCCATTAGCTTTGTCCTCTTCTCATATGTCTGAGAATTCGCCACCTCTGCCACCTCCTCTGCCTTTCTCCAGCTGTCCCCCTCCTCCAGCTCCACCACCTCCCCCAGGAGGACCTCCTCCTCCACCAGGAGCACCACCTTTCTTCAGCATGGGGGTGCCACCCCCTTCAACAGCCACCTTCAGCACCAGTGGCCCCAGTCTGAAGAAGAAATCTATCCCTCAGCCTTCACATCCACTGAAATCCTTCAACTGGGCTAAGCTGAGTGAGGTAAGGAACTGCATTACTCAATTGATTTACTTTGTGAGTACACCCCAGGGTTGATTAATGCCATGAAATGCAAAGAGGCACAGAAGCAAGTGGCTTTCTGTGGACTGTGGTCAGTAGGAGTCATTAATTGTATTGAGGGAGTCTCCCCAGCTCTCCAGCAGTGCAGCACATCCCCTGTGATGAACTAGGCGCTGGATAGATTGAACTGCATAGATCTGGGCATGCAAACGATCTGGTTAAGCAAAGCTGCAGTGGGGTTGAATACATAAGTGAGTGCTGGACATCTCCAGGACTGGTGTGCTGGAGCTGCCCTCACTTTTGCACCAGGGAAAAGGGTGACCAGGGCCAATGTGGGCAAAACATGGTGAGAACCATCTGGAAAACCAGCCACCTCTACTCTGGCAGGAGCCATCACCGAGGAGAGAAAGGTGTCCTGATTCTCCTCACTGTTTGTTCATGGCCATGAGGGAAGCTGCCTTTCTCCTTGAATGGTTAGAACTCTGTCTATTGGTGATAAAACTCCAGGTTGGCAAAAAAAAAAGGCCAAAAAAAAAACAAAAACAAAAACAAAGGACTTGGACTCTTCCTGTTCATTTTCTTCTATCATTCTCTTTCTCATTTACTTCTATCTTGTGTGTGTCTCCTTCCCCTTCTCTCTCCTTTCCTTTCTTCTTTTCCTTCCCCTTCTCTTTAGGTCTTAATTTTTTTAACTGATTTAGAAAGAAAAAAAGTGTCTGTGTTGAGTTTGGATTGCTGCCTAGAAACCCAGGTTCTCTTTTAGACTGAAACTCACCCAGGGCCCAACTCCGGCATTTGGAATGAATGTCCAGGGACCTCTGGAATGCCACAAGAATTCTCTCTCCCCCTCTCCCCTTTTCTTTAAAATAAAGTGAAGTGAAATATTTGCTGCACCGTCTGTGCTTGTCTGTCAAGGCCACGTGGGGGGTGTGGGAGAGAATGTAAGGACGAGGATTTATTTTCCTTTGCAGAACATGGAACCTAGTGCTCTGAAGAAAAGAAATAATAACTAATATATGTATATATATGAATTTATATGAAAAAGAGAGAGTCACAGGTGTTTCTGTTTAGTGTACAGTAACTGTAGGCTTATCCTGCCCTCTGGATAAGAGTGAAGGCAGCTGTGCTAATAAAATTGAAGACCTGGGTGGTGAGATGGGTAAAAGACACTATTTTAAGGAAGGCAAAATAGCTGGGTAAAGGTGCATGAGAGGGTGGGGCCTTCATTTTGGGGTGTGTGCCAGTGTTAGTGTTTTGAACCTGGTATGGTCTCGGCGAAATGGCAGAGGTTGTGGTGTCCGTACAGGTGGCTCATGTTGTTACTTGGGTTGCACTTTGTTATGGAATTACTTAATTTCACTGAATGCTGGAGAAGCTGGTATGTTCTCATCATCTTCCTCAGTTATCCTAGATTTCCTGTTTTGCTCTCTTTCTATTCACTTGGATATGAATGCTCTGAGCACAAAGTCATGAGTAGGTTGGATGGGCCTTGTCATGCCTTTTGTTCCCTTTGCTCCACTTCTGTGGTGTTCTCCTGAACTGGGCTGTCAGAGTAGCCAGACTGGAATGAGTGAGGACACAAAACAAACACACTGTCTGGGAGCAGCACATCTCAAGTCTTTGAGCCTGGGAAACAGAGGTTTGGAGTTGTGCACAAGTGGTTTGTGGTAGGGTTTAACTTCCAGTTCACAAGAATACAACTTTTCCCCATGGAAACATTTTGAGGAGCAATACATGAAACACAGCAAGGTGAGGGAACACAGTGTTGGAAAGAGCTGTACATAAAGTTAGGGCTGCAAGCAGGTCAAATATTTAGTTTTTAGTTATCTCTGCATCCTGTTTAGACCAACTTTCTCTAAGCAATTAGTATGGAGTCTCAGGAGATTTTTCAGGCAAGTATGAAGATGATGCCGGGACTGAGGCAGCCTACATGAGAGCTAACTCCTCTCTGTCCATGCAGCCTGCCTTGAGGGAGTGAGTGTGGACAGGGCCAACAGGAGCCAACAGGAGTGTGGACAGGGCCAGCTGAGAGGAATTTGTCTGCAGTATGCTTTCTCAGTAATGGAATCAAGGCTCTTCTCCAGGGCAATTAATATGACAGCTTTTTTTTTTTTTTTTTTTTTTTTTCCAATGCTGATTTTGTCTCTGGAAGGAAAGAATTGAGCTGTTGGGTGTTAGGAGAAATATCAAATATAGTCAAGCTCTTAGCAGTTGACAATAATAGATTGTCCACTGTTCCCTTGGGCACCATAAAAAAAGGTTTGACTGGAAAGGACCTGCGCTTCTAACAAGGACACTCTAAAAGCCCACTGATTTCCATTGAGAATTAAGAACTTTGTGCTAGCTTTGATGTGAGCTAATTATCAGTGGCAAAGACTTTTAGATGCCTGCATGGGCTGAGTTCTGATAAAGCCCTTCCACACTACAGCTCCATTCATACAGCATTAGCATTGTCTGTGAATTCCATTCATACAGCACTACAATAGTGCTGGTGCCAAGGAAAAATATATTGCAATATAAACATTGTAATATCCTGGTAAGATTCCTTTCTTTGTTTCTGGGCAGCAATGCTCTCTCACTCTGAGTTTTGCACAACACCAAAGGTCAATAAGGGACCAAAGATTTGTGGTTAATCCAAGCAATAGACTGGTTTCAAAAACATTCAAAGTATGGATTAATAGTTACCTATTTAATAAACATATTGATTTGAAGTTCTCAGAATAAATCAAGTCAACCTTCAACTGCTCTGTTTCTTGTCTCATGGCTGGAGAAGCAGCTTCCATCAAGTGTCCAGGTAATGACTCTCATCAGTGATGTCAGAGAGACTTTCTATAGCAAGCCCTAAATAGATCTGACTGAAGCAGTTTCACAAGAAAGGTATTTGTTCTACATACCATATAGTAGTTTTTTAAAAAAACCCAAACACACGCATGTGCACACATATAAAAACAAATCAAAACTACCAACCCCCCCCAAAACAGCCAGTCACATAAGCAGAAAATGTTCATTTTGACACTAATTTTTTAAAAAAAATGTTTCTATAATGTTATCAATGATTCTGGCTTCTGGAATTTTTTTCCTAAAAGCAAACTGAGGTTTACAGCATAAAATGATGAAGGACTTCTGCTAATGGAGAGAGTTTTCCAAAATCTCATTGTGAAGCTACTCATAATAGCTGTGGTGGTGCCTAGGCCTACAATGAGATGAAACAGCTGTCTTCATTAAAAAACAGGCAAAAAATACAGCTTTTGCTTGAAGTAGATTTTTCTCACACTGAAGAAAGGATCTAATATCAAGAGAAAAGTTTGGAAAATGTACTTTGTTCATATCACTTTTTAGATTCATAGTGGAATTCTGAATTAAAAATTTAAGTTGCTTCCACTTTTCTGGTTAATATTCTACAAATATTTAACCTACTAATAAGCAGGATTGCCTACTCCAGTATTCACAGAACACTCATCGTTACCATGGTGTCTTTAAACCTGCAGGTAAGCAAAAGTACTGTAGGTTTTCACTCATGCTGTGAGGTTACTGGACAGCTTGATATGATTTTTAGTGACATGAAACACTGTCATTTTCTAATGTTATTAGGTCTGTCAGCAAACTGGGATTCACTATAAAGGTGGAATGATACAACCACTACAGTGAGTGAATTGTTAAATGCAACATACCAAAAACTCAGCTTGATGGAGCAGATGCCTTGTCAGTACTTGCTCTCATAATAAGATTTTTTCTGATCTGTGTCACCATTTCCTGGTGAAGTACTGGGAAGTACAGTTCACAGGGTTTGCTTCTCCAAGTGGGCCCAGACTTTCCAAAGCACAGGAACCACAGATTGTGGCAGACTTGTAGAATGAATAAATGAATGAATGAACAAATAAATGAAAATTGAGAGACAAAACATTACAAACAAAATGATTGCTCTTCTTTTTTTTTAGTTTCCATTTTTTTCTTTCTTTCTAAGGACAGAGGGAAAAAAAAGAAATGAAAAGAAGGAATTAAAAAGCTGGTTTTAAATTGTTATTTAGAAACCATAAATATTTTTATGGAGCTGGGGGAATCATTTATCATAGCAACCACATTATGCAAGTCTGCTTGTCTTAAAATACTCTATCTTCTCTGGCTGATGACAAGGAACTCTCAGCCAGTTAATCCAAAACTGTGTAAACTGTATCAAGAGTTCAGTTTAGGAAGTTATCTGGCAGCAACATGAAAATTTTCAAGGACAGAGCTTATAGTAGAACTACAAGGAACAGGCCCATTGCAAGTGTTACGTGTAACAAAGGTTGTTTATACCTCTGCCTGCCTTGATTTTTCTTTGACTGCATTAATCCTGAAATTGGATTGCTTTGGTCAAAGTTCTGTTTGTGCACGCCATTGCAATGGGTGCTACTTTGGAATTTGTCTTTCTGCTACAAGTAGCCTACAAATCATCCTGTACAGGAACATATTCAACCTGGCTCTTAAAATTAATCTGAATTGAAGTTGGAATAATTTTCACTGTGTTGTTTTCCTGGGGAAGTAGGGAGAGACCTACTCTCTGCAGTCCTTTTCTGAGTCCCAGAATTTCCTGTGTTGGCACCTTTGCAGTTCATTCAGACCAGACTGTTCTGTAGGACATTTTTGCTGTTCTTGCCATCAGTGAGGAAACCTCACCCCCATGAGATATTGGGGCTGGACAGGTAGATGGGCAAGACTCACATGTAGCTGTCTTGAGTTCCATCCAGCCCCTGCCAAACACAGCATACAGCTTTTTTGGCATCCTCAGGACTCTATCCCAGTGATGTTCTAAGGACTTCTGTCAAGAAATATTCTACCATTTCAGTGTTTGATTGGACAGTCTGAAACAGTGAGGCACTCGGAGAACTGCTCTGCTGTTCAAATACATCCCTCAGGATTTATAATTCATGGTTTACAAAGCCAGCCTGGAAATTGAATGAAAATGATCACTCTGCCTGGATGCTTCTGGCTAAAATTGGCAGTGGAGTTCAGGGTAGGATAAAAAGAAAATTAATTTTGTCTCCTCTTGCTTTGGCTGAGATGAGCCTACCAGACTTGTTTGCCATGTTACAGTCACATGTTCTTCCTCCTATGGAAAGAAGAACCTCACTGATTGCAAGGGATGATACAATCATACTGGTGAGCCTGCTCAGGGATGGGTGCTGCTCCCATCTAGGATATGCTTTCACTGTGAATAGCACTGCAGACACCCCTCCTTACCCTCAGGCACTCACTGGAGAGGCTGCCTCTGGAGAAAGGGTGTTGGTTTTCCTCCACAGTGTCTGCCCTGCCAGGAATTTCCTCCAGAACACTTCACACTTTTATTTCCCCCTCATTTTATCCTGGTCAGGTTTTTTTTCCTTGCTCCTTGAGCCTGGTGGCTTAGCACATTTCCCTCATTCTTTTTGATGACTCTAAATGGGAAGTAGAGCCTGTTCCTAATTAGTTCTGATAATGAAGTGTTAATGCACTTTGCTGTGTATGTACAAGTCAGATATTTCAGAGCTGGAGCATGTGTGAGGGTTTCATTGCTACTGCTTGTGGTTCCTGGCTTTCTCTGCATCAGTGTTTTGCTAGCTCTTCATCTCCTGGGATTTGCTTGGCTCACGTTTTACAATTCTTTTTGTCCATTTCTTTTTTCTTCTAATCTTCATTTTCATTATTTTTGCAATTAATAACGTACAGTAAATATACACTTCATAAACTAAATTAACTGAATGACAGTGGTGTCAGTGGTGTGAAGAGCACCCAAAGCTTGTCCCACACAACATGCACCTTAAGAGTCATAAGAAGGAGAGGTAGTTTGATCTTTGTGTCCTCTGCCAGAAAGAATATCTGTCCTGAGAATCTCAACAGGAGACCCAAGACCTTCACTTCTTTTAGGATGACTGCTGATCAGGTGATTCATGTACTACAGGAGCCTGTTTGTTCTGGGTTTGGTGGGCACCAAGTAGAAGTCAGTGCCTGTCTCCCTCCATGCTAATTATCTGTCAAACAGCTAGGATTCCTGGCATTCAGGATAATGTATCATCACAAGGGTTGTGAACATTTCCAGTTACCATGAATGATGCTGTTTCAGGGATCTGAGTATAGTTTGTGTCTATCTGGCTTGACAAAGACCTCATGTAGACAAGGGAGTTCATGTAATAGGAAACAATTAGACTTCAAAGTCTCAAAAGCTTAAAAGTAAAATAAAATAATAATTTAAACTACTTTCACAGGCAGACATAATGAAAACCACACACTCTTTAGGCTTTACAAAAGAACCTGGAAAAATTTGCAAAAGGGAAGATGTGTCTGGGGTTTGTAATGCATCAGTGCTTTTCCTTTGCTTTTTCCTCCTGATGGTAACACTTCTTTCAGCATGACCACAATCGTTGTGTTAGACAGATGGCCACTCTTGAAAGGAAGTATGCTGTGGGATCATGGATAATGCTTGAGATGTGGTCTGCTGGTCTTGGAATGTACCTTTTCATTAGAGGTTGGCTGTGATGAAAAATACAAAATAGAATGTTTAAAAAAAAAAACAAAAAAAACCCCACCCTTACACCCCTCAAACCAACAAACCAAACAAATAAAATAAAATAAAAAACCACTATTTTTTTCTCCTTTGACTCTTGAAACAAAGTGTGTCCTCTAAATTGACAGCAGTAGTACATAGTAATGTGGCCAGTGAGTAGTAGAGATTGATCTACCAAATGGGATTGGATGTTCTTAGCTAAATTCTTTTGATATATTGTTAAAATATGTCCTTTCCTTTTAGGAGAGGATCCATGGCACGATCTGGAATGAGATTGATGATTTAAAGGCATTCAAGGTGCTGGATCTAGAAGATTTTGAAAAGATGTTCTCTGCGTATCAGAGACACCAGGTAGGAGTGAACTCTTCCATACCTTTTCTGTCTTGAACTTCTGGAGGAGAAATGAATACATGACAGTGGTCTGAGCCCTTGCCCACCTGCGGTCAGGCTGCATCACTTGATGATCTGCCACTGTTCAAAAAATCTGAAGACCAAAAGAAGTTTAGATGGACACACAGGGCAGGGCCTAAACTTCTGATATGGACGTACTCCATAGTCGTGGGCAGCTCTCAGAGACAGCACCTACCAGCAGGTAGGTAATGCTCTAGTTAATGTCAGTGGCCACTGACTGCCAAAATCTCCGGAGCTTTACATTTATATTTGCATATTAAACTTTCTGTTTGTCCCATTCATCCAGAGAAAAAATGGTCTAGTTCCCTAAGTACTGAGCAAGGTGACTGTATTAGCAGTCTTTTACTGTGTCTATTTTTTCTTAAACACCCAACTGCCTGAACTGGCTAGGTGACAGAAACTGTCTGAATTACAGATTACAGAACAAACAGCATACTTTAAAAGTGGCCATTTATTAGAATGTCTTTTTCCCCTCCTCTTTTTCTTGGAAAGCAACTCACTTTCAATGTCTATCTCCACTGAATGAGATTTAGCAGCAGATGGATTGTACTTTCACTCCTTGAACTCCCCCAGCTTTCCTTTGCTTTTGGAATATTTTCAGTGGTTTTCATCATTACTCTGAAGTTTTAGGAAAAGACACAGACTCAACTGCCATAAACAACATTTATGATTATTCCTTACAGTGATGATAACTACTTCATTAACTAACTTGATACTTTAAAATTAACAATCCAACCCCTTGTCTTCGGATTCTTTATCTGCTCCCTTCTCTCTTTTATTTTTCTGTCTAATCCAATAAACATGATGAACAACTGATCTTATTTACTAGCTCACAGCCACATGGATAAGCTGTGAAGAATGTGATGTTAACTGTTGCGTGATGAGATTTCATTTCTCAGTCTGCTTCTGCAAATAGCTGATGCTGTTTTCAGTGGGTCCTTCTCTCTTTCTGTAAATCACATTCCTTGAAATAAGATCTTAGTTCACAGAGGGGAAGAAAGGCACATGAAACTTCAGTGCTTTTAAGAGATTGGATTTAGACCCTGTCCCAAGAGCTTCTTTTCCAATGCTTCAGGTGAAAACATTGCAGCTTCCTCACTAGAAATGACCTTGCAAAGACTTGCTTCCTTTTGTTCCCAAAATCCAAAGCCAAAGCTGTCCTGTCTCAGATAGAATCGTAATATTTAGGGCTATGTTACCAATCACTGGAAAGCAGCCTGAGCTATTCAGCCATAAACTAACCTGACCCTTACCCCTGCCTCCGTGGGTCTCTGAGCAGCACTCTTCCGTCCTCATTAAACACATTTTATGACAGTGGCTCCAGACACCAGAGTAACACTTATGTAAGCTACTTGTATTTTTATGCAGTTAGACATCTTGCTACCTTTAAAGCTTTGGTTGAGGTTTTGACGTTATTTTGGGCTTTTTCCCCTTAAATATTTTGTTGTTGTTACTTTACTTGTTGTTGTTACTTTAAATGATGCTTTCTTTTTTAATACATATTTGTTCCAGTGTGAACTGGATTCCAATCAACAAGTCCTCTAGTCCTCATCAATATTCTCTTTCTTATTAAAAAAAAAAAAGGCTGGGCAACCAAAATTGCCTTTGAATTGAAAATTTATGAGATTTTTTTCAGTTCATACTTAGTCTTTTTTGTTTTTCTTTTACTTTTGGGAATATTCCACTCTGACCGAGTATGTGTTTACTCTGGGTTTGTGACTTTTAAACTTTATCCAAATGTCTGTAAAGAAAAATGTCAATGCAAAGCCCTGCTCTTTGGCATCTGAAATGTTGAATGAGTAGAGATTTCTTTCTTTGCTGTTATTAACATGATATTCATGTTTTTTCCAGTTTCATTTGCATTAAACAATTTTTCTATTTTCCTAATTCTGTTAATGAGGGAGGGTCTCCTCTCCTCTCTCAAGCCCAGTGTATCCTTTTTGGTGGCTATGAGGAAAAGTAAATTGTCCAGTGTAGAGAATGCTGGATCAAGTATTCTTACACTTGTCTTTTGACCTTGCTCTAATCTTACTGTATAATACTGACCTTTTGATTCAGTATAGCTGGTGTTTTCCTGGAGTACTGAGTATGTCATGAAATAGTTGGAGTCTGTGTTCCAGAAGTGCTGTAAGGTCTCTTTGGCAGTTACTGAGTGTTTTCAAAGTACTTGGCTGCAAGCTGTTAAAGGGTATAACATGCCCTTGAAACAAGTTGTTGCTTGTTATACTTGCTAATACCCACAAACTGTCTGTGCATCAGGAAAGGAGAACTGACCCTCCAGTTATAACCTTGGCAGTTCTTTCAGTAAGGCTCTGGACTGGATTTGTAAAGGTATTTAAACATTATCCTAGTTAATATTTAAAGATCTAAAAGATTTATGCCTTGGAGACCAAATTTATTATTTTCATAAAAGACCTAGGAATCTTAGTTCTGTGACATCTGCTGATTTAAAATACACAAAGAAATGCTGAAATACCTTTGAACCATCTGGGCCAGTATTACTTGCTAAGCATTATATGCTCTTAGAAAACAGTGTGTGTCTAAATTCAGCTGCCTTGTGAAACTTGGTATCTTTCTCTGTGCTAATTTTTGGCATGTTTCCTTCTTTGTTATTTGCGACTGCTGCCTGCATAGGACCTGCTAACTAACCCCTCCTCCTGTAAGCAGGTGAGTGTCATTGCTTCCTGATCCTCTTGCCATGTGTGTGAAGGTGAAGTCCTGGACCATGCCATTATGGGGTCACAGCTCATGCTAGTCTTTCATACGCCCTTGCACTCTGCTTTCTTGATGGGGAAGGTGGTACAAATGATTCCTTTAGCTGTACTATCTCTGTGGTAGGAGGATTTCATATGCTTATATCTCACTGCTGGTGTCTGTAGTCCGTTTTTTATGATCCTGAGGAAAAAAGACCAGGGACAAAGAAGAATGTCAGTGTGAACTCTTCCTTAACCAAAGTAAAACTCTCTTGAGAGGAGAGCAAAAGGGGCTCTCAGAGAGCCTTCTCTCCCACTGCTCCCATCTGTGTTCTGTCTGCTTTGGACAGTACTGGAGTCTTCAGATGCACTTACTAGCCACAGACTTTCTGATAAAGGAAATATTTCTTTGCATAGAGCTGGACACTTTGGCAGAATGATTTGTGCCATCTGAGGAGCAGAAGAGTTCAAATGTACAGCTGAAACACTCAGAAAGTTCAGCAAAAGATTAAAATTGTGTTTAGATAGAGATATTGGATATGCATGTGTCTTTAAACTGGCTAAACTCTCAAGCAAAATTCTTGGCAACAGCTTTGGTAAGAGCAATGCTATCGGGAAGGGATTGTTCAGATATGGTCATAAGTGTCTCTGGTGGTTTCAGAAGAAAGTAGTTCTCACCATGAGTGCTCAGGAAACTCTATTTGGGAAGTCCAGTTACAACTTTTGCCACGTGGAGGAGGCTAACATGGCAGCATAGCAAAACAAGTTAATATGGTAGATGTAGTTCTCTGAAGTATTGATAATTGCCAGAAACTAGGGTGCTTCCATGGTACAAGTCTTCAGCTAATCAAAATCAAATTTTGTTTGAAGCAAGGTACCAATATGATGAACACATTCCACAAGTATAGTAATTTCAGCACTTAGATTTTAGCTGAGTTTTGAATTTGCAGCTAAAATATCAAATCTGAAATATTCTTTGAAGCACATAACATAGTGCTACCCCAGATGAGAAGTCAGTAAAGGATGATGGCATAAAACTAAGTCATCTTGTCTATCAGGTTGACACTAGCTCCAACTCTTCTTTCATTCAGGGCTTGGGCTCTCTCACAATAGCTAGTCACCACTGCCCCCTTGCTCCTCTTTTTCTGTGTCTGAGAAAATACAGATAGTCCATATGCAATCTGTTTTTCTTCAGCTAAGCTTGGAATCTGGCTTTGGTAAAACCTGAGGCTTCATCTGCTTTTGCTTACACATGACTCCAAGTAGCTATAAATACCTCTCTCTTCAATATGAGTTGAAGAGGATGTATTTTTAGATGAGTCTAGCCCTTATGACCAAGGAGTGGACCATGTCTGAATAGTTCAAGTTATAAATCTGTGTTGAACCCTGTGGGCTGGGGAAATGGAAATGGCATGGAGACTATTATATCAATTCCTGGTGGATGGCTTTAAGGAAAGCTGGCTAAACCCCCACCACATACATAGCCAAAGACTGAAACTTTTTCCTTTGGGATGGGTGGTGGTTGCCACTATCCAGGTGTCCTTGTCTGCAAATATTAACTTGTGAGGAACAGTGACGCTTTTAAACCAAGAGCTCATACCATCAAGTAGCTTTATTCCTCTCAACAGCTGCCCATCTCCATATCCCCCTGTCTCCCTACCCACAAACTGAGAAAACTTAGGAAATCTCTACATGCCAGGTTATGCCAGGGGGCACTCCTCTTGTTGGTATTGTTAGCTATTCTGTCAGAAATAACATACTTACCCAATGCCAATTTTGCCTTTTCTGGAAACACTATTTGACATATTGAGTAACATTGCAATTTTCTTTCTGCCAAGCTAGATTCTTTGGGCACATCTAGAAGAATTTACTGAGTGCATGTCTTCAGCTGGTGCACTGCACCTGCTTAAAAATGACACTTTCTATTGGTGGTGGCTCACTGCAGTACTTTTGGATGTGGCTGCATGAGCCCTTTGTTTATACAGGAGCAACAGAGATTTGTGGTAGCTCACTGTAACAATAACCAAAATAACAACTAGCAGTATGAACCTATGATTTACACTGAACTCTCAAATGCTTGGGTGTCAAAATCTCTTTAGAGATTAGGCATGCTGATGTAAGTAAGCCTTGAGTTGCAGAACCTCGAGTCCTGAGAGTGAATTCTATGAAGAACCCATTCTGTGTGTTTGCCATGATCTGGCATGTTTCCCTGAGTATCTGCTATTGACCACTCCCAGGGACAGGGTGCTGAAGCAGCATCTGACTCAGCATGCTTGCTGTTTTATGCTAAAAAAGAAGTCATGTTGCTTATTTGATGGCTGCATTCAAAGCTACATTATACTGGTAAATCTCAAAATCTCAAGGTCTGACAGTATGGATATAATGAAAAGGCATTTTTAAAATGGCTCCTGCAGCAGTTAGCTGTGAAAATAAAAACTGGATGGTCAGACTGAGTTTGCAAGTATTTTTTCTCTGGGTGCTATGACAAATATTCTGGACTGGATTTTCAAGGTTTTTTTCCGGTTATGAAAAGTATGGGTAATGGGGATATACAGACAATTTTGGAAAAGGGTGATTTCTGTGTGATTAAATATATTAATTAGTTTTTAAAAGAGAAGATAGTTTAAATGTAGATTTTTACAATTTAGTAAGATAAATGCCATCATGCTCTACTATTTGCATCTCTCATATAATATGGATTGATCAAGTCCAATGGCAGCCATAAGACATAGCAGAAGGTGTTTTATTGCTTGTGCTGCAGCCTTTGAAGAATGCTCTGTAACCCTGGAGGAGGCATCTGCTGAAGGATATGCTGTGACACCAGTAGGCTTCATCATAACATTATGATGCCTGATTTTCCTATCATTCCCATTTTTCACATTGACATAGTGTAATTGTTGGCAGTGTGAGTCCAGTAGAATCAGGTCCAGTATTTGGGATCAAATATGAGCTTATAGGTGTTAATGAAATATTTCTGTTTGTCTAGTAACACAGGATCTTCCCCATGCTTTCTGCCTTTGCCTCCTTTTCTTATTGCATGGGTGGATTTTTCTAGGTTGGGATGTGTTTGTTCATCACACTGAACTAAGTCTATCAGTCTTGAGTGAGAAACATAATACTGATTGTTTTCCCTCCCTTTTGAAATACATGCAGAAAGAGATGGGCTCAACAGAAGACCTTTACCTCTCCACACGAAAGGTGAAAGAGCTCTCTGTGATTGATGGCCGGAGGGCCCAGAATTGTGTCATTCTCCTTTCCAAGTAAGTGTGCTAAGCCTTAGCTGCCAGGTGGGCCATGATCAATGCAGAGGCAAGAGGGGATAAAATTAAACAAATTGACGTTTTTCTTTTCCCAGCTAGACCTGCTGTTTAACACCTGCAGAGCCTCAGATAAACCTCTTATGGTGTCATGAAAGCACGTTTCTCATACGTGTTACCTTACTTAATAAAAATATCCATACACACATTTTGTGTGTCGAACAGGTGGGCATCAGCTTCTATCTGAAGATACATCACCAGAAAGTGATCGCTACTCATTGGTAGATGAAAGCAGCTCTTTGGCAGTGTTTGCACTTCACTCTAAGTAAAGTGTCCCTCATGTTCTGTGTCTGTCATTTGTCTCTGTTCTATGTGTTTCTTTCTGAATATTGCTCTGACCATCTCCCCGGAATACAGCAGAGCTGAGTGTGGTGCTCATTTTTGACTGGTGGTGAGAACAGTGGTAAACACAGGCATTCATATTCAAGATTCTGAGATGAGCTCAGTTGGTTAGAGCATGGTGCTAATAACATCAAGGTTGTGGTTTAAATCCCTGTATGGGCCATTTAGTAAAGTGTTTGGCTCAGTGATCCTTGTGGGTCCCTTCCTAATCAACATTCTCTGAAAGAATTAAATCTTCTATTTGTAAATTAGGTTTTCAAAGCCAAGAGTAGCCCTTGTGTATTCCTGCAATGACTAATGCATCCAAATGCAGTGACATCAGGGCCCTCTATATTTTTTCATGTCTTTCTACTAACATGAGTGCTGGGTTTGAGGTGTGTCACTATCAGATTTGTGCAGACACTGATCAAACTGCGAAAGTTGCCTTTCCTTCCAGAAGAGGGACAGCAAGGCTGGAGACAAAACCTGGCAAAACTCTGGCAGTACTGAGCAGCAAAACTGCTTCACTAGGCAGTAGAAAATACAGGTTCATATGGATGTGATGCTTGTCTGCTCGAGCAAGCAAACAGTTAAAACAAGGTTACAGCCAGACCATCAGGACTGGAGCGAGTTCTTTCCCTTTCTTAGTGAAGCCCATGGAGGCTCTCACTGTGTCAGTTCTGTGGCATTAGCCTGCATGTCAGCAGGACCCACACCATCCAAACCTTTGGTGAGGAAAGGTTTACATTTCTCTCTCTGCAGCAGTTGCCAACACATGTCTTTGCTGGTCTTGGCAGCTGGCTGAGGCTGGGGCAGAGGGATGGGGAGGCACAAGAGCAACAGGATTTTCATGCTGTTTGATGGACCTACTGAATTGTGCCTGGGGTTCAGATTAACTCTGTAAGCAGGTGGGACATTTCCTGGAAGTGGTAACATCATGTGTTCAGCTGGCTGGGCTAAAGAGGATCCAGGAAGGTAGTCCATGACTTGGTATGGCACTAGATATTTATTTGTAAAAGTCTTCTGTCTCCAAAACAAAAGCAATGTGGACAGCAGCAGTGCATGTTTTTCAACATTCACCTCCTCTGCTATGCAAGTCTGTGCAATCTTACCTGAGAATAATCCTCTCTATGCAGAAAGAGAGAAGCAACAGTTTCTGTGTTTTGCTGCCTCCACCAGTGAGGTCATTGAAGCATAAACCTTGCACTTCAAGATACATGGCATGTGTTCACTCCTGGTGTGCCATGAAAAGTGCACTTTAAGCTGCTAGTCTGGACTCCAAACCAGAGATGAAAAGCTGTTTTGTGACTGTCAGCTTCTTCACTTGGAAATATCCCGCTCTTATTATTAGCAGAACTAACATGGAGAATAGAGATTTGGAGCCTGCAAGTTTGCACTGTGCTCTGTTAACTTTGCTGCTGTGGTATTGGAAGCACCACCTGCCAAGGGCTATCCCATTGGCTTAGATAATTTAATACACCCAGAATATCAGAAATATCATACAGGTTTGGTATAAATATTAGCCCAGCATTGGTATTCCTCCCCAAACTTCCCATTTAAATGCAACCAGAAAAGCAAAAATCTTTGGGATCTAAAATAGCACCTTTACATTCCTGCCTCTTTTTTTTGAAGTTTGTCATTATATGGTTCTGATATTAAAGACAAGAATTGGGAGGAATGGCTGCAGACAATAGCTGAAAGGGCTTTATAACCCCTTTGCAAGTCTTTTCATTACCCCACATCATCCTTCTTGAAGGTTAGATCCTGGAGGAGAGACACTCCAGCCAAATCATCCCTTCTTGCTGCCATGCACTTGCTACTCCTGCAGCACACCTCACACATGTACATAGGGGTTTGCACACACATGCAATGAGGGGGGATTTAAAACTGGTGACAAACAAAAGGAGTTTGTGCAACCCTGAGCTGCAGCCCCAGATTTCAGGTTGCCACAGTATCTGCCAGCAGCTGTTTCCAATTGACTCTTACTATGCATATATCCCTGTAGTTTATTCCCCCTTTGTTTACACTAAACCGTTGTTTCCTTTAAAATAAAATAGCTGCATGGGTTGGGTTTTCTTTCCCTCCCCTCCTCAAATGTTTTTGTTTTACTAACACTGTGTTAGAAGGGGTCAGGCAGAGCTCATATTTCATATGGTCCAACAAGCCAAAACCTAGCAACAGTGAGAAATAGATGTCTCTTGCTTTCTTTTACAGAAAGACTGCTGCATGGTAGGTGAAAAGAGATGAAAATTGAGTTGCAAGTTGATTTTTGCTGACATCCAACAAATTCATAAACCTTCCTCCCTGATCTCATCTCTATTTTGATAAAAAGATATCTCTTTCTACTACTCAGTAGTAGCATCTTTCAATTTTCCTGCAGAGAAAGGATTAAATTGTCCTTGTCTAATAGAGTCTGATGGATCTAAAAAGAACCTCTGCCCCATAGGCCATCTTCAAAGGCTTAAAAAAGTGTAAGATGAGTTTATCTTGCAGTACTTGCAGTAGGCCATAGTTCAACCAGGACATAGGGCTATCTGTTTGTGGTGAATTCAGGCACACACCAGCTTCAAATTTAGCTTTCTAAATGATGTTTTAAACATACTGTTACTTTTGTCACCCTGGAAATCTGCTATCTCTCATGGATTTCCTGATGTCTTCAGTTTCCACCAGGCTGGAGTTTTGTTGTCAGACTTGTGTGGTCTGGAAGAGTCATCCCAGATCCCCATGCTTCCCTGCTTTTACCTGGCAGCTGGAAATTTCTCTGACCTTTCTCACCACTGTGGCTTCTTCCTGCCTCCATTACTTAAGTAATGGATAATATTTTTGCTGTTCTGTTTTTGTAGTGCCATTTCTTTAAATGTTGTTGCACAACTTGCCCAAGATATGTATTGTTTACTGTCTTGCTCTGTTAAATGCTCTGGAGACATTCAGTTCTTTGAGACATCTTGCTTGGAAGAAGGCTGAATGTATACTTACAGAACTTCTTCATGCACATTTTTTTGCAGGAATTCCAGCAAAGTAGTTATATCAGTGTCCTTCTGAATAATGTGATGTGTTTGTTATTCCTGTGGCTCAGTGAGTCAATAGTAACCTTCTCAAGGGGCTGGAAACAGTAGGGGTGCTAGCAAAATGTCATAAAACCAGTAGTAGCAGAAGGCAGAATCTTGACTACACAATCATAGCTTTAAGTGTGAATGTGACAGTAGACAGGTACTAGCAGGCAGGTTTACCAAATGTTTGTGGCTTTGTCAATTCAAACATCAGTAAGGGAGAAGAAAAAAGGCTTGGGCAGAATTTCCAATGAGAATATGAAAAAATATTTTTCTCACATCACTGTACCTCCTCGGTGCTTTTAAACTCTTTCAGTTGAGACATTAAGCGGACAAGCTATTCAGCCAACATCAGTCTCCGTGTACTGGCTTTGCACTGCCCCAGTCCCTGTGTACCTTTCTGCCATGTGACAATTCAGTGTTCACCCTTCGTCTAAGGTAACTTTGAAGCAGTATGATATTCTGGGGTACAGATCATATCTTGCTACAGAAACAGAAAGTTGCTACTTGCTGATTTGACTCAGCATTCGTGTTCTTCAGTGTGCTGTACTGAAAAACACTGGGCAATAACCAGTGCCTGATGGTCTCCTGGAGAGATTTTTTGGGTTTAAATAAAGGTCCACAATAAATACCTTTACCTGCTATGCTGAGTATGATACTACAAGGCAAACTGAACACGTTAATCAGTGCCATCCTGTCTGAGATCACAGCTAGGAACCTGAAGGTAGAGATGTAATAAAAGATGAACCACTACCTCATCAATATCTCATGGTAATTTAGGGATTCCCATATTTGGTCCTGCTTTGCTCTTCTTGGCTTAGAAAGATAGTCACCCCCAGATCCCTCTTGGAAGGTAATTGAGAGTATTTGAATGAAAAGTTGCTTGGTTACTCATGAACTTTTGCTGAAGGCGAAAAGGAAAGAAAAGCCTGTTTCTTTCTATACTTGCCAGAATACTTTCACAGTGATGTTCTGAAAAGGCACTGGTGGATTTTTTTTTTTTCCCAACGTGTTTATATAATGGTGTAAGATGTACTTGGTAAAATGTCCCAGCTGTGTCCCACAAAAGTTAAAGCACTGTTGTCTTCACTAATGAGATGAGTGGTCAACTGAGATAAGAGGATGTGGAAAGAGTGGCTGCATCTTTCTTTCTTCTGGCTGAATGTGCAGTTAGACCAGCCTGGATCCTGAATGCTTCTTCTGAGAGGAGGCCTTCATGGGATACTGACAATCAGTATTCCCAAAACATAGATATTGAAAAGCCTGCAGCTTGGGAGTTGTACAACCTTAGGAGAGCTCAGGAGTTAGAGAAGGCTTGTGTCACAGTCACAAGGTTCCAGAATTAATTAACTAGTAGCCTGTGTGAAATGACTTGTGGAGATGGAGAATTCTGCAGTCAATAGAATTTAAGATTTGGATGAGCTGTACAAACTGGCCTTAGGACATAGCTAAGTATCAGTCAGTGCCTGCCACTGTCACAGCTACTACTATTGGCATCTGTTGGGAGCACCGTAGCTCAGTAGGAGGTACAACATGTCCTTGATGCATGATAATCTGTCCTCTTCTCCAGATAAAAGGAGCAGTGGTTCTGTGCTCCCTGTGGTATGGGAGCTTAACATAGCTGCAACAAAACTCCATTTCTCTGTTAGTGGGAAATTATGCTTCCTTCTCAAAAGCTAAGAAAGATCCAAGGAACAAGCCCATGAAGTAACTCACTTTTTCCTTGGAGAGGGAGATGGTTAATGAGTGACAAGCATTTTGCTTTGATTCATGGGAGGGAGAAATGGAGGGGGGAGGTTGCTGTGAGTTAAATCAATGGGTATATTTAAGGAGAAAAAATGAGCGAGCACTGGATGTCTGTAAGGGAAGTTGATGTAAAACTGCAACATGTCTCCCAGGCATGTTCCGAGTCAGGCTGCCAGCGTTCTCCAAGAGGACAAAACAATAAACCACTTGATGTCTGCAAGTGAAGCTGGTGTTAAATCAGTCGAGGTGTCCTGGGGAGATTAGTGATGAATTACTCTGCAGAGTCAACAGAGATTATTTATGACGCCAGAGGGGAGGGATAGAGGGAGGCAGGCTAAGTACCATATCAGAAGTTATTTGGTACTTATTGAGCTTTAACATTGCTTGAAGATGACTCAAGCAGTTGGACTTCCATATACTGCCACCAGATGTATGGTGAGGGAAGAAGGAGGGATTATTCTCAGTAAAGATCCTTCCTCATCTGACTGGTGTCAGGCTCCTGTTGAACAAAAACAGGCAGTATCTGTGCTATGAATGAATGTGCTGCAGCTGAGGAAAGGGGCACTGTATTTTCTTCTGGTCACATTTACTTCCTGTGTTGTGATCCCAGGATATGTGATTTTGAGAAGTGTAAGGCAGAGGGAATACAGCTTGAATTGTATGCTCTTCCAAACTGAGTTACCTTCAGCAGCTGGAGGAAGAGTGCCTGGATCTGCAAAGCATGTAAGAAAGTCATTGCAGCTTTCCAACGGATACCGAAATGTAATTTCTGTGGTGTAAATTTTTTGGGCCATAATTCCACTTTAATGTTGCTGTCTCTCTCATATGAGTTTTAGGCTCTGAGGGATACCTCTTTTCAGTTTTAAATGGAAAGATTTTACGCATCTGCTTTAGGTTCTTCTTTAATCAGTTCACCTGTTTCTGTTTAAAAGCAGCACATCTGTTTCACATTACTGCTGGCCATCTTTAAGATCTGCTGCATGGCTGGGCATGAGTTTTGAAAATACAAGAAGAATCACTTGATTAACAATTCTTTGGCTGGTTATTCAGTTCTTAAGTGGGATGATCTGTGTTTTGTGTCATTGTTGCTTTTGAAAGGCATCCTGTCCCAGAAAAAGAATGAACACATTTTGGAAAAGTAAGATTGTTCTGCTGTAAATCCTTCTGTACTAGTAATTAGATTGGTAATAATCTAGAATGCACACCTGCAGGCACCATGACCCTGTTGCAGTCCTTTAAGTGACCAAGTTAAACTGCCTCTCAGCAGGGGACTGGCAAACTTTCTGCTTTTCTCTACTGTGGGCTAAACCATTCAAACCAGATGTTTTTCTGCTGATGGCTGGCAGGCACAGAATCATCCAAGAAATCAAAGTGTTTGTATAACTCTCTGTCCTTGGGGCTCTCAATTATTTTTGAACAGAAGATGTTTTCAAGTGTTTAGTGCTGATGAATGGCAGCAAACAGAGGAGCTTGGAATCCTTGGCCTTCTGGGCAGAACAGCAAGATCAGTGTTAATATATGCAACACTGTTGTGTTGGTGTACCTGAAACCTGTTTATTTGGTCTTGTTTACTGCATCCCCAAACACACGAAGAGGTACTTCCACTGTGTACTGAGTGGTCAGTGAATAATTGCTCGAGTTATTTGCATGGGAAGACATACCCTCATTCTTTTTAAACTCTGTGAAAAAGTAGCAACAACCCCCCTCCATCCTGGTGTTAATGGGCTGTTTCACTTCATTCCCTCTCACATATTGCGTGCCCGTGTTACAAGTCTAATTTGCAGACTGCAGATTCTAGAAAATGCAGAGGTTCTCCCTAAAGGAAAAATAATCAACAAAATGTAGCACTTTAAAAACTTCAGGCGCCGAATTTTTTGGGCATGTGTGTATGTGTCTCCTAGGGACCAGGCCCACAGTGGCCAGTTTCAGCCCTTCTGTGGTAAAAGTGTTTGATCAGTTCAGGGTTGCATAGCCATGGACTTTACAATTCACTATTAAATCAAAAATAACTCTTCCATTTTCTGATTGAGGCTGTAGACCTTTATGCAGAAACTTATGGACTGAAGTTTGGGTTTATGATCCAGAGTCAAACTAATGACCTGAAGTAAAAAGTTTCCAACCTTTTCATTGGTAAAACTATTGATTCTTATATCTCATCTGAGCATGCCCCAATTATTAAGCTTTTCTGGAAATTCAGTACTTTATCTTGCTTAGCTAGTATCAGTTTTTCCTCCTTGTGGCAAGATGACATGATGACAATAAGAGCAATTAGTTCAGAGATGTATACTTAAAAGATCTCTAATGTCTGTTGATTCTTATTTTAGTTTCCAGCTGTTGGTTATATTGGGCAATATTAAAATATTTTAAGTTTCTTAGATTTAGTAATATTTCCTGTTTGTAAAAGTAGAGCTTTTTATTTTGCTTTTACCTAGTTCCAAAAATATGGTTCTATCCAAATGCCAATGGCAATGTGAAATTTCAACATGTAACTTCTTAGCACTGAAAACTAAAACATTTTGCCTCATGCATCAGCCTGTCTCTTATTTATATTTGCATTTTCTCTTTCTACTCTTAATTAATTATATTGATAGTAGAAGGTCCATGGAGACTGTAGATTTTGCTCTTCAAATATTTCTTTTTACACTCTATTGTTTCAGTCCCAAACCTGAGATTTTCTTGTGGATAGCTTTTCCTTTATGGTTCATTTCAATATTCCCTACTCTCTGGAAATGAGTGAATATCATGGGCTGGGCTTGGTGCATTTCTTTGTTGACATCTGCTCTGAGAACCACAAAGTTCATTTCAGGTATCCATCAAGCAACACCTTGGTAATCACAAGTTTTGACTCTTCTTAATCTGCCCTGAATTTTGAGTGGAGACCTTGAGATTTCTTTTCTTTATTGATTCTGTGTTCAGTTGTGGCTGATGGCTCCTACTCATTGTACACAGATTGACAGGATTAGGTGGTAAGGAGACTGTAATCTTAGTACCTCAGGTAACATTAAAAAGTTCTTGTTTTCAGAGCTTGTTTCACACTGGATATGAAACATGGATATGCAGATGCTGCCTATTCCTTTGTCATCTGTCATTGCTGACAGAGTGAATTTACCTAGCACAAGCAGTTTTCTTGCAAGAAAACCCCTTCTCAGTAAGGGAGTTTTCAGTCCCATTATTTGTTACTCTGAGAGATGCTTTAATATTCACAAGTCAGCATGTTACATGAGCTCACTGTCAGAAGTCACATGGGCATGAAGGGTTTTACTCTACTTAATGAGAGAGGCATCTGGTATGGGGTAACTTGGAAGCACTTTTGATCTATGAGGACTTGATTGTTATTATTCACCATCTGATTTTTGATGTGTGTTTGATTAGCTGAAGAGAATAAAAATATATTATCCATAAAACCCCAGTCTTTAAAACTGATTTGTTCTTCTTACTGAATATTCTGGAATAGCAACTTTACAGTAGAGCTTGCTCTGGTTGTTTCATGCCTGTTTAGTGCAGCATTTCAGACTTCCTGCTTTCTGAATTGCTAGAGTCACTTAAATTTTGTGCTAATGGTACAATGTTGATATTTTTGAAAGGTTGAAGCTGTCTAATGAAGAAATTAGACAAGCAATCTTGAAGATGGATGAACAAGAAGACCTAGCAAAGGATATGCTTGAGCAGGTGAGAAAGATTAAAGTCAGATATAACATTTTCAGTTCCTTCACTGCTTTTTTCATGTGGATGTATGTACTGGCACTGTTAGACTGCTAGTTTTTCTGCAGATCAGAACTTGGCCCTGTCATGTCAGTGGAGCTGCACCTGAGAGCATGAAAGAAGTATTTTTCCCAATGTTGTCGGGTATACCTCTGTCATGTAACTGTTTCTATTCTTGGTGCAAAATTTGCATGATTACAGGGGTATGAGGTTTCTTTTTATGTCCTCTCTCTTCCAACAATTTTCCTATCTCTACTTTTTCCTGCTGATTATTTTTTGTTGCTGTTGTTTTCTTTTTCTCTTTTCTTTTTCTTCATCTCCCTTCTTTACCTGCCTTTTCCATCAGGAAGTGCCAGGAACCAGGCCATGTACGTCAATGGTTAGAGCAAGGACTAGAAGGGATCTCACAGAAGCATTTGTAGGGGAGCCAGGGACTTCCATCCCTAGCACCTGGCTGACTGTATAACTTATGAGGGAAAATACCCCCACAATTACACCACCATTGCCCAATTTCCATTTCTAAAAGGTGACAGATGATGCTTTGACTAAAGAGACATGTGATAAAGTTCCTTAGGAGTGTGCAAAACAATATAATTATGAACTGTCTAATAGATGTGATTCCTTCTTTCTGTGCAGTCAGTGTTTAATCATACACAAAAAGCGTTTCCATTTTGAAAATCTATAGCCTACTTGTCATGTTATCTGAATGACCACAGATGCTCCAGAAGTCACTTCAAGCTTCTGATGCTCCACACCTTTGAATGTCACCTATTTGCAGAATGCAATAAAGTATTAACAAGTGGTAAAAGGCAGAGAACTTGATACGCCTCGTGAGCTGTTTTTGTGGCTGTGAGCTGAGGCTGTGTGCAGAGCAGTATTTATAGCCATACTAAAGCACAACTACCACCAGATATGTCAAAAATCTGTCAAAGTATGAGCTTTTAAGGTCAGCATATGAATAGCAGCCAGTGTCAGACACATATCCAAGTGCTTGGCTATTGTTTATTGTTTCAGAAGTGTTGTGCATACCCGAGAGAGATAGATGAGGCTTTGTGTGTACTCTACCATAGGCAGGATGGGTACTTCACTCTGCTTGGGACACATCCTGCTCTTGTTTGCACCAATCTAAACTCCAAGTAGTGCTGTGGGAATCAAGTTCTCTCTGTACTTCCCCTTGGGTTAGTTGCAGTAGCACTTGGCCTTTAGGATTTTGAAATGGGAAATTCCCCATAGAATTAAAAATTAATCCTAATGGGGTCAGTGAAGGATAAAGACAGAACAGAAAGCAAAGGTTTAGAAGAGGTCAGTTTTGTAGACACAGCTGCACTTTTTTGAAGTTATGGTCACAGGGCTGAGTCAATGCAATGCTTCCCAGTGGTAGCAGAGAAATCTGAGGGCTCTTTCTCCACCAGGGTTTGTTTGTGCCCCTCTGTCTCCTCATTTTCCTTGGATCTCACATCTCAGTGTTTGGTTTGTGTCTCTCATTGTAGCTACTGAAATTCGTTCCTGAAAAGAGTGATACTGACCTGTTGGAGGAGCACAAACACGAAATTGAGCGGATGGCCCGGGCGGATCGTTTCCTCTTTGAAATGAGCAGGTCTGTTTGGTACATTATGGGAGAGTGCATGCAGGACTTCTTGGAAGCAGCTGTAATTGTTATTGAAAATGGATCATCTGGCACTGAAGGGGAATGTGCAAGATTGTGGGCCAGCATTCTACCCTGTGTTTGCCAGAAGCCTGTGAATGTTACAAATATTTCCGTTCATGACACAAACTTTATTGACAAGAAGCACTCTCTGTGCATAAGGGCCTGTGCCCTGATGACAAGCAGAAATCTGCCTTCTCTGCCTAAATTTCTTCACAAAAAGGAATGCAGATCCAAGTATCAGATGTAGTGTAGCCAGGGGTCAGGATTTCATATAGATCCCTTTTTCTGTTAAGCTATCTCATCTCCTCATTCTCTGACCCTATTTCTTGTTCCAGCTTTGCTACAACCCTGAAGAAGATTAACATTTTTGTTCTGCTAACTGAGGTGTAGCTGGCATTTCTACTGACTGTTATGTTTTGAATGTAATGGGAATTCTTCCAGCTAGTTTTAAGTTGAGAGCAAAATGTGATTTGAGGTCCACCATTTTCATAACAAGGTTAATTATGTAGTGTTATATGTTTGAGCTATGTACATAATCCCATGCCTTGGCTTCATGCGACTGAGCATCCAACCATTAGATTATGTGGGGAGCATACTGGCCCTGGGCTTCAAGAGTTCCAGGTCAGTGTTGGCTTTCCTCTGCCCTTCCTGCAGGATTGACCATTATCAGCAGCGGCTGCAAGCATTATTCTTTAAGAAGAAGTTTCCAGAGAGGCTGGCAGAAGCAAAACCAAAAGTGGAAGGTATGATTAATAAAGCTTTTGTTAAGAGTTAGGCAGAGGGGCAGGGAAGGTCAAGAGAGGCTTGTCTTCAAGGAGATGCTTTACATGCATGCTATGTTTGTAGAGCCAGTGAGCCCAAGACATGTCATATCTTAACTTAGTTCTGTCTGACACTCTTTCACCCATTGACTTCATAAAGTTAGTTTCATGATTGTTACACTATAAATATGACCTGACAAATATGACAGCATGCTGTCAGGCTGTGCTGAGCTGCCAAAAACTTTCATGGCCTTTCTGTGCAGGTCAGCCTTTCTTTCTCACCCTCAAGTCCTTGCACCTTCTCTCTTCAAAGGGCAGATACTCCAGGACATTGATACTCTGGGAATGTGTAACCTAGAGAAGCAGGGGGGGTGTACAGCTTCTGTACCACATCCATGGTTATTGCAGAGAGGAAGTGAGTGTACTCTACTCTGCATTTTCAGAAATACTCGAGCCTTGCCTCTGTTCTCACTGGCTGTGCTTTTAGAGTGTGAGGAAACAGAACAGCCTTGGTCCTATGTTCAGACGAGCTTCCTACAAGTTTGATGCAGTGCATTTTCCTTCCAGTTGTCCTCATTCTGGGGGTGTGTGGGAGCAGGAAGGACAGTACACAGACAGTGCTGCAGAATTTGTTGTGCAAGTGGTATTCAGGGTATTTTAAATTATGGGCCCAAGCATGTTAAAAACAGCTACTGTGCAATAACTTGTTCTTCTTTCTCTCTCTTCAAGCCATTCTTCTGGCATCCAAAGAACTCATCCGAAGCAAGCGTTTGAGGCAACTCTTGGAGGTAGTTCTTGCCTTTGGGAATTACATGAACAAGGGCCAAAGGGGAAGTGCTTATGGTTTCAAAGTCTCCAGCCTGAACAAAATTGCGGACACCAAATCCAGCATAGACAGGTAGGGTAAAAGGCTATAAATATGTCTGTTACTGTGCTGCTGCATCTCTTGGCATAGTAGTGAAAGTGGGTTTTTGTTTGGTTTTTGCTCTGTAGACAATTGAAAATAATGTCTTATTTAGCATTTAAATAGTGCTTTTCACTGTTAAAGATTCTGCACCAATTAAGACCAGCTATTAACACAGCAACTGAATTCTGCTGCTTCTCTGGATAATGCACATCTTATGTTGGATTGCATTTCTGCAACCTTATGCATAGGTGACAGAATGTATTTCACAGAAACTGAAGTAAGTTTGGGGAGAAGGAGTATTTCTATGGAATTTGCTCTTTCTACCTAAGTTTTAGGGCCATGGTTTTGCAAAAAAAAGAAGACACACACACACACACAAAAAAAAAATCTGCGTATAGTTTTATGTCTACTGTGAAACATGGCATATGTTTCTGATGCAGGACTGTCACAAACTTTTTCTCTATATAAACCACTAATGAAACCAACAAGGCTTAAGTCAGAGAGACTGATCCTTGTTGTATCTAGAGCAGATAAGGAAAACAGCTGGTTTGGGAATGTGGAACTTACTGTTCATTGACATGGACTGCAGGTCTTTATAGTCACTCTGTTTTGCCCCATATCCCCATACTGGTTCAGGAAATTAATCCAGTTGAGACTGGGCAGAGAATATGACATTTGCACTCCAGCAGCACTAATGTTTTCCTTGGAGATCTCTTGTGCAATTTCTTACTAACTTGCACCTTCCTTGAATTTTAAGATCTGCTGAGACCATGGTTGTGGTTAAATTACTTAAGGCTGTGACAGAATGAATTATGGCAGTAAAATATCATAAGAAATTCATCTGTACCTAACTGAGTTTGAACTAACAGAGTACTGTTCTGACTACCAAAATGTCCTTTTCTGTATTTCAAAGCTAACACTTGTATAGCTGATGTTGAACTATTTTTTGCCTTAATGTAGCTTGGCTTGATTTTTCCATGTATTTAATGTCTTGTGCAGATTCTGTTCTCTCACCAGTTCCTAGCTCCCAGGCTCCAGTCTGTGTGAAGCAGTGGCCATCTGCTATCTTCCCTGTCAGTTCACCACATAACACCCACCTAAAGTAGCAGTTACATAGTAGTGTCTGTTCTTTTTACATGCAGAATTCCTTGTTTGCTTCACAAATTTCCTTAAACCTTCTCCTGCATCCCTCTTACATCTCAATTCTATCTGCTCCTGCTTGGGCTGCCATTGGTTTTGTGAGCCTGACCACTACATGTAAGCTCAGCTGTTTCATAACTGCAGTAGTTTTCTTTGCAGATTTTCCAATCTTCAGGAACTTTTTTCTCTTCTTAGTCAGCTTTTGGGGTTTTTCTCCCTCACATTGCCTCTGAGGACATCTTGCTTCTCCCTTAAATGTTAATGTCCCTTTAGTACTACTAGTTGTTTATTCTGTGAAGTATCTGGTGACAAATATTATACTGTGTTATGCAATTTTCTTTTCTATTACAACATCTACACAGATGGATGGAAGCATGCTGGTGTTCCCAGAATAAATTAGGTACAGTATATTGCTTGAGGTTTTAGGAAGGATGGTTCATAAAGGACTAATCCATTTCAATCTTTTGTAATTTTCTTTCAGTAGCACAGTGTTAACTGCTGATGTATTCTTTATTTTGTTCAAACAAGCACATTTCCTACCCAAGTATTTTTCACTGATTTGTCACAATCCTTTCACCATCCTTTCCTTCTCATCACCACCTTCCTTCTCATTTCTACCTTCTGTTTTTATTTTGTTTTCTTTAGGAACATTACACTCTTGCACTACTTAATTATGATCTTTGAAAAGAATTACCCAGATATCCTAGATATCCAATCTGAGTTGCAGCATCTTCCAGAAGCAGCAAAAGTCAAGTAAGTCCAGTGCTATTAATTCTCAGAGCTGGAGTTCCCGGCAATTTTTGTAAACTTTGTTATCATATTTTTCTTTTTCATTTCTGCCTTCTAAACCCATGGCCAGCCTTACATTTGTAATGCCTTTGTTGTAGATAACTGAATCGATGGCTTTACTCAGATATGCCTGTATTTACTTTATTTCTGAATCAGACATTCTAACTAGGCTAGCTGTTGTTTGTAATTCGCTCACCATGTTCTATAGCTGTTCATCTGAGTTTGCTATTTTTTTCCTGTGTAATTGCAGGGGTTTTTTTCTAAGATAGGGTCAATTAGGCACAGAGGCTACAGTAAATCTTTTTCAGGAAAATTGTTCAAACTCCTGCACAAATCAGTTTTGCACAGAAATATGGAAAGTATCATACTTTCTGCAAAAAAGTCAGTGGTCCATTTCTGGAAGTGTTTGTGGAAAATGAATACAGAAGCCATCCCTTAAAACACTAACATTTTTTTTTCTCTTTCCAAAGCACTGCTCAGAAAATATTATGTATATTATTTACCCAGACCTGATTCTTTGTGTAAGGAACTAGTCCAACCAATGAAAGACAAGTGAAAAATGAATTTATTTTCACACTTAAAAGGCATTTATTAGAGCTTTAGTTATGTTTTTGAGATGTAAGTTACTACTCCCTAAATATTTGGAGGGGATGCCTGCTGACTCACAAATAGGTGCTCATTAGTTATCTGGAAATTAAAGACTTATTTTGCTCAAAAGTCCTAGGGAAAAAAAAAAAAGAAACTCACGTTTATATATGATGAGCAGAAATTCAGTGTAGAATTTGTGCCTAGGGAAGCATGTATGAGCATTAACAATATGTTTCTATGCTCAGTTACAGTGTAAGCTGGCCCAGACTACCATATGGTAGAAGTGCAGATGGAAAAAAACAATGTTTGAACTGTGAGAGAGAAAAAAAAATCACATGTAAATGTACTGTTAATGGGATTTAGTGGTGTAAGAATCATATGTGGAGATAATCTGACACTCCAGTGATGTGTGTACTAAAGCTGTGCTCCTTGCTTATGTGTCAGCTGATCACTGCAAGCTGGCCGTGTGGCGTGCACTGCTGGTTGAAGGGTCAGGCTCAGCTTGCAGGGCAGATGTTCTGAGGGCAGCCCCCCTTTCCTTCCCAGGAAAATTCCAGTCTTCCGTGTGACCACAGGCAAGCAGGGTCTGCCTCATCTTACATCCCATACAGAAAGTAGCACAGAGCATCAACAGATCCCCTTCCCCTCGTTTCGAGTCATCTGGCATGGCTGGTGCTAGAGGCCGGATACCAGACGTGATGGGCCAGTGGTCTGTGCTGCTGCACAGTTCCTGTACCCCTGTGTAACACTGCTCTTTTTGTTTTATCTCCTTGGCGTCTGTCTCCTGTGCAGCCTGGTAGAGCTGGAGAAAGAAGTCAACAACATAAAGACTGGATTGAAAGCTGTTGAAACTGTAAGTATCTGAAGGTTTCCAAAGTGCCACACTTACAATATCTCTCTCAGAATCAGGGGCACTATATATTTTATGATAAGATAAAGTGGGCTTTCTTTTTTCATTCCTTTCCATTCCATTCCAGAATGCATTAACCAAGAAAAAACAAATAATAGCTTCTCATGTGGAGCTCCTACTGATGATCTTAGCAGAGTTAAGGCTAATGAAAAGCTTGTTTGATCTCAACCTGGAAGGTAAAAAGACAGTTTGACAAATGGCATGGACTGAAAGAAGAAATAAAATTCATGCTCTTTCTTACTAAGGGATGGATGGTTGCTGAGCAAGTGTTTCACATGGCTCTTGGAGTACTAGTAAGCAGGTAGTGCTCTGCTGTATGCAACCCTAACCTCTATCCTAAGTACTCATTGGGAAGGCAGAGGGAAGGATAGAAACTAGTTAAAGATAAAGCAGCTGAGTCGGCAGGCAAAGCAACAGTGGTAGGTTTTTTTCTTCAACTAATGAAAGTGAGTTGTTGGAAATTGCATTGTGTGTGAGGATTACCCATTTACAAGGGACTAACACAAGACCCTCCAGTCCTTCTCATTCACCATGAGACAAGACAGTGATGACTTCATTTTTCTTTCATATGACCTAAATTTGCTTTTGCTTCTGGGGTAGAGGTAACTATCTTTGTCCTGTCAGTGGCCGCCAGGCTGTCTGGCTGTTGCCAGCAGTTCATCATATAATTAACCAGTGATCTTCCCATGGAAAAAAACCAAAAAACAAAAAAACCAAAAAAACAAACAAACAAAAAAACCAGCAAACTTTCCCAACCTTATTTCTGGGTTCTTGGGGTAAAGGAGAATGCAGCAATGGGAAAAATACTACTCCATACATGGAGTACAGTATTTGGGAATTAAAAGCACCTGTAAAGGGGAGGCTAACATGAAGTTCATGGCATGAAGACATGCCCAGTTTTTGGCTGGGACAGACAATTCCCCCCATTTAAAATGTGAGTTGCTAATTCTGTTTTGCTTTCTTTCATCAGATTATTTGTCCTTTTGCCTTGACAGCTGATTTTTCTCCTCTTCCATACATGGGTTCCGTGGGCAACCTCTCCTTCCCATACAATCACCATCTTCCTGCCTCAGTCTTCTTCCTGCCATGGTATTTTTCTTCTGAGGCTGCCAGCACCTCCCAGTCTGCTTGCTCAGTTCGTGGTTTTCTGGCGTGTAAAAAGCAGCACTATAGCAACAATAGAAGATCACTGTCAGGTGGAAGGGGGAGGAGGGGAAGGTGTGATTCTTGATTCTATTCCAGTGTGTTCTCACCACAGCCTTGGCTCCAGTGACTGGTGTTTCTTCAAGGCCCCTTAAGAATAGAAAGCTAAAAATAGTTTCACAGTCAGATGTTCTTAAAGGTACTACGGACCATTTGGCTTCCTGGATTTGCAGCTCACTTCTTTGTAAAAATAAGATACATTCATTTTCAAGACATTTGTGCAGCTGTTGCCTTTGTGTAGGGTGCTTCCAGAAGGAGAGATAAATAATGGAAGGGATTTTTTTCAGCAGAGCCCTTCTCTCACACAGAAAGGAGATCATAGCCACCACTTGAGAAATTACTACCATGGCTGAATCATTTCATCCCTCTAGAGAACCAGCAGCCCAGCCCACCAGGGCCAGTTCAGCCTCTATTGTGCTACTATGATTAGTAGAGACCATTTCTAGAAGATACAGAGAATTTTTTTATTCTGTGGTGTCGCACTCTGGCTGATAACATAGTCATACTGGTTACTTGTGTGGGTTTAATTTTTTTTATTGCATTTTAAGATAATTATTTTGCAGGGAAGAACTGAATTTGAAACTGAAGACCAGACCACCTAATCTTAATTTTACTTCGAAAAACACTGCTCTCTAGTAACAGTCCCAAATGCCATAGCTTTCAACAGTGAGTAGGATGAGAGAATTGCTACACTCACCTGCCAGAGAAAGGGGGAAGAAGAGAGTGGAGCAACTTTCAACTAAAATAAGTTTCAAAATTAAAATGGAAGAGAGTGGCTGAAAAAAAAAAAGCATAAAAGAAGCATGTGAAGTGATATTTCTTGTACTTGTAAGGTTCATTTCAAAGTGATTGTAACATAGACAAAATTCACTGCAAAGTGGTGTGCTGAGCCATGCTCCCAGGACTGTCCCTTGCGATGTGTCAGAAAAACCAGTGGAGAAGAGGAAGTAATACAAGGCAGAGGAAGAAGCACTTCTTTGTTGTGGGCTTTTTCTGGCTATCTCCTGTCTTTTGATTGCTTTTCCTGTCCCTTTTCTGCTTTGTGGTCTTTCCTTGTGGTGGCTACATTCTCTTTCCAACTTACACCAGACCAAAAGATAGATCATGTCAGATTTTAGATTGTTGACATCCAAAGTAATTCTTGGCATTCAACAGCACCATGTGGAGCAAATCCCAAGATGTTCTCAGCACAGACTCTTAAAAACCTACCCATAGGTGCTTATAAACCTACCCATTTGGCTCTGTGAACTACTATTTTGACAAACAGTAACAGAGAGCACCCAATATGCACGGAGCTAGAGTTGCAGCCAAGCACAAAAAATATTTTTTTCGAAAGAGAACAGAGGGTCAGATCATAACTTGACCTGCTGCTTCATGCTGCTTTCCCTACAGAGAAAGTCAGGCTTTATCATTCCCACTGATTATTCAGCTGAGAATAAAGATGAAGCCCAGATTACAATTTCATTGTCCCCATGAGACTGTCAACAGCACACAAGCCAAGCACAGGCATGGGAGACATCCAGTCTCACTATAAATTAGTCTGTTTAAGGAGCTGTGTAGCTCTCTCCATGTTTCAAGTATGATGATTAAAGTAAGGGAAGAGATATCTATGGGTAATCTTGGCTTAAAACTAAAAAACTTGAGCCAAAAAAAGAATTTTGCAATCAAATTGTTTTTCTTTTTGTAGGTAGCAGACAAATGGATCTTTGTTTCCTATGGTTTTATGTATTCTTTTACCATAACTCTTCTTAGCACAATAGCCCCAGTTTATAACTCTGTCACTTTTATGACATCCAAGCTAAAGCTTAGCAGAGTGCTAACAAATGTTGCACCTGGCATCTGTCTACTTGTCCTTCAGTGGGAGAACCAATTTTGATGTCTTTTTGCTGTTCACCTGGTGCTTTTCACAGAAATAAAAAGGATACCTAGAGCACATTTTCCCAAGCACATTGAATTTTGATTGAGCATGGGAAGAGGTGATGGAGCAGAACTTCCTATTGAAAATCCTAAAGTCACTTACTACACAGAGCTCTTTATCATTTGTCATTTTGCAGAGGAAAAAAATGCACCACTTCATGTACTTGATGCTTAAATTATAAAGTTGCTTTAGAAACTTAGCATGTTGATGGCTTTCTTGGGAGAGGTTGTTGTTTGAGGATAAGTGAAACTATAATCAGGACCTTCCTTCATCCCACCTTGACCTCCCTTCTCTCATCTAAAATCTTCTGACTTAGTGAGAAAGTGGTTTTTAAGTTAGAGCTCTGGATGAATGTGGGAGCAGAGCATGCTCTGCAATGAGTGGAACAGATGGACTTTCCTGCTCCCTTCCTCATCACTGAGGAATCTTTGACACTTGCCTGTTTATTTCTCTTTCAGGAACTGGATTATCAGAAGAGACGCATGCGAGAATCAGGGGACAGGTTTGTTCCTGTGATGAGCGATTTCATCACTGTGGCCAGTTTCAGCTTCTCAGAGTTAGAAGACCTTCTCAATGAGGCTAGAGACAAGGTAAGAATTCCTTCTGAACTGATTAGATTTTCACCAGCTCAGTCAAAAGCCTGAATTAAAATGGAAACAGTGATTTAAAGTGCTGTGAAAATTTTAATAGACACTGAAAATTGTTTAGACTGAAGTTTCTTATGTTCCAATGTTTCCAATGTGGTCTATATGCATTTAGAACATATTTTAGGATTAAAAGAAGCATCAGTGCTCTTACCCACTTCTTTCTAATCTTCCTTAACATTATTCTTGTGTGCCATAGGATTGCAGTGGCAGTATCCATAACAGGATACCACACCTTGCCACAGTGTGGAAGGGAATGCCTTTTAAGCCATTGCTGAAAAAGGGGTCCCTTGTCAATGATGGTGACTTCATATTTTTATACCTTCTCCTTCTGACTGCATTCCACTCTGCTCATTCTGGGGACATCTGTGCTTTGTCTCTTTCCTTTAAAAATATATCTGGTATTTTGGTGTCCTGGTTTCAGCTGGGATAGAGTTAATTTTCTTAGTGGCTGGTACATTGCTACACCAGCTATGCTTGATCTTTTCCACTTCCCTGTTACTGGGTGTATTTCAGTACAGAGATAGAAATCCCAAACATGTGTGGTTTGTCTAAAGTTCTTGGATTCTTCTTACACACACAGAACCATGTGGCGTGTTATTCTTCAGGTGCTGCTGCAATAATTTTGTCGTTTCACTGTCTGCACCTCCATTACCAGACTGGTACACCTAAGGAGGTACTTGTTCTTTGCTGATGGCTGGAGTCTGGCACAAATCCCTCTGTCGCTCACCTGAATGAGGAAGAATTTATATGAAAAGATCATATAAGATCATGACTTGCAGCTGCAAGTGCATGAGTCACCATCAGCAAGGTGTCAGCAAGGGCTGCCCTGGCAAACACCAATGGGGCAGTAGCTATTGCAACACTCAGAGGGCAAAGCTGGACAGTCTAACACCAATAAGGCTGTAAAAAAAATCTGAGGAGAATAACATTTTTCTAGTTTTTAAGACCATTTTTTTCATAAAATCATATTAATTTTTTATCCATTTTATTTCATATTCATTTCATTTTTTCATATTATCATAGAATAGTTTGGATTGGAAGAGACCTTAAAGATCATATAGTTCCAACCTCCTTGTCCCAGCCATGAGCAGGGACACCTCCCACTAGACTTAGAGCTCCCTCCAGCCTGGCCCTGAACACTTCAATTTTTCCATTTTTCATTGCTGTTGTTATGTTGCTCAAGAAAATTCAAACTGCATTCAGTACACAAATGTTCACACCATACTGGCTTTCTAAGCACAAAAAAATATTTTACATTCTGTGACCCCACTAAATTTAGTGAGAAAAACTTTGTTTTCTATGGTTTGGGAGTTTCTATATTATGACCAGGTAAATTTTTCTACTTCATTATAGCTAGGCACACATTTCTGGAAGGATATTCACTCTGTACATGGCTTAGACTGCACTTTTATTTTGATGTTAAAGATGGTGGTGCTCTTTTCTTTTTGGCATTCCAGGACAAAAACCCAATGCAGACTCTTATAATTTAGTTGGGGGTTAAAAACCAGCAAGTGGTACATGTCCAGCACAGCAATGCAACTTTCCCTGATCAGACACTTGCAGGAAAAATGCCATTCTTTTGCTTTAAAAATAACCAGAGAAACTCCCTGCAGACAGACCAGTATGTCTGGAAGTTGTTGCACGCTGTTTTAGACATAGCCAATATAAAGCACTCAACATAAAGAGATGTTTTATATTAATGACTATAACATGCTTAGGAAACGTTACTCTACCTTCTCCTCACACACCCTTGCTATGTTTGAACACACACCATTCCAACTTTTGCTCAACCTATGGCTTTGGTTCTTCCACTGGCAAAAAGCTGCTTTTGGACTCCAGTGAGGGAACTGTCTGTCCTTACCAGTTTTGAGCTATTTCTTATGTTTGCTTCATATTATTTTGGCCCTCTCTTCTTCCTCTTTTTTTTTCTTTTTTCTTTCTTAAAAAAGGGGGAAAAAAGGAATAAAGAAAGCTGGAAATTTTCAACAAACCAGATGTGCTTTGCAAAGCCTATAACATCTTCCAACCTCAATGGGCTCTCTGTGTTTGTTGAATCACAAGCTTTTTTCTTACCATGGAAACATAATGGAACTAGCCAATTAAAAGAAGAGAAGGACCAAGACATCTGATTATCCTGTTCTTCTTTTTTAAATTTTTTTAATTTTTTAAAATTTTTTTTTTTAATTTCTCAAAGCAAAACAAATTGAGCAAAAAAGGTAGTGGGGCAGGGAGGACTTTAGAAAATATCCAAATGAGCCTAGGAAGAACTGGTTTGACTTACAGCTTTATTAATAATAATGAAACCCTAGTTTTAACAGCTGGAGTTGGATATCCTAAATATAGATGTGGCTAATTGATTACCATGAGTTAATCAGAGCCATGTTTCCTCAGCTGGGTTTTAAAACAATATAACTTATCTTTTCAAACTGGGGAAGTTTTTATATTTTTTTAAACTTTTTTCAATATTAGCAAAAGTAATTTCTTTAGTTATGGAAACAATCCATTACCAAGGTATGGTGCTGAACTTCTCAGCAGATGATGTTTTTCACAATCCCATGCAGTACCTTTCTGGCCTTTTTGCTTAAACAGAACCATTCAAAGTCATTGGCCATGGGGAGGAAGTGATATTTTAAATTTAAAGGGCCAGGTTGTCAAATGCAGGCATCCATATTTGCAGAGGAAGCCTTGTAACTTATCTTCATGCAGTAAACAGATGGCTTGGTTAAGAACTGATTGAAAACTTAGAACTCTCTAAACAGGCTTTCTAGCACAGCTGGTTCTTGTTCTTTTTGTGTTTTTCTCACTTTCAATATCACTTTATAAGGGAGTATATAGATTAGATCAAGGGATAATGTTTTCTGCCATTTCCCATAAACTGGAAGGTGGGGGCAGGAGAAAGTGAAACTCTCCCCTGGAATCCTTCACCAGTTTTTATGTACTTAAACAGATGAAAAATTGATTTTTTTTATTTTTTTTTTATTTTTACCTAACAAAGAAGAGGTTGAGTTTTATTCATGATTTTTTTTTCTGTTTCCTGTGGGGAAGCAATGAAAATACCCAAGCAGAGGAAGAGTAACCTCCTATGGTATGAATTTTATTTTTCCACTTGAAAAAGGTGACATTTGTCCTATATGATGTTTTACTATGTACTTAAATATTGACAGGCATGAACTTAAATCACTAGGCTTCCTCAGAACTGTTCTGTTTTGTGCTTGGTTTATAACAAACCTGGTTTTAAGGCACTTTGGATCTTGTTAGGGGTACAAAGTCTGCTTGGTCAGATATTACCATTCCAGTGCTAAATGTCAAATTTAAGCCTCTCTATAGAGACACTGGAGACTACTGCCTGGGCAAGGTGGGTAGGAAAAGTGTCCATTCCCAGTCTTTCTGATGACAGTTCCTCTCAAGCAAGCTATTTATCATGATGGAGAAAGGATTTCAGAATCTGCACATACATTTATTAAGCTTAGCACCTACAGTAACTCTTTTGAAGAACAGAAAGGCAGTGAAAGCTTGCTGAGTGAAAATCATTTAAGAAAATAGTCATTAATGGCAGAATGCTACAAAGCACAAATAAATCCTATAGTCCAAGTGCCATCTATAGGCTGTGCACTTCAGCTGTGCATTTTGGGGACTGGTGTTTTCTGTCAGCCACTGGGGGAAAAAGAATAAGTAATGTATCAGCACAGAGACTGAGAAAGTCAGGATGAGGTATCGTACAAAAGACACCAGTCTTTTGGTAAATAAATCACATAGCTGTTGTACAATAACTTAGAACTTCAGATGCTGCAGTGCAGGTTGGCACCTTACGTATGAGAAATGTTTAAAGCACCTGTAACTCAATGTAACTGTTAAACTCCTGGGAGAATCCTTTAAAAGCATTTAGGCACAAGAAGAGCTGGGGCCAGCCCTGCCTGAAATTGGCAGGCCTCTTTCCATTAGCTGATCTGAATTTGTCCCATAAAGAGAAAAGACATTTATTTGACCTGCCTCAGTACTGAACTGGTGTCTTCATAAGAGCACACTCAAGAGTATTTGTCTGGGGAGAACAGTTTATGTTCCATGGCTACATGGCATGATTCAGTTGTGTATTGGCTCCTCCCACAACAACAGACAGCACAGACAGCAGGAAATTTTTATCATGGCTGTTTTTCCTCCTCCTCATAGAGCCCCATTCCTGCCGTTTCCAGAGGTCTTCTGCCACTGTTTAACATTTCGTTGGCAAGCACAGCAGAGTTTGTGTGTGCTGCTGTCCCGCTTTCCCTCTCCTTGCTAAAATGGCTTTTTAAAATAAACAACTGTCTAAACGATTTGCTTTGGCAAGAGGATAAATTCAGTGGAAAGTTTGGCAGAGGAAGTAGAACTGGCACTGAGCTCGTGGACCTGTTATATCATGGAGCTTGGGGGCCCTTGTGGTGCAGAAATGAATTTTTTTAATGCAAAAGATATACCATTCTGTGTTACAGTGGAAAACCTGCTGAAACACAGTTTTCCATGTTGCTTTTGCCCATGTCATCTGTCCCCAAATGACTTCAGGAATAAGTGAGTTTCAGCCCTTGTTCCACAATATTAGAGCACATCACAAAATTCTCGGAACCATTTTTCATGCATGAGGAATTAGCTACAGATTTCACAACTGTGCACAAGAGCAGGGTGTTGTTTGGCAGGGAATCTGCCCATGGAACAGTCATGGGATCTGTACAGTGACACAGATCCCATGACAGAGAGCAGAAGAGAGGATCCGGAGCACCTTGGTCTGTGCCACGCTGTCCCTTAATGCCCTGAGTGAGGCAGGCGGTGTGATTTTAGCCACTGTGGGCAGGTAGAAGCCTGGGCTTTGTAGCAGCATTGTGGAGGCTGTCTGCAGCAGCTCACTGCACCTCATCCCAGCACTGGTGTTTGAAAAAGCACATGTGGTCACAGAACCAGAACTGCACAGAGGCAGAAAAAGTAATAAAGCCAGAGGGGTCTGATGTTGTTTAAACAGTGAAAATACAGCATGTGTCTCTTTACAACAGTGCAGTGCCCTGCAGATGTGGACAACTGGTTTTTTGCCATTTGCTATATCAGATTAGTGGGGCAACACTTTCTGTTCTGTAATGAATGGAGAACACAAGGCTCAGAAAGGAAGCATGAGTTCCAAAGCCACATCATGGGCAGAGCTGGCAGCAGAAGCTGGATCTTCTGACTTGCCTTCCTCTGCTCAGTCAGCTTTTTTTTTTTTTTTTTTTTTTTCAGAGAGGATAGAGAAAGAGGGAGAATGTTTATTCAGTGAACTCCAGATTTTTCCTTTTGTAGTTATTTTAGGTCATCCAGCTCACAGATTTTTTGCTTTTTGTCTTTCACTGCTTTACAGTAAGTGATTGTGACCTTCTAAGCCCTGTGTTAAGAGCACCAAAGACAGGCTGTTCTCAGCCTCCTTGCTGCTGCTTAGAGACAAAAACACCTTAGACTCATGAGTGTGTCTGGAAGGCTCCCAGACTGCTGAGTCTTTCCAGCGCAGCAACACTGTTCCTACTTGGAGTGGCAGTGGGGAGGCAGTGGGAAAAGCTCCTTTTGCCAGTGTGACACTAACTAGATGGTGCTAGTAGCTGGGTGATAGGCCTCATGCAGAACATTTGCAGACAACACCACCCTCTAAAGGAGACTTCCATGTATGTAGGATCCAAGAGCCCCAGGCAAAGAACCCCTGCCTTTTCAACCTCCAGCTTCCCTAAGTGGCCAGGAAACCTCTATGGACATTCATGGACTCAACCAGCTCATTTCTGTGTGCCCCCTCACTCATTTTTGCTGAGCACAGGAGGAACACAGGATGGAGGCAGTGCATTGCAAGGTGCAACAGCCATCTGTAGGCTGCCCCTCACTTCAGGCTTTGCAGCATTTGGACAAGCCTTCCTTCTAGCTGTCAGGTCTAGTCACTGCTCTTAATTTATGCTTTACTTTCAATTTTCACAGGAGTTAATGACAAACTAAGTGGGAAGAGATTCCAGATAGCACATCCCCTATAAGCAATGAGCTTCAGGTGCTCTGTGTGTTCAAGCAGTGGTGGCAATGCCTGTGCTGAAGTGTTTCTCTGGCACTTCCCTGTCTCCTTGGCTGATTGTCACACTGGAACAAGCAAGACAAGAAAACAGAGCATATGGAGATGCTTTATCTCCCCCTGTGGTATTTACAGCCTGTATTCTCTCTGCCAAAGAGCTAGCGGTGGTTCATTGTGGGTTACTGTAGACTGCTGCTAATATTCAAAGAGCCTATGTGTGTATATTATATACAGATAAAATTAGAGAGAGGGGTGGGGAGAGGGTGTAGGTGTGCGTGCCTGTGTGTATATCTTCAGATGCTTCAGAGAAAAGGAGTTAAACAGAGAATTAATCTGTTATTGTTTCTATGTAGTGTTTCCTTCAACTCCTGACACGTTTGGTAGCTCAAAGCAACTTGCATTTCTTCCAACACTTTTTTTTTCCAAGATTCTTTGGGTTTCTTTGTTTGTTTCTGGCTAAGAACACAGCCTTTTCAAATAAAGAAAAAAGAATCTACTGCTTCAAACTGCTTTGTGGGCCTGGCAGGCATAGGAGAGAAGGGGAGATGCTGAATCTCTCAGGCTGTGCCAGGAGGAAGTTGCTTTCCTTGAAGATTTCTTCCCCCTGCAGTTGACTGGGAGACATTGTTTATGCTTTACCTGGTACAGGGCCAGAGGGGTTTATAAGACCTGCTTCCAAACTAATTTTCTGCTGGGATCAGAGTCTAAACTGTTCTTACTCTCTTTTCCATTCTGCAAGAGCACACGCATAAGGAAAAGGAAACTGGGCTGTGTTAGTATGAGCTGAATGCATTCATGAGAGAGCTTGAAGACAGTCCATAACCTGGTTTGGTAAATGTTGAACTTTGTAAGGATGCTGTGCTTCTCTGTGGTTTTGTGCTAAAGTGCAAGCAAGGAATGCTAGGGAAGGTGTTCATCAAGGCACAGGTACTGTCAGGAGTGTGTTCCTGGGGCTACCTGCTGCAGAACAGAGGAGTGAGAGGGAGGGCAGCTGGGCAGTGGATGTGTGTCCTTACACAGCACTTACTGTACATGTGTACATGTGCTTGCATTTATTTGAGTGTATTTTGTTGAGCAGTGAGACATGCATGGGAGTGTGAGAGTGCAAAGGAGAGAGTAAAACTACTGCATGACTGATGTCCAAAAGCCAGGAGTTGCTGTGAATTTACCATATCTTCATCAGGACTGCCCTGTGACTGAAGTCCTGCCAGTTGGCTGCCTCCATATGTGTCCTGCAGCCTCAACATTTGCCTTTTAAAATAAAAACCACTTGTGATGTATTCACTCTCTTTTAAGTCTGCCCAGGAGCCCTGGCTGCTTTCCTTGCCCCTCTCTCATGTCTTGTCTGTCAATAGTCTCCTCTCTCCCGGGCAACACCCTGACTCAGAGGACTCCAGAGAGATGGATAACATGGCAGAAGGCTTCCAAGAGGACAGACCAGCTTTATTGCAAAAAACTTTTACCTCCAGGCCTTTTAAAAGTGCATTTGAAGGGAAGATGGAAGGGGAAAGGATGGACTAAAACTGCTTGTTTCCCCAGCTAGCTCACTGTCTTCCATGCCCTGGCTGTCCTGCAGCTGCAGCTGAGATGTGGCCGCAGTGTCATCCTCTGAAATTACTCTATTGCCCTCAGGAGCTAAACATCATTTTTTGTATCAGTTTATGCTCTCCAGCACTATTGTTGCATGTTGCCCAAAGGATATCCGGGAGAGCAGGGTCTTCAGGGATAGAGGCACCTGCCTTAAGGAGAAGAACACTTCTGTTACTGGGGGTAGTTTCTACTTCGCGCCACATGAATGCTCAGAGGGTATTGAATTACATGGTGTGGTTACTCATAAGCTATCCTTGCTGTCTTCACCAAACTGCCTACCTAATTATGGCTCTTGTGTGTTCTGCCCCCTTGACAGTATGCCAAGGCACTGAAGCATTTTGGAGAAACCGAGGGCAAGATGCAGCCAGATGAATTTTTTGGCATCTTCGACACTTTCTTACAGTCATTTGCAGAGGCCAAGCAAGATCTGGAGAATATGAGGAAGAAAAAGGAAGAGGAGGAGCGCAGGGCACGCATGGAGGCCATGGTGAGGATCAGGGCCCAGGAAGATGTTTCCTTCCCTCACCTTTTCATGTCTTGAGAGAAATTACAATGCTTATATCCTGTCACTGTTTTATGTTTTTCTCCCTGACACCTCTCTTTGGCATTGTTCTGTTCTCATATGATGACGTTTTCCCTGCTGTCTTGTCAGCTCTCAAAGATGTACAGTTTGACTCCCAAATTACCCTCTTTTGGATTCAGATATCAAATTTAGCCCAGGTATTTTTGCCCTGGCACTTTGCAGGATGGGGTTGCCACCACCCCATGCTAGACTATCCTGCTTTTGGGCTGCAAGCAAAGAAGCCGGATTTCCCTCAGTCCTGCCAAGCTAGTCAGCTTCCAGTCAGACTCCATCATCATCTGCTGTGTGCGTGTCATCTGGCAGTGCACGGTGACACGGCAGATGCCCTGGCACCTGCTGCAGCCCACACTGGCGGTATTTCTCTCTGGCCAGCCTTAAAGCCTTGATTACTGGAGCTGTGTCTGACCTTGACGTGGCAGGAGAGCTTCCTGTGGGTTTTGCTGCTGGAGGCAGACGTGTGTACCCCTGGGGGCTGGTGTGAACCAGCCTGCCCCTCTAAGTTCAGCCTCTGTGCAGCCTGAGAGCTCAGCAATGCCTTGCCTCCTTCCCCTCTGCTGGCACCATGGCTGCCATGGCCCCAGGCCGCGCCGTGGGGAGTTGCTGATTTAAATGTTTGCTGAGCCAAAATCAGCAGGTTTTGCTGTTCAGAAGAGGAGAGAGGTAAAACACCAGGATGCCAGCAGCCTCGCTGCTAAAATGCCAGGACATAGGCTCAAGTTTCCTCTCAGCCAGCCTGGAAAGTTCAGGGCCCACTGTTAAAGCACTGTGGGATGGTTTCTTAGGCCTATTACACCATGAGGGAGGCCTTATGGAAAGAGTCTTCCTGCAGTGTGGGGCTGGCATTTGCAGAACAAGCGACCTGCTTCCCGATAGCCACCACAATCCTGATAGAGTGTTCTACTGATTCCGGAGCTGAGCAGTGGAAAGAGCGGAGCTGGCACTATGCTGCTGTAAAATTAGTGCAAAACAGCAGCAGCATGGACAGATCTCGTGTGTCCTCTTGCTGCAGGCCAGTTGTGCTTTGTGAGGCAGACGTGCGCTGCTACTCATTGCTCATTTCTCCTGCTTTCTTCTTGCCTGTGCAGAAGAGAAGCTCAGCATGGCTTCTTGATGTTCTTGGCACAGGTGATGTGGATAAGCTCCTACTCTTTTTTTTCCTCTAATCTGTGCTGATGCATTTTAGCTGCTTCTTGGCAGTGCACCTAGTGATCTGGCATCTTGGTTAGCTAATTCTAAAACTCTGTGTCTTTCTTCACAGCTAAAAGAGCAGAGGGAAAAAGAGAGGCGACAAAAGAAAGCAAAAGCTGGAAGCATCTCTGAAGAGAGTGGGGAGTTTGATGACCTGGTGTCAGCATTAAGGTCGGGTGAAGTCTTTGACAAAGACTTATCCAAGCTCAAGCGTAACCGCAAGCGTTCGGGGAACCAAGGCTTAGAGACAAGCCGTGAGCGGGTGGTGACAAAGCTAAATTATTAATTACAAGAGGAAGAAAAATAATCAACCAAAAGAAGGTGATGAAAAAGTGTAAAGCAAGGAAGATGAATGTGTGCGATGGCGCCTGGCTGACAGCTGCTCCAAAGGCTTTCTTTGGTCTGTAGCTAGAGACATTACCTTTCCATGATCAGCTTTCCTCTCATCCCTCTTCTGTGCTCCTAATTTGAATCATTATGGAAGTGCCTCTGTGGATCCAGCAGGGTCTGTGACTGGGCCATGCAAGCTGACATGTTTGCTTCTGGGAGTTTGTTGTGTCATCAAAGGCCTCGTGGTGATGACAGAAAGTACTTGGGCTTTGCAGACGGCCTCACAGTTGGAACAAGATAATTTTCTATGTGCCAAAGTAAAAACTGGTCGTGATCTCCATCTTGCTGATAACAAGGAAGACTAATTTCAGACCAACTCTGTAAACAACTATTCTTCAGGATCTAGACGGGCCTTCAGGGGTTTGTTGGGATGTGGTTCTCAAGTTTCCAATTCCCTTCTAGAATTGGATTTTATAAGCCATTGATTAGCACATGAAAATGCATTTAAGCACATGTCCTGTATAGCATTTTTATGTGGCCTACACCGTCCAAGGCAAGTGAAGCTTAGAAAGAAATATTCAGTTTCTGTAACAAAATGAAATTCAAGAATCAGGATCAACATACAATAATCTGCAGAAGTCTTTTGGGTTCTGCTTTGCTTGAAGGAGTTTTCTGGAATTTCTTGGTGGTTGAGTTTCAAAACTATAAATGCATCTTCTTGGAAAGAAACTCTGTCTTTCCTTTAGAAAACTAAGCCACTGCCAGGTTGGGATTACAAGTAGATGACTGTAGCGCCTGTTGTCATTGCTGGAGGCTGCAAGAGAATCAGTGGAAAATTTCTTATCTGTTTGTGCAAGACTGGAAACTGGGAGCTCCCTAGTATCATCCACAGGTCTCCAGTAGCAAACAGTGAACAGGTTCACTGCCTGCCAAAAGTGAGATTTCTTTTCCACTTGATGCTAGCTGTGATTGCTGTTGGCATGAACTGGTCTTTCTGTCTAACAGCCTGACCTCCACTGCACACACGCCACTCCTGCTGAGGGGAACCATGTCACTCAGTAAGATATGAATGGTGTCAAAGGAGAGCCTTGGAGCACGCTGACTTTTTCATTTTGAAGAAATCACTCGGGATGAACCAAAGGAGAGCCCCATAATTAAAACGGAGAGTTTTTTAAGGAGGACACAAAATTGTGTAAGCCAAGCAGGCTTTGGAGTTGGGCTAATTAAGAAACAAATAAATTTGTAGTTCAGTTACATGAATTAAATATAAGCAGAAAAGCAAAGAACCTAAGAAGAGGCTTGAATTCTGTGTGTCTTCATGGTTCGAGGAAAGGGATTGGATTGTGTGGACTGTCATGATCTTTTTTTTTTTTTACTTTTTTTTTCCAAAACTTGTCTTCTTTTTTTTTATTATCTTCCCTGGAGAAGGAAAAGAGGGGGGAAAAAAAGAATGGTGATGGATTTTTCCTCTTAGACAGGAAGAAAGAACATTTGAGGAGAGGGACTCACCGTCTACAAATTGCTGCATTAGTCAACAGCACAAAATGTCAAGGAATCCCAAGGAAGTTTAATCATTTGGTTTGATTTTTCTCTGAATGTCACTTAACCTCAGGCTCTGCACTGAGTCTGCAGAACAGAACTTCCTCTGCAATGCACGCTGCCTGATCAGTATTACATACTATAATATTGGAGAAGCAAACTGTGGTGGTTTTCTGAACACTTTGAGAGTTAAATAATTATGTAAACTATTAAATGACAAAAAAAAAAGAAAGAAAAGAAAGATAATTAAGAGAAGCAAAAAAGTCAGAATTGTTAAACTCTGATGTTTCATTGTTTACTGAATTTTGAGTCTCCCACCCCAGGATTTCTCTATTTAGGACATTCCAGACTGTCGCGCCTCTGTATAATACTCATCGTAAAGAGCTGGTATCTTACAAGAGCTGGGTGCATTCTCCTCCCTTATTATCCCACTCCCCTTCTGGGATTAGCTATTAACAGCAATGCCTATTGCAGTGGACACAAGCACCTTGTAGAAGAAAGACTATTTCATAAAGGTTTTTGAAAGTTTAAGAAAAAAATCTCACTTTTTAAAGCATTTTTATTTTAAATTACAAATGGATTTTTAGAAATGTCTCTTGTAAATTATATTAACAAGCTCCTTGCTGCTCCCTGAATTAGACTTGCTATATATCCCAGCCCTTTTGTTTGTCTTGTTTTAAAGCATGCCATGTAACCTATACCATGTAAGCCATATGAGAGGTGGTAATATGTGCCAAATTGGTATAAAATTGAGTTTAGATTTGAATAATCCCTGAATTCCAAAGATTATTCATTTAGGGATTAGAACATTGTAGGGTTTTTTCCCCTCCCTCTTTGTTCTCCCTGGGTTTAGGACTCACCCAGAACTTCACGTGTAGTGCCAAGGTCAGTCCTGGTGCAAGATGATGTGAAAGTACAGCTGCTTGCTTGCTCCCCAGATACTTGTTTGATAAGGGACTGTCAGCATGGCAGCTGCCAGAGAAGAAACACCTCAGGGCAAACCCTTTGAATATAAGTACAGCATTTTCCCTGCTCTGGTATTTGTCAAACCAGGTTTGTGCTGTGCTTTCTGAAACTAAAGTCACTTTGCCAGGCCACAAATGTAGCAAAAGCAGAGAGAGTGATAAATTCTCTGTCCCTTTGTGTACACAGTTCAGCCCTGATTTAAAGAAGTCCTGTGTGATGGTACACGACAACATTCCAGCCACACTGGGAGTCACAGAAAGTTGCTGTCATTTTGCCACCTCTTTGGCTCCTACATTAATAATGAGAGATTGTGCAACTCCTGTAAACCAGCTGTAGGATCCTTAAGGGGATGGACAGAAAGCTCAGAGTCATGCCCTGATTCAATACAACTTGACTTTCTCAGCATTCCAGCATCCCAGGCTCCCCTTGTTTTGAATCAGCGATGGTGGCCAAAAGCTTTGTTCAGTGTGCTGGACAGTCCTCCAGGCTCTTGACTTCATGGTGAAAGTTCATAAAGAAGGTTTTGGAAAAGCTCAGTTTCACACTGAGACAAGCAGTGTTTTCATACAAGTGGTGACAAGTAGAGAGGCCCATTAAATTATCTACTGTGTGAGATTAGGTTACCCACACAGAAGATAAGGAAAAAATTGGCTCTGCTGTAGGGCCTGGCATCAGACTCTTGCTGAAGCCAAGTTTGTCCATGTTTCTCATCTCTTGGGTACTGTGAGTACATATAATACTCTCTTCTTCAGCAGTTGTGGTTGAATTGCCAGTTGCTGAAGGAGAAAGAAAAATCTTATTCCTGAGTAGGTTTAGGAAGCAGTCTGAGGTCTAACATCACTGGAAAAGCTGGAGAAGAGCTAGGGTCTGCTGTTGTCCTTGCACCTGTGCCTAGAACCAGCATTTTAAGAGAAGTCACTCTGTCATTGGAAATAAGTGGAGAAGAAAAGAGATGTGAGAAAGAAAGGCATAATTGAGGACATGTTCTGCTTCCTGCAGAAATACAGTAATTGCTGACTTTTGGATGAAGTTCCTCACACGTAGAAGAGGTACTTTCTAACTCTCCATAATCTGTCCCTAGAGGTCTAGCGCTCACTCACCTCTGTGTCTCTGTACTGTTGTTGCATAGGTTGCATTAGGATGATCCCAGAAAAGACTGAAGAAGACCCTCTCCCCCTTCCACTTGCTTTGAACTGAGTCACTCTTCTCAGTCTATCATGTCTCTAGAAATGCTATAAGGTAAAGTGACTTCAAGGAGCAAGACCTTTCCATGCTCTGTAGCACAGCCATTGTCCAGGCACCAGTTCCCTACGAGAGCAGAAGTAGGACTAGTGTTCAGGGCTGAGAGATTTTCTCACTGGGGAAACAGCCTGGATGTCTTTCAGAAGCATTTCTGTAATGTGTTCACAATGTCTGAGAAAGGGAAAGGAATTGCAAAGGATCCTGGTGGGAGACCATGGGGCAGGTGTTTCCGTAATGATCAGCCCCACTGGCTAAGTCTTTCCTTTTCTTTAGGAAAGATCACATTTTGAGCTGGGTTGCATGGGAGAAGCTTGTGTCAGGAGTTTCCATGAGGGGAAAGGAGATCCGCTGTACAGTAGATGATGTACATGATATATGCAGTTTTGTTTCTAGGTTGGTTGTTTTGGGTTTTGTTTGTCTGTGTGTTTGGGGGTAAAATGATTTTTTTAAAAAAAGGTTTTAGGAATCTCTAAGGGGAACCTGTAAATCTGACACCTCTATTTATTTTGCCTTACTGCTTTATTTTGCTATGTTTGTATGTATACACTGCATTACAGCAAAGACTATTGAGACTGTGCCAGGGCATTGCACCGGCTGGAGAGCTGGCTTGGATCCTGCACCAGCTGAGCCAGGCCAGGGGATGCAGGTGAGCAGTGAGTTGAGTGTGGGAAGGGAGGTAAGAAACAAAACCTTTTGGCTTTTGTCATAATTACTCTGTCCCTGGTGATCCTGGTTCTGGGAAAGCACACATTTTAAAGCTTGTGGTGACCTGATGGAGGCTGGTTATTTTAGAACACTTTCTACAAAAGATTTTTATCATGTGTCAAAGTGAGAAGATTGAGAAGAGTAAAGGTGCACAGTTGCTCGTTCAAGCTTCACCCTTCCCCACAAATTTGGTCCAAAACTGCAGAGAAACTTGGCTAGGTGGCTAAAAGTGGTTCATGCCCTGTGATTTCTCACCAGATTTAACACTCTAGTGAGACAAACTGGGACAGTGCTCCTTCCTCAGAGCTAATATTCTTCCCTGTCTTCATGGCCAAATAAAGATTTCACCTGCTTTACCTCTTTCTTCTTCCAGCCCACCTCCCCAGGTTACCCCAGGTTAGCAAAATCTTTCTACTGGTTGGTTTGTTACCCCTGGAGTCTGTCAATCACAAAATGTGTGGCCACGGCTCCTAGGCTTCTTTACTTGACACAGGAGATTTCTGATTGCCTGTCATCCAAAGAGACAGTCTCCATTGGCCACCCTAGTTTCTACCACAGCTCATGTAGGGCTTGGTCCTTTCAGCCTCCCCCACTAGGAGCTCTGAGACAAGTGGTCTAGAAAAGCCTCTTTTCCAAGCCATTTGCCCCCTTCCTGTTTGCCTTCAAACAGGATCTTTAAGGAGTTTTGCAGTTTTTAGAATTATGAGGGAATGTTCTGTACTTGAGCTGCTCTGTGCTCAACACCTCCCTTCCAAGTCATCCCCACCTGCAGCTGTTCTGCTCCCCTGCAAGCCTGCTCAGCCTGAAACTCACAGGTCACTTGGGAGGTGGCCCTGCCTGCCATGCTAGAAAGTACAGTGCTACTTACTGAAGTGGGAGGCTGTGTGCTGCTGTAATGCCTTGGCCTATCCTCATTTCTTAGTCAGTTTAAGACTATAAGTGAATTAAATGTACAAATCCTGTAGTGTCCTTTTTATCTGTATCTTTTTATAAGAATATACTGTAATACTAAAAACAAAAGCAAAAAAAATTAAAGATATATTGCCCCCACTGTGTCTCTGTATATTTCTTTGTAGTTCCATTTTCTGTGTGTTTTGCCACAAAGTCTGATAGATGAATCAGGGTGCAGTTTTTTGTTAAGCTCTGGGTTTTTGGTCAAGAGTGTGCAGCTCTTTAGGTGATACTGTCACTGCAGTGCTGGTGAGAAACTCCACAGGTTGCTCTGGGGGAACAAGCAGCATGTGGAACACAAGCACCTCCTTCCCACCCTGTGCAATGGTGAAGAGCTGATCATGGAGCCGGCAGGTTACCATATGCAAGGGTCCTCTTTAAAAAGCTCTCATTTGTTCCTCTTTCAGAACTACATATGGTACACAGGAGTTCACTTAAAGAAAAAGAAAAAAGTAAGACAGTCTTGATGTCTAGGAGTTCATAATCCATGGCTGGATATGACTATTCCAAACAAGGAAGGTAGTGCAGGACAGCAGCACTGACCTGAGCTCACTTAACATAACTGAGCAACATCCTGACAGCAAGAGCATGAACTTGAAGGAGGAGTGGGCAGGATAGCATTGCTGCCAAGGAAGGCCAGCTGAAAAGAAAGCAGGAAAGCTTTCAGGAATGAAGACTTCAGAAAAGCAGGGTGGGGAGTCTGAAGACAAGTTAGACACAGAACATCAGGATAAGCAAGATGCACACAAGGGTTAGGGCTAATTTGTGGCCAAAGTGAAGGGTGTGCTGAGAAATTCCATGGGATTCAGGGGCAGAACCTTGTCCTCATCACAGAGGCAATGAGTACAGGTGTTTCATTCATACACAGATCTCCCCGTTTCTGTTAATGGAAAGAGCCTGCTGACAAAATTATCCTTAAGCCACAACATTTCGTTCTTATCTTCAACCCATCAAAGGGTTTCACCTTGAGCTCCTGAGAAGATCATGCCTAGCTTCCAGTGGGAGTCTTGCTGGCTATGCAACACATTCCTGCAGCACTAAAGTTCCCAGGGAGCCCAGACAAAGCCCTACCTGATGGCTCTGGCTCTCAGGTGGGAAGAACTGTGGAAATGAGCAAAAGTGATCAGGGTGTAATTGCTTGCACAGGCTGATGATCAAGAGGCAGCAAATGGGAGTCTTAGCCCTCTGTGGGAAGGTTCTTGGCTTTTAGTTGTTAGGAAAGCTTTCAGTTTCTCTGTTTTCATCTATTTGGTTCACACTTTGCTGAAATTATGACTTTTAGGTTCTTGCTGTACAGATACAAGGACAGAGGTAAGGGGATGTTTCTGAAACATCAGCAATGTGTGAGTGCTAGAGGCAGGATGAAAGTGTAGGGACCTCCCTGAGTACTCTATGCTGGCAGCTGGGGTTTGGTAGAGGAAGTCAGACCATTGCTTTTCCTCTTACTAGAGGTGGAACCCAGTGGCATTTGAATTATCTGCTTTGAACAAGACAGATATCCTGCCTGGACTGTCAGAAGACTTTCCTTTAATATTTTGTTTGGTGTTGGAGCACAGAGTGAGGAGCTGGTGTTCTGCCCTGCAGCATGGGTCCATTGCAGAAACCTCCGTCTTCCTGGTTGGTGCCTTTCCCATGATTGTGGACATCCCTGTCCTTGTCATCACTGCACAGAGCAAGGTAAGTGTCTCATGGCTTCTTCTGAGCAAAACTAGGGTTGAGGTTTAGCTGCCCTGAATGACTGGGAGTGAAGAGGAGTGTAAGGGGAGCTCTGCTCTTGCTGGGAAGGGCTGAGCAGGTAATTTATCAGGTTTCTCTAATTTTTGGCTTCTGCTTAAACAGAGGTGACTTTTATCTCTGCCATAGTGGACATGGAACTTTCTGGGAGAAATCTGCTTGGCCCTAGATTTGTATCACTAGGAAATAAAACAATTAAAGTTTGGTGTCCTCCCCCGCCCGCCACAGTTTTAGTTTTCAACATCGTTGTAATAGATATTGTTTGTTTGATGTTCCTGTAGGTAATGGGCTTCATGCTGTTTTCTCTGAAGCATAGTTGTTATTTATCTCTGCTTTGCTTAGGCTCATCAGGAGGTAAGGTCCTTCTTTCCCCTTTTTGTCTTCCCCCCCCTTTGCTGTTTTTTCATCTCTTTTGCCTTTTTTCCTCGCCCTTTTGCCTTTTTTTTTTCCATTTTTCCCTAATTCTCCCACCCCAGACTCAGCAGTGAGGTGGAAGCTTGCCTTGAGTAAGCTGCTGCATCTTTCCTACCATGCAACAGCATTGAACCCCGGGGATCCAGAATGGTCTGAAATGCTATGAGAATAGTTTAACGTGGGAATCCAGGAATTGTTCTTTGTCCGCCTTATTTTAGATGTGGGACACAATTGTGTTGAGCCAATTTCTTGAGTGCTTATGGAAGGAGAACACATCCTTAATTACATTAATTTAAAAAAATCAGAAAGTGTGAGGGGGGAAGATTAGCTCAGTTGGTCAGAGTATGATGGTAAAAACACCAAGACTGTAGGTTCAATCCCTGTGCAGACCATTCATGTGGGAATTAGACTTGATGATTCTTGTGCATCCCTTCCAACTCAGAATATTCTATGATTCTGTGATCTGGGAAAAGACTTCCATAATTTATGGCTGTGAGATGTGGAAAAAGGTTTTTGTTTGCCAGAAGTGTCCAGTCGTGTTATAGCAAGAGCTTTACCACACTCTCCCTTCATGGAAGAGCTATTCAGAGCACTTCCAGCAAGGACTGAGGCAGCTGATAACCAAGGAAAGCACAAGAGTTCATGCAGAGGCTGCAGGGACCTGGGGATCAGGGCTGACATCAGCCCTGGACTCCCCTTCCTATGGGGTAGACGGTGAGGGGGTTATGTTGGGCACTGTGTGATGTTGCTGCCAGCCCCTGCAGAGAGCAGAGAGGAGGACTCCTGTCTCTTTATGTTCCTTGCAGATGTTTTAAAAGATTGGTAGAGGAGAGAACTGTGATTGTCTCAAGAAATCTGACAAATACTCGTTCTTTGTATGCTTCTAAGTAAAGACTCTCCCTTACCAGTAGGTCTGCAGGGGCAAAACTCATGTTTTATCATCCCCTAAAATAACTCGAGTGTTGCAAGAATTGGTCTGGATGCACCATGAGAGACTATCAAGAACTTGCCTGTGGTGAATCCATAGCTCATGCTCTGATTGTCAAACTCTGCTACTGTTTTGCCGGTGGTGGTTCCTGGAAAGCCAGTGTTCTGTAAAGGTATCAGAGGGTGTTTTGTGCAAAGGGGCTGAGGAATGAAAAAAAAAACTATGAAAAGCTTGTGCATGCTCCATTGCCCATAGAAGGAAGCAAAGAAAATAGGAGAAAAATGAATGCCCATCTACTTTAGGCTTAAGCTATTTTTCATTTGGTTGTGGCAATACTATAAAAGAACAAAGATGGATTTCCACCCTTCCCCCCCAAGAAGATTGGATGGTCCCTGGATTTGAGAGGTAAGAAATGGTGTTCTACAGCATCTCATTGCATATTTCTGTGATCAAACACTGCCTGGCTGAGTGCTGTCTGGGTGTGATGGCCTTTGGCAGTGATGGTAACTGTCATCTTAGCCCCTGCATAGTCACGAGGTGATTTCAGGGGCAGAAGTATGAATCAGCCCAGTACTCACCTACTGCTGGGCTCACAGTAAAGTGTTATGAGTGGGCAAGAGTTTCCTTAGATAACACACACTGTGTTTGTGCTCCTGAACAAGTCTGGATCTGCTCTTACTTTGTAGAAGAAGCTGGGTAACCCCAAAGTGCAGATTTTTCCCAGGGTGGTCTAATTGAGGGTTTTCTTTCCTTTTGGGCACCCAAGCAGGAAATAACTCTTCAGAGTTGTGTCCCATTCTGCTGTAAAGTACCCCTTGCTTCTGCTCCTGATTTTCTTGAATATCTGAGTCCTGTTCACTTCCCTCTTGTGCCCTCACAATTCCTTTCTGTTGCCCTGACCCTTTGCTTGCCCACCTTTGGAGGATCTGCTGTCCTTACTCTGTGGTGTTAACAGCTGCAGGAGCTTGGGCACCTCAGGCTCCAGGTGAAGCCCCTGGCAGAGGACTGACCCTGGCACACACACTGTTTTCTGCATTCAGCTTGGCTTTCCATGGGGCAGGAGTTGCCAGGCAGATTAGATGCTGTGTCTTACCTTCTCATTGTCCTCCTTGTAGTGCAGCTGTTGTTCATCCAGGGACCAAATGTTCAAGATGTTGTGTTGCCCTTTTGGAATGGCAGCAACATCTTCCGTTGCTCTGGTCCCTGAAATGAGAGTTTCTCTGTAAGTGGAGAGGAGGCACTTTCTGCAGCTGGAGAGCTGGAGCTGCCTCTGGAGTCACAGGGATGGGCAGCCTTTCACTGCAGAAGCATCTCCAGTACTGAGGCAATCTGACATCAGGACCAGAGCTAGCTGTGGCCTTGGGGGTGCTGATCTTGTGCCAGCTCCTGGGGTGTCAGTGCTGGGATGCATCAGCAAGCATGTCTAGGACTTGCATCGGGATCAAAGCAAGAGATTCCAAATTGAAGCCTGTCCCATAGCCGTGGTCTTGTCCTTGTCAGGCAGCTGCCAGCTCTCTGTTCCTGATTAATCTTCTCCCTGGGGGATGCTGACCAGTACATCCCAAATCAAGATGGAAGAAAGAAAGGGGATAAATCAGATACTGAGGCAATCTTACTCTCTAATTTTTAACCCATGCTGGCACCCTAATACAAACAGGAAGGCAGCAGGAGTTTGGACGGGGTCAGTAGACCTGACTTAGTGCTGTGCAGAGCAGAATCAGTATAGTTATGGGGAAATGGACATAGTCACAGAAATAGCTGAGCTTTGATGAGAGGTAGGCTCTTTCCTGAGATCTTCTCTGGTGGCTAGCTTGCTTCTTTTCTTATTCTTCCTCACCCTTTCCTTCAGCTCTGCAATGAACCCTGAAAATCTGCACCTCTCACTCTCATTAGAACAGGGTCTGGGCTGTTACCAACACAGGTGAAGGTTTTCCCTTGGGAAGCAGCAAGGTGAAATCTTCCTCTGATATTTAGGAGAAATCAAGGGACAAAAGCCCATCTGCTAAAAACAGACTTGTCAGTCTGGTAGCAAACATCCCTTTCTCCAATTGCACACCAAGTATAAGGAGCTTGGAAATTCTGTCTCCAGGTGTTCACTGCAGAGTGCACAGATCAGTGGGAATACCAGGTTAGTGTCCCCATCTGCAAACAATAATCTGAGTGACTTACCAAGACATGTTGGTCTGGCCCACATATGTGTGGTCAGGTTCTCTTGGATCACAGTCCAGGCTAGTAGTGGTGGGACTGTCCTTTCTGCCTCAGTTGAAACAAGCTTCATGTGATGCCAGGGACTGTCTCTTTCCTCATAGGTGAAGGAGCAGCAGCTCTTGCCTGTACTCAGGACAGGACATGGTCCCGAGGCGCTGGGAGAGCTGGCACATGAGCCTGGAGGCAGCACAAGCACCCTGACCACACTATTTTCAATATTTTTCCTGTTGCTCAGCCATTCTCATCAGCCATCATCCTTGTTCCTTTACCTGTTCATTCTGGGTCTGCCTCAGACTTCTTTGCCACCTTTTCTTGTCTCACATTTGTGTGAACTTTCTGGTGCAGAGAAGCAAGGTCTGGGGCTGTACTTCACTTTCCTTCCCATGCTCCTTGCAGAACCACCTCTGCCATTGCTGGAGCTTTGCTTCCTGAGAGCCTCCAAGGTGCTCCCACCCCTGATGCGTGCAGGGAGCTCCACCAGTGTCCAATATGTCCTTTGGAAAGTTTCAGCTGTGTGCATGAGGAGACATTTTGTCTGAGGGATGAGGCTAAATGCAGGCTATGGTAAAGCCTCTGAGCAGCAGTTCTGGCACAGCTGTTCTGATGAGCTGATGTGCTCATTTCTGAGCAGAGCCACTTGTGGATGTAGAGGTGGCCCCTGTGCTCATGTGGACAGGGGAACAGGTGCTGAGAGTGTGTCTGGGAGGGATTTCTTGCTGGTGCCATGTGAGGTTGGAGGAATACTTGGGTTTTCCCCTTCCCTTCTATAAATGGCTTTTGTGAGAACAGGTTTCTTAACTTAGGTTACAACAGTGAGGGCAAATTGAGCTTTAGTGTGAGCAGGATGCTATCAGTAGCACATAAACTAGATGAAAATCTTGGCTGGGTTAGGTAGGAGATGAGCCTCATGAATGCAGCCTTCCTCATAAATTCTGCTAAAGGACTTCTGGCCACACTCAAACCTGTGTCAGGCACATGGTGAGACGTCTGCTGTCCTGCAGCAGGGGGGACTTTGCAGTGCTGCTGGGACAAGAGGGGCTATCACTGCTTTTAAACCCTGATCCCCTGACACAGGAAGAAGTGGCACTCCTGCTGTTGAGTAAGGCACTTGGTCCAACTTCCCAGAGAGCTGCCTTCCTCATGAGGACACAGGAGGCATTCTGCCAGGTTCTCCTGCTGCTCAGCGAGGGTGGGGGAGTGCAGGACAGGGGGAACCCTGTTCCCACTGCTGTGTTGGGAGCACAGGAGTGCTCACTTGCTCCCCACTCCATCCAGCTGGGTTTAATTTTAGAAACACAGTGCTATCTTGGGGCATCTTTTTCCATGGAATGCAAGTTTTTAAGTAAATAAATAACAGCTTTGTGGAGGTGGAACAACAGCCTGTAACTACACTGCAAAACATGCACCGAGTGAGTTGAGCCCCATTTCACTTGCATGTGGAAATACTTTGTACAGAAACAGTGGCTGCACTGCCTCCCTCTCTTCATTCAGCCCCCTCTGGAGCTGGCCATGTGCATTGATTAAAAAGAAATAAAAACACCTTGAAATACTAGCCTTGGAGAAGTGGAAATGAAAACCCCTCCAGCTGCTGAGGTTCAGCTGGAGTTCTCTGGCACAGGTTTGCTAAAGCTACAGTTTACTGGTGATGGGCTGTTTCTGACTGTGCCTCTGTTGCATCTGGGACATGCCGGGGGACGTGCTCTGGGGCATCCTTAGCAACCCGGGAGAGAAATAGCAGGCTATAAAGATGAAGGCAAGAAACTTGTGTTTAAATGCCCCTCCCAGTCTGGCTGGCCAAGAGCCTTCTGCATGCAGTCCTGTTGGTGATGGCTGAATGTCCTGGGTGTGTCCCTCAAAGCATGTTTGCTGGCTGGAAAATCCCATTAAGGGCATTTTACCAGAGCAAGAGCCCTATTTTCATTGCTCAGATCCAGCAGCTCTGACATGGCATCTGCTGCATGAGCTTCTGGTAACTCTATTCCCTTGACTCTGCAAGGGAGGTTCTTCTAGAGCCTCTGTTGCTGAGCAAGACTTGCCACGGTGGCCTTGCTCTGAGGTAGGGACTTGGAGATGCACCTAAATATGCAAGGTGGAAAAAATGGTGTAAAAATAACCCAGGCTGATGGCTACTTACTCTGCTCCACTCGTGCTGCACTTTGCTGCTGCTGGGACAAGACAGTGCTGAGATGACAGGACTCTGTGCTTGTGAGGAAACTGGGCCAGGAGCACCCATCTTGGGTTCATTAGGAGTTGGCAGTGTTGATTCTGGTCACGCCACAAAGCCAAAGGGGTGGCTAGACTGTTCCTAATCGTGGAGGCATGAGTGAGCTCTGCCAGGGTCTTTGAAGCAAGTGGGCTTGGAGTCAGCAGCTGTGGCTTGGAAAAAGCATCATGTAGCATCCTGGTGCCACATGCAGATGGGATGCCTGAAGAGGTTTTGCTCTAGTCTTTCTCTTGTCCTTCTTCCTGTAGCTCTTGGCAAGAGCAGTTCTGGGCATGACTGTGATAGTTTTGTGTGTTTGTTCAGAGATGGTTATAGTATTTGAATTCACTGCAGGACCTGGGAATTACTAGCTGTACCTCAGCCTTTGATGTTGGCTTCCCTTCCCAGCAAGCTACAGGGACAGGAGGATTTTCCATGTGGAATGGTTCTGCCTGCTGTTCCTCTGCAAACTACCCAGCTAAGCCATGTCCTCTCCTTGGCTTCCTGCTGCTGCTTCCACTGATACTCTGAAGGGAATTTTATTTTTTGTATACCCTAGTGAAGGCCTTCTCTTGTGGGGCTGGGCAAGCTCTGCCCATGTTCACTGTGAGCCCAGGATCAGGGCGGCCCTGGCAGCAGCCTGTCTTTTCCACTGATCCCAATTAAGATTCAGTCTTGGCAGGATGGAGCCTTTTGAGCTGCCAGCTGCAATAGGAGAGATGAGGCTTCAGGGGTAGCAGAAATTATTCCCTTCCCTCAGCTCATTTCTTGGATCTGGGTGGAGGATGGCCCCAAGGGTTGATCTGCAGAAGCCAAATGAGCCACACAGAGCTAAAACATTTCCATTCAGTGTCAGGCTCAGGGTGGGGAAGTGCAGCTCTCTCAAGTGCTGAGACTGTGGGTGGCAGCTGGGGAAGGGATGGAGGGAGAGAGGGATGGACCGGTGGGGTAATTTCAGGAACTGCCTCACACAACAGCAATTCCAGCCTTGCTGCAACTGTGCACGTGGGGAGCCTTGAGTGCCGAAATTACCCTGATAATGAAACCTAAGTTCAGTTAAGGCTACAGTAGTGGCAGGTCAGCTGTGCAGATGAACTCCTCTCTTCCAGTTCCCAGCAGCAGATGCTGCCTGGTGTGACACTGCACAGCTCTGCTGGTGTTGACAGAGCTTTGCCACAACCTGCACCAGCAGGTAACTGGCCTAGGGCACTACCTGTGGAGCAGCTGTGTATCTGATAGCCTGTGTTATCTTCCAAGCATAATATTAACACAACTTTACAGCTGCCTGGCCCTCCTGCTGTCTCCTCCTCTTCCTCCCCTACCTCCTGCCCCACTGCTGCCAAGCTGCCCTTGACTTCACAAACACAACCTCTGCTTTTACTGGCTTTGCATCCTTTCAGCTCTGCAACCCAAAAGTATCATGGGTATAGAAGTGAGTGTTTCTGTTGAACTTAAGGCTAAATTCATGCAGGAAGAGCTCAGTAGTACTGAGTTTCTGGTTTTGTGCAGGCTGTCCAGAATTTGAGATCATGCCTGCTCTGCTGACGGAGTCATTGATGAAGCAATTGTCTGCTGCTAATTTGGGGTCCTGGAAACAAACCTTAAGTAATCCTGAAGCATGAAACTTTGTTCTCTGGAGCAAGTGTTGTGTGGATGGCACCTTGGAGAGCCATGGAGAGTAGGCAGCTTGCCTGATGGCCATGGCTGTGCCATTGCAGTTGGGTTGTGCACACACAGCTGAGCAATGCCTGGTTTATTGTGCTTCTCTGCTTGGAGGAAAGCACAGCAGTATCTCAGGGCATCCATCCCATTCCTTCATGTGAACTTGCACTCATCTGCACTTTACTGCTACTATTTAGGGTACCCTTTACTCCCCAAAGGAGCAAACAGGGTAAGTACAAAGATAGAGATGCTAAACTGGAAGCTTTCTAAACATGACACTGGCAGCATTCAGGGACAGGGGAAGGTAGAGACAGCTGGATTTGTGTCTCAGCCACCCACTGTTTATGCTTGCTGTGCTCAAAGTGAGAATCTGCTCTTATGACAGGGTGCACTGAGTTCACCCAAAGCCTTTCAGGCACAGCCTGTGACAAAGGATTCAGCTCTTCATCCTGTACCTTTCTGGCATCATGCCAGGCATGTCAGGGCATTGTCTGCCATCATCGTGGCATCGAGGCAGAGCTCCTCACATCCAGTGGTTTTGAGATCTAAGTTGAGGCTTTTACTGACATCTGAAAAACCTGGTCAGCCCACTGCAACCAGCAATTCCTCCAATCAATTTTAGATTCCCTGAAATGCTGAGCTTCTCTTGGAGCGAGGCTCTGGTGCGTGGAGGGAAGTGAACTAACTGTGTTTCCATTTAGCTAATTAGCAGCTCTGTCTTGGCCAAAGCACACACAATGCACCATCCATTTTTCAGCTGTTCCAAGCCTGCCTGACTCTGCTGAGGCAGCCAGAGGGAGCAGAGAGCCAGAGAACCAGCAAAGCTCCAAGGAAGGGACAGGATCAAGGGCCAGATTCTGTTCAGTCAAATCCCAGGTAAAGCTGAGTAACAGGGAATTTACAGGGAATCACTGCAGGTCACCAGGGGCTGAAAAGAGCTAACAAAATCCATTGCTCTTTTTACTGCTCAGCTGTTGTTGCCTTTAGAATCTGGTTCCGAGCAGCTCCCATTCAGAAAAAAAAGAAGTCCCTCCTTGAGGTATTTCAAGTTGTCTTTCCCTGATGGCCCATTCTCCCAGCACTTCCTGAAAGCACTGCTCTTTTGATATAACCTCTTTAAGAATTCTTAATGACCAGCTTCTTCTGCCAGCTTCTCCTTTATATACTGCATCCAGTTTTTAACATGACAGTGTGAGGGTGGAGTAACTTAGTGTCAGGATGTGGGCATGAAGGAAAGCCAGGCTGAGATGCCCCAAAGGATTCAGCCTGGATTAGCAGTGAACAGACTGTAACACACAAATGGGCCATGAGCTGGGAGAGATTAATTTCCAGTGGGCAAAAGTACTGTGTGTGTGTGTGTGTGTGTGGGCTGTCATGATCTACAGTATTTGTATTTCACCTGCTGATAAGTGCAGCATAAACTCTTATGTCACCCTTCAAGAGGAGGTGGTGGGCTTGGTGCTTTACTCTGTTTCTGCTCCTAGTAAAATGACATGCTTATTTTAGGATTGACAGCTTTGGAATCTTAGAATCATTTAGGTTGGAAGACCTCTACTATCCTTGATGCCTTCTTGGTAGCAGGACACCTGAAAGCTTTCCTGGAAGTTCAGATGGATGACAAGGGGAATTTCCCTTAAGGCTTATCTGTGATACAGGAGCAATGGGCTTTTATACAAGCACTTCTCTGAACCTTGGTTTCAGCTGTGGTCACTCAGACTAGGAGTAGAGCTCTGGAGGCCCCAGTTCTGGAACAAAAAGCAGTGATGTTATATACAGCCACTGGCTCAGAATAGACGTGTGGGAGAAGCTGGGATAATGACAAGAGATAAATTATGATGTTAAACCCACAGGATTACACAGTTTAAGAACAACCAGATTAAAATGAGTTTCACTCAACAACAGCAAAAATCCAGATTCTTTACAGTAATAAGTTATTATGACTGATCCCTCACTAATTGCTGACTCATCGTGCAACTTGCAAAAGCCGGTCTTGTTTCCTGTCCAGAGGTGAGTATTTATAGAAGCTTTTGGGTTAAAACATAGAAAGGTAAATAAAAAGGATATTCAAAGTAATGCAAACCACACTCTATTGCAACTAGTATTTATTAAAAATACAGTGGACAAAAAAAAAAAAGCAAGCCTCCAAAAAGTAGTCCGTTCATCAACATATATTACACCATGGTCTACCAAGCACCACAGAAACTCAACCCATTTTTCTCACAAAATGTTGACTTGTGTTTGCTTCGCTACCTATAAATGTGCATAGTTTAGACTTGATAACGTAATATGAGCATAAACTGGCACCAAAGTCAGTTTGCTCTGCGCTTCCAGCCACTCTCAACTAAGGAAGTAGTGAAATGTGCGTTAAGTAGCGAGGTGTGCGTGGTGGTCATGAGTGTGCTCAGTAGTCCTTGGTATGGCCCTGAGTCCTTTGTATGAACTTTACAGCATGACAGCAAACTTCTCAGAAGCCAAAGAATCACATGCCCAAAGCATTGTTTTATCATGACTGAGTACATCAAGTTTTTTCTTAATTTTCCAAATTAGCTAGAGCCTGGAGGCAGGCTAGGAGGGCAGGGTGTGTTGGGGGTGGTGAGGGGAGGCAAGTGCTTGTGTCAGTCAGTTCAACTTAACAGGCTACATGTGTGCTTCATTTTCCTGGTACTTTGTTTCTATGCTGTGCTAAGGTTACTTTCATGCTATGGGCACAGCAGCTCCCCAGATGAATGCAATCTCTTCTATTTGCAGAATGGGGTGGGATTGTTGTGTGTCAGTATGGCAATGCTAGCTACACTCCTGGCACTAACAGGGAGTCAAGACTGTAACAATGAAGGTAGATTGTCCTACTTCTGGACAGGACATAGGTAGCCTTTGCAGGAGCCAAGGGGGCATGGCTAACAGCATGGGGGTATTATGGGGACCAGGGAAGGGGTTCTCTTCCAGTAAGGGAACGATCATGTAGTGCCTGTTCCCTCTGTGACTGAAGGTGTTACTGCCAATTTTCTTATTTCATTGCTGTTCCCAGTAAATTGTTCTGATCTCAACCCATGATCTTTACCTAGTGTGCCTCCAAGTCTCCTCTCCAGCCTGCCATGGGGAAGGAGGAGTGAGCAAGAGAACCATTCCTAATCCATATCACTGATGTACAAATGCTTAAGGATTCTAGGCACCCAACTTGCCAGATTTCTTTCCCTTTCAGCTATAGCTATGTCTGTCACTCTATGTACCTTATCTCACAGTGACAACAGATGAAGAATCAAATCAATTCACCTGCAATGGAAAGAGTGTCTTGTGTTGTAGCTGGTGTATGAGATTTCAGAAGGACCTGTAGCAAAACCTATTGCCTCCTCAGCTCAAACCTGAGCTTACTTTATGTGAGGCATTGTGGTGTGCTCACAGTACTTTAACCTCTTAAGCTTAAGATGAGTTTTGGTGCTGTCTTTGACCTTACTGGCATTGTATTCAACCCTGTGTGCATGGAGGGAGCACCCTGAATCATGTGCAGCTTCACATGAGCCATAAGCAGCCAGTAGCACCCTGTTTAGAGCACTTAAATATTTGAGAAGCAGTCATTAATATTAACAAGAATGCTGAGTAATTTCTTTTCTAGGACAGTTAATTACCAAAGCTAATCAATGCTATGTGACTGTGGCCACTGATAGATTTATGGGGACACTCAAGTGCTTCAAGACCAGAAGACTTCATAAAATGTAAATTAGAGAAACATGCAGGAAAACTCTCTGGCAGAGACAACAGTTGCCAGTTACCTTAATTTTCCAAGTGGCCACCAGTATTAAAGTCTGTTTTATGTGTCAGAACTATATAGGTTGCTGGTTACTAGGAGCTGCACCACAGCATCAAAAATTTGGAGTCTCCTAGGGCTTGGTGCAAGATCTCTTTCTAAAGTCGGGGAGAGCTTAATACTTCCCTGCATGGCAAAATTAATCCCTTAAGCGTGCAAACAGAGCACCCAAGTATTTCGGTGCTAAGGTCAAAATGCTGGAACATGCTTCTAACATTGTAAAAAGTATTTTCCAGATCAGAAACATAATTCTTCCAAACCCAGAAATCCTCTTTCTGCATCATGTTTTACAGAGCACAAGGCAGAAAACTGGGCAGCTGTCTTTTTTTTTTTTTTTTTTTTTTTTTATTTTGAAACTGCTATGTGGATACTTCCCACTTGCAGGTGTCTCTCTCATGAGGAAAGGCTGAAGGAGCTGGGCCTGTTCAGCATCCAAAAGAGATGACTGATGTCTCAATGTGTATCAGTGTCTAAGGGGGAGATGCCAAGAATACAGAGCCAGGCTCTTCTTGGTGGTGCTGAGCAATAGGACAAGAGGCAGTGAGCAGAAACTGATGCGCAGGAAGTTCCACCTGAATTTCTTCACTCTGCAGGTGACTCAGCACTGGCACAGATTACTGAGAGAAGTTATGGAGGCTCCCTCACAGGAGATATTCCAGTCTGGACACAACTCTGTGCCATGTGCCCTGGGTGCCTGAGCAGGGAGGTTGGACCAGGTGACCCACTGTGTCGTTTCCAACCTTACCCATCCATTCTGGGATTCTTTGATTCTGTGAAGGCAAGCAGTAGCAATGCAAAGGGATGGGAGCTGCCCTTGACACTAACTGTTCCATGTTTATAATCTCTGATGTATGGTGAAATTCCCCAGTGGTGTTCTTCTCACTGTCACCCTCTATATTCATTTAAGGAGGTCAGGGAAAAGAGATGGGCAGACACAATTCTGACATCTTAATCATTGACTTAAAAACAGTTGCCAAATAACAGCACTTTCAGCAGGTGCTTCATTTCCAGAGCTCACAGTTGCATGGTAAGATGACAGCAGGTGTATTTCACAGCACAAAGAAAAAAAACCAAACAAACCAAAAACCTCTATGGTATAAAGTATAAGAAAAGATTCCTGTTCACTCTCATCATGAGGATAATGAGATGGAGGTACTGGCAGAGTGGAGAAGTCCGTCCTCTAGAAAATACACATGGTTTTCAACACAGATAAGTGGCTCCACCACTCGCCCAGCAGTGAGCTGACAGAGCAAGGCAATGCTGGAGGCATGGGGTTGCTGCGCTGTACACACGTGCTGAGGTCTCCAAGACCACCAGCTGAGCAAAAGGACTTCTGTAAGAGGCTGAACAGGACCAGTGATCACTTGGAGGGATGGAGGTATCTGGATGTTATCTAGACCCTTGAGAAGTCTCCCCTCTGCCCACCTGTCTTACTAAACAACTTCAGCTCTTGGATGACGATGTCATGAGTGACAGCTTTGCACATGTCATACACAGTCAGTGCAGCCAGGCTGGCAGCTGTGAGAGCCTCCATCTCCACACCTGTCCTCCCCCAGGTGTGACAGGAGCTGCGAATCACCACTGCATGCCTGGCCTCATCCAGGCTCAGAGACACCTCAACATGGTACAGAGGGATGTTGTGACACAATGGGATTAACTGGCTGGTAAGCTTGGCTCCCTGAATTCCTGCAATCTGGGCAACTGCCAGTACATCCCCTTTCTTCACCTGGTTTTGCCTCACCATCCTGAATGCTTTCTCACCCAGGAGGACCACGGCACCAGCAACAGCAGTTCTTTTGGAATCTGACTTCCCTCCAACATTAACCATTGTAGCCCGTCCTTCCTCATCAGTGTGAGTCAAGTTGTCAGAGCCTCGAAGTACCTTGGTGCAAGATCCTGAATCCCTGGTGTGGAATTCAGATCCTGAACACACCTCTTTGGACTGATGGTTCACAGGAACTTGGCCAACAGAAGCATCAAGGCACTTTGTATCAAATGTGGAGCTTGGGTCCTTCTGGAAGACACAGTAGCCACGGAGCTGGGTTTGCAGAATTCCTGTTGCTATGTGCCACTGTTTCTCTGGGTGAGATCTTGGCAGGAAAAGTTGTCCAGTGAGTTTATTTTTCATTGATGCTTTTCCCTTTTGTTTGGGTAAACTTGCTTTCAAAGTCAGCCAATGGCTAAATGTGTGGCCCCACTGTTTTGAATTTGGGGGATTCTGTAGGGCATCTTGGCATAGTGGGAATGACATCAATGCAGGCTCTGAGGAAAAAAAACAAAAAGTAACATGAGAAGAACATCTTACTAACTGGAAAGCTAAGCTGTCTGTAGCAGCTGAGAACCTTGTCAGAGCACTGCTTGGGACTTCCTCTGTTGCAAAAACAGCCTGAAAACATCCACTTTCTCCTCAAGCTCCTTCTATCAGTTCCCTGCATTTCCTGGCTTGCTATTACAAAAGTCAAGACTCAGAACACTCATTTCAAGGTCCCTAATAAAAAGAAACAACTTACTTTCTAAAAGTATCAACACCTTTTGAGAAAAAGCAGCCAAGAAAGCTTATAGGAGCATCAGTTCTTAAGAAAAGTGAATCACAGCATCTCAGCATCCATTTGGGGCCAACCCAGCACTAGCCTTCTTTCAAAAGGCTGGCAGGGTTAATAGGAAATTCTTACACTCAGATTCTCAACTCTGCCTTTCCAAACACCTCCCTCCCAGTGCAGGCGGCTGCACTTCCTCCTTTCATCTCCTTCTGCAGGGAAGGGTCATGCCAGCACTTGAGGACAGCAGGGACCAGAAGCACTGCAACTGTGCTGTCTACAAGCTCAGAGGGTGATGGGAACCACTCGTATTAATGCCAGCTCTTAACACATTAATGACAGCTGAAGTTTAAGCACTGGAAAAACCACGGTCCCCTCACTGACAGACAGGTTTAAAATCTACTGAGAAGCATGTTCCACATTGAGCTGGCAGAGCTCCCAGATGGCAGAGAGGTAGTAAAGCCCTCCTGCCCCTTTTTACCATTTAATCCCTTACACTGGGCTAAATGCCAAGTGTGAAGACAGAAGAACTCTCTTTCACATACAAGTGAATAAAATGTTTTGTGAGTAAAGAAAGGAGTATAGAGGTAAGTGCCTAAACCCTGGTTTAACAGCACCACCGGTAAGCATGTTTCTCTTTTTCTGAAGCTCCTCCACTCTCTGCTCTGAGAAATGTTAGGCACATTGGTAGCTCCTTTGGTAGCTCTGGTATTCAAGGATGCGCTTTTCAACCTATCCACAGGTGCATCAAAGCAGCTTCCTGCCCCTCTGCACATTGCTGAACTACCTCTGCTGCCCGGGGACTGTACATATGACAATAACAGGCACATTGTACTCCTCTGTCTTCCTTAAAACAAACCCACCAAACTCTTCCTTGTTAATCCCAGCCTCTGCTAAAACAAGACTGATGCACTCAGCTCCATTTTCATCCAGAGTACCCTCCAAACACTGGTCTGAAAGTACCATTCCTGAGGCTTAAATCAACCATAGATTTCATGACTATAATTGCATCTACAACCTAAATGCAGGCAAAGGCCTTTTTTCATCTGCAGCTGATGGCCTATACACTAGATTAAGATTCCTGCAAATCTGAAGGCATGTGTTTACCTCAGAGAAATGCGATTAAATTGACATAAATGCACTAAATGCAAAATTGCTCTGCTTTAGAAGAGCACAGAAAATTATTTTTCTTATTCCTCTTCTTTTGCTCTCTCTTTTCATAGTGGGGCCTAACCTGAATATTCCTTTTAAAATCCAGGAACTCAAAGCACTCTCTTCTTCTGGATTCCTTGATTAACTTTAAAGCTGAAGCTAAACCCCTGTGAAAGTGTCTTGTTTTCAGGAGAAGCCAGACTCCAAAGGCAGACAAGTACTTCCTTCCACAGGGTAAACACATGTGGGTGGGAGCAGGGAGAAAAGTTTGCTCAAGTAGAGTGGGAAGTAAACAGCAAGGACAGTAATGAGTGCAAAGCATCTTTGCTTTTCTGAACAACCTATACTTCTTTAAGTTGTAGCTAGTCATCTCTATTTGCACCCAAATTGCTCATATACCTACAAATAAAAAAAAAAAAAGATAATTTTTTTTACTGCACCATATATTGAAACCATCTGACATATTCCATCTCCTTATATCTTATTAATGCCCCTCAAGTTTAATTGTTTCAGCTTCCAACTAGCACAATCTCATGGGGAGAAGAGAAGGCAGGAGATACTTAAATTAATGAGGAAATTCCCATAAGTGAGCCCAGAAGAACCTGCTGAAATGAGTGTTTTGATTAAGGACAATAAGATACAAACCATATAGCAAAGGACTGGAAAACAGCAGTGCAGGGAAGATGCCAGGTTTGGCTTACTGGGTCTAGCAAAACCAATTAGTGATTTCCACAGCATTCATTACATTTCATTAAATTAATTCCATACACACACTCCCTCACTGTCTGCTTGCACGCCAGCATTATTTGAAGTTTGTAACTAATTCAAAACACAATTAGGAAATCTCCTAATGATTCCCCATGTGTCACAGTGGGATACTCTCCACTCATCTCCAGTCTCTCCATTGATGAGATGACTGCCAGCAGTCAGTCTCAAAGGGAGATGGAACAGCTGAAGGAGGAGGACCTGGACAGGCTGCCTCTTTCACTGCATGTAACACAATGTTAAAGCACTTTTTAAAAGGAAGTTGGATTGATCTCATCTGTAGACATCCCAACATTGCTATGAATGCTAACTTGGCAGTGTGGGAATTCTTTCAAAGGCAAGTTGAAAAATTATGTAGGTCCCAGTGAGCTGTCAAGAATTTAATATAGCATTTTTCATCTTAAAAAAAGAAAAAAAAAACAACAAGAATTTTTCCTCATGCAGCAAGTCAATACACACTTTAAACTAAGTGTACTCCTTATGCTTTTTCTGGAACACAATGCAACAGTGACCAAATACAAGCAAGCAAATGCATAATCTTGCACCAGGCAACATGGAAAATGATGGCCCTTTAGAGTAGAGCACCAAGTGAAAAACATTCCCAGTGAAGACCTGTGTTTAAGACCTCTGTGGATCCTATTTCCTAATACAGGCAACAAAAGTACAAGTCCCAGGGATTTGGTTTAAAAATAAAGTAGTTATTATATCACCTGTTGCAAAGACCTGCAAATTAGTGCACGTTTCCCTCCCCAAGCGTACCAGTTTTAAAACCTATGCTTTAAGCTGCCCAGAAGCGAACCTCCTCCAACACATCAAGAGGAAGATGAGAGTTTTGAGTTGAAACATAACGTTCATGTCTTTCACCCTTGTTTGATTTTTCCACATGTTGTTGATAAGGAACAACACAGTATATTGCAATTGATCTCACAAAGCTAACTGTTCCAACAATTTCTTAAGTCTTTGGAAAGACAGCTATTTCACAGAATAGGTAAACACAAGCATGGACAAGGTAAATCACACTGAAGATGTTAAAATTCAGTAAGAGAACCACAGCAGTGCTACATCACTCATGAACAGGGCTTCAGACAGACAGGAGAGTTAGCAAACAGCTTCAATAGACACAAGAAGGAAAGGAAAGGCACTTGGTTCACAGGTCTGTCATGGTTATGTTCTTAGACTCTGCGGCAATAAGAGGCAATTTCAAAAGAATGAAGCCCCACATCTCAGATTCTGAAGTAGTAGTGAGGTAGGAACACCTGGATTTCTGTCAGCTTGATGGCTTTATATATGTTATAAACAAAATTGAATTTCTTAATCCATGGATAAAACTCCATTCTGCATCCCTTATGTATATATATATGGCAATATGGTCAAAACTCACCTCCAACTTTCTTGTAAGTAACTACACTGTTCTACTTAAGTACAAAGGAAGCTGATAGGAAATAAAGTATGAAAGTTGATTATCCCTTTGGAAAATGTAATGAACTGTAATAATTAGAGAAAACAAAACCAGGGAAACCAGGTAAGGCTTGGTAGTGACACTAAACCTTTGCTCCTTTTCCACTTCAGTGTGTTAACTACAGCTGGCTAATTAAGAAGCCCACTCCTTTGCCTAAACCTAAGGCAGAACCACAAGTTAGACTTAGAAGCCCAATATACTCTGCTCCCGCAAAGACAGAAACCAAACAAAACCATTGTATGCTTTTTACGTACTGATTTGTCACCCACCAATCAGGACCATTGGCCGGTTTTTCATCCGGGAAATGTTAAACATGCCTAGAAATAAAATAAGGAACACATAAAAATCCCGGCTTTTTAGGCTTTAAGTCATGCATCTGGTTTACATATTTAGTTTTCTGCTCTTCACGAAGGTGCAATCTGCATACTAGGAAAAATAAAGCTCAGTAAAGACCAAGGGAACCAGAGGAGGGAAAATCCAGTGTGGTATTATTTAAAACTATAGCTGCCTGAGTATCCAGGCATCCTGCTGCTATGGGTCTATCACACTGCAGAACCCTTTCCCAGAAAGCTTGCCATAATGTGAATTACAGTCTACCTACTACAGAATTCAATCTATTTGAGACTATCTTGTCTCTAACAATGGTATTTAACTGTTCTACTTCTATAGATAAGATGTTAGTAAGTGTTCCAGTTCAAAAAAGTTCAACCATAGAATGCCCCAGGGACAATAATGAGATTAACCCAAACTTGGAGAAGACAGACAATGTCAGGTAAATGCTGCTGATGGCAAGATAACTTCAGTAGACTCTTCCCCATCCACCCCCTGTTTTCCCAAACCAGAATTCATAAATAAAGGATATACAAGTAAAAGAACTAATCCCTTCACACCTTCCCTTAGGTTTATAAGGCACTATTTTATCTGGATCAGACCAATGTCCTTTGCAAGGTAGTCTACACTTAGATTTAAAATCTACCTTTAAATTTGTTTCACACATTAGGAAAAAAAGGGAAAAACCTATTGTTATTAATCTGTCAGAATTTGCAAGAAAACAAAAGGACAAAAGTGTATTTTTAGTGTATAGAGGACTTATCCATGATTATAAAGCTAGTTCATGTACAAGAGGTCAGCACTTCCAGCTGGAGCCAGATTACAAAAATTCATTTAGGTTCAGATGTGAATGTTTATATCAATATAAATTCAGAAAAGATGAATGCAGCCTTAGAATGGTCCTTGAATTGTCATGGACCTTGTGTCATGACCTTATGCAGAGCACTAGATGAGCACCCACAAAGTCCTGCATGGTGAAAAAGAGACTTGTCACTTCTAGAAACAGGTTAATGCAGTATTGACAGCTCATTTTAGTCCTTCTTTTACATCAAACTAGTTAAAAAAAAAGGGGATCCAATACAACTACTTAGCTTTACACTTTGTTGTTGCTGTTGTGAGCAGTGGTATTCGCATCTATTTGAGAACAAAAGTCAGTCCAAAAGTCTTTCAGACAGTTTGGATTCTAACTCTCATGGAAGGTTACAAGTACCAGGACATTGTTTTCCCTATCACTGCTGTTATTTGTCAAGTACAACAAACATACCAGCATGATGTTTCTTTTTTCTGCCCACTGCTGCTCCAATGATTTGAATCAACTCCTCCTCTGAGGCACCTGACCGTAGGTGATCCCTCAAGGACACTTCTGAATTCCCAAAAAGGCACACCTGCAGAGGAGGAGAAAAGAGAAAGAATAAAATAAATTACTTTTACAAGTATTTTGTACTAACCTCAGAGTCAAGAGCTTTGAAGAGGTGTACCCTACTGAAGGGAACATTTATGGAGATTGTTTTCTTTATCCCTCCTCATATACACTCAGACAGAGCCTGGGATGTTTATGCAGCCTAAGCTCATTGGGCCTTCAGGCTGCCTAGGTCATCTCTTGTTAGGCAGCAGCACAGCTGTTGTCAGTATCAGGTGACAATGCATAAGAGCCAATTTTTAACTGAAAACTAATTTTTCCCCAGAAACTGCCAGCTTCAACGTGGCAGGAAATGGTTATCCCTCCTTGTTCTACAGTCACTGAGCAAATGTACAGGCTGCTCTTGAAGGAGAAGAGTTACAAGTTGTTTGGGAAACAAGACAGGATCCTTGTGGAATGCAAAAGCTAAGCTCTCGCAGCTGTTGGACCCTTTTTAATGTGAAATCATCTGCTTGTCACATGTTTAAGATGATTTTGAATCAAAGATTAGAATAAATGTTTATATTTACTGGCCTTGCAACCATGTTTTACAACTGTAGTTAACTACGGTACCAAAACAGAAACAAAAAAAAAAAAAGTGATATAACATCTCCCTAACAGCCTGACAAGATGGAACAAGAATACATACAGGATAAATAAACAGGAGCTAGCTGGTAATAATTATGCATCTTTACATCCCAGCAACTTTTAGGGCATGAATTTCAATGCTATTTTCACTGTATGAAATCAGAGAGAATCCTGTTTCACTACCAACCTTTAGATTCCCATCTGCTGTTATCCTCAGCCGATTGCAGGATCCACAGAAGTGCTCTGACATGGAAGTGATAAAGCTGATTTGTCCCTGGAAATGTGGCACCTTGTAACTCTAAAGAAATGCAGAGGAGGAGAAAAAAAAAAAAAAAAAAAAAAGAGTCAAATACAGACTCCTAGCTTTTATAGCTCCACTTGCCTGAAGGTCAGAAAATCTATTTTAGCATAGATCTTCTTCAGCCCTAAGATTATACCAAAGAAAAAATAAAAGCAAAATCAGTTTTTTTCAGGTGTTCCAGTCTATTATGCTCTGTTTCTAGAAATTCTTGAACTTGTTAAATGCTTGCTCTTGTAGTTATCAACTAACAGGTGATGCCTGTAAGGAGCATGAGCTAGAAATTCCCTGTTTGGCACTGTACACTCTAAAGCAGTATTTTTTTCAGTGAACAAGTCTTCCATCAGGATTGTTAAATGTGCAGACATAGACTGACAAAACTTTCAAGAGCTGTAAGTGCAGGATACAGGCCTGGCACTCCTCATATCTCACTGAAAATAAATCTAGAAAACACATCATATTTATAAAGGTACAGACTATGACCAGGACTTCATAAGCATCAAGTATTATGCAGGAAGCGTGACCAAAACTCAAGAGTTACCACACTGAATATTTATTACTTTGGTTGTCAAATATCAATGCTGAACTTTGGAGAATTTGGGGATTTGGGGCAGGGAAGGAATGGGGGCACAGTTCACACGTTCTCTGTCCAACCCCACCTTGGCTGTGCTGGAAGTCTCACAGGGTAATTTCTCCAATTCCGGCCATCGCTGTTTAATTGTATCGAGCATTTCTTTGTAGCTCACCATCTTCTTGAAGTTCCACTTATTGCCTAGAATTAACAAAACCAGCCTGACCTTAGACTGTGCATTTTATTTTCCTAATTAGCAGAGAATGACCTTCACATTCTCTGTGTCACTTTAGCTGTAGGTGTCCCAGCCCCAACTAGTCCTTCTACAGCTTATGGAGGGAATAATATAAGCTGCAACAAACTTCAGGCAATTCCTAATTACCTAAAGGAGCTTACCAAAATCTCCAGAGACAAATATATGGGGTGAATATCCACCAACCAGCTCACTTCTGTTGAAGAGAATCTCAAAGCAGCAGTACTTACCATCAAAGGGCATGTATTCTATGAACCTCACGTCAAGAGGCAGATCCTTTGTGAAATCTACAAAGTCCAGCACTTCATCCTCATTGAAGCCTCGCATCACCACACAGTTCACCTGCATGTAAAGCAGACACCTGAAACTAGTGAGCAGAACATGACCTGCACCCCCAGCTGCACGAGGAGATGATATGAATTCACCTAGTTACTACTTTTTCTTCAAATTTTTCTCTGGTTTTACTCAAAATTTTTCATGGGGTGGGGTGGGGTGGGGTGGGGTGGGAGGCGAGATGTAGTAAAATAAATTCCTTATCAGGTGATCTGTATGTAGGGCAAAACACAACAGTTTGAAAGTAAATAAGCACTGGCTTTACCTTAACAGGATGGTATCCGAGTTCAGTGGCTTTGTGGATTCCTTCCATTACCTTGTGAAAGCCTAAGGTACAAAAAGAGTGAAAAATAATTTTTATTGTTCCAAAGCAGAATGCAAAAGGTGGCTATTTAGTACAAGACAAAGAGATGCCAAATAAAAACCAATCTGATTCAGTACACAGGGCTGCAAGTAAGAAGAGCTGCAAATGAAGAGACTTTAATTATACCCCTCTCACAACCCCCAAAGACTACCAAGTTACTGTGCTCAAGTCACTGAGATCAAATTTAACTGGTATTTGAGTAATCAACAATACCGGTATGGTTTTTTATGTATCTTTGGATATCCATGTATTATTAGCATATTATTCTGCACTTCCCTGTAAGTCAGTTTTCCTTGTGTTACATTCTTCTTAAAGGGAGTGGAAAGAATCTATGAACTTCCTCCAGATGCAATGAAGAAAGAATAATAAATTAATGTTTATTTTACAATAATGGCTTGTGTCTTTCTACAGTGACAGAATTTCTCCATTCTGAATCAGACAGCAATGTTGCTAAGTGAATTTTTAAAGGATTTTTCTGAAGTATATTTAAGGTGGAATGGGTTTAGGAACAACAAAAAGCCCCTTGATTCCCTGTTCAACCCTGGCTACAGATATAATTGGCTTCCTGAAGCCACTGACTATCCATTAATCAGAAGATCAGAGGCAGCATTTGTCAGGATCATCATTTTTATGACTAAACATGGGAAATCAGTGAACAAAACATGGCAGGGATTAGAGCATTTAGGAAAGCAATTCAATTGGCCTTTGACCCTTGAAAACAAATGAAAGTTGTCAAAAACTACAGTGCCTTCAAGGAATGAAGTGCCCAGTTTCATCCTACCATTTAGTGTGGCCTACACCTGCCAGCTGCTCTCAAACAGAAAGATATAGTTAATTCAGGGCAAGTGTCTTTGCCTCTACATGTACCTCTTAAAGCTGGAAAAAAAATAAAGCAACCATGCAGTTTTAGAATTCCAAGGTCATTTAGGAAAGCCTCTTAGTGATCTCATTCACCCCCCCTCTTCTGTCAACTTTGTTTAAAGTTAAGACCTTTCATCAAGACATCAGTTTCATGTTTTGTGTATTATTCCCTCCCTGCCACGCCCAGCAGCTGGCAGAGAACAGAGGTGAGCAAGAATGAGGCAGCAAACTCCCGAGCTCTGGACACACATTTCTGGTGAGTGGGGGTGCTCAGCTGCTCTCCCCATGTTTGTGAATGCCTCTTCTACCCTGGCAGTTCTAGACTGAGTTCCATTCCTGCTCTGCAGGTGAACCTCGGGTATGAGAGACCAAACACTATATGAGACTGAGCTCCTTCTTCCAAAGCTGCAGTCTTCAGCAGCAAATACTTCACACATGCTAATAAAAGGGCAGTATGTCTCACAAGTTTTGATAATAATCCCCATGCTGCTCCTAGTCATACATTTTTTTGCACAGGTCCATCACCCTCCTTTTCTTATCTATGATCTGCTGAAAACTCAGATTCTCTATTGAACAGATCATACCTTCATTACTCTGTAGATGCTTTAGCAGAAAAAAGCAATAACTCAGTAGTATTCTGTGCGTACTTAATATGGGATACATTAAAAATCAGAAAAAAAAATAAACAACCTAAAGATATAAATATTTCACTTCAGTGCTCTCTGGCTAGTAAAGGCATCATAAAGCATGGACATAGGAAAGCAGAAGATATTTAATAAGATTTTTAGTATGCCAATTGTAATCCTGGCTGCAAAGAGTGGTGAAGAGCAAAGTTATTTCACGCAGTGAAATAACTCTTGCAAACAACTGTTTGAAGCTATGGCCTATAACCCTTCCCAGTCACCTACTTGTGCATGTGCCCAGGAAGTTTTCAGCACCTGTGGCAGATCTCATTCCACTTAAGCAAGATTGCAGACAGATTGTGGCAACAGAGATAATGATACACTGCTGTAAGCACAACCCAGAGCCATGAATGGGATCAAAAATCTCTGCTACCGCTCAGAAAATCTAACCTGTGACCACAGGATTACAAAAAGGAGAAACTCAATGTAACTAAAAAGGCCAATAACTTCTCCTCTTTCACCCAATGAAAAATCTCAATGCTTTCATCATATTTGATTTTTTCTGAAGTCAGAGCTTTAGCCAGCTTCATAGTACAGAGAACCTTAGAGCCATCCAGAAAAATCCTACACGGAACAAAACCTTCCAGCATTTAATCCTTACAGGAAAAAAGGCTTCAGGCCTACATTTAATGATACAATTACAGCACATCATTACCTCACTTCCCTTGTATGAAACACACACACAAAAAAAGGGACAGGCCATGAAACAGATTGGACTGGCTACCTGCATGAAAGCATTTTTCATTTGTTCATCCCTTAGAATGTGGTAGATTGGAGAAAGTGGAAATATTATGGTACTGCAAAGTGCTTTCCCCCCATCAGCGAAATCTCTGATGAACCCAGAGTCATTTTGTCTATCCCAACCATGTGCAAGTAGGAGCAGATATGCTGCAGGGCAACTGCCCCAAAGATACACATTTTCTGCATCTTCTTAAAACCCTACATTGACTTTCCAGCTAAACAGATAAATTATTCCAAGTTTCTCAAGTTCCTGGTAAACACTATAATCAGATGCCACCTTTATTTTTCAGAGAAATTACCAGGCTATAGAAGACCAAGACCTGGAATCCCTCTCACCTTAACAGAGCTACTTCTTGTTGCCTCTGGAACTGTCACAGAAGACAGGGTAGCTCAGCAGGGCAGGCACTCTATTCTCTGCTCATTCCATACTTGGAAATCTCCTATTAAATAAAAACCCTCAAAAAAAAAAAAAAAAAAAAAAAAAAAAAAAAAAAAAAGCATAATTTCAGTCTTTAACCTTAACAAAAGAAAAAAAAATAAACAACAAAACAAAGCAATGAAACTCAGTCTTACTATTTTTACCTGATCTCTGCTTAGAAAAAAATATCACTAATTTGGAGACTTTTTCTCCTCTTGAAAAATGTTCAGTAATACAAATTTCCCTGTTCATTATCTATGATCTTCAGTTGAGCAATTTCTCTCTTTGTCGGTAAAATATCTTTTAAAAGGCGGAAGAGAACATCTAAATAAATAAAAATTACCCTCATCCCCTAATAACATTAAGTTTACTTTATAAGCAGCACATTCCTAACAGCTTCTAATCAGATATAAAAATCTCTGCCCTTATAATTCATGAAGCTGGAGGTTTGCCCCTTCAGTGGCAAAAGAAGGGCTTGTTCCTAATGAATGTCACAAACCAGGTAACACTCAAACACAGAACAGAAGGAAAGTGCACAGTCAACACCTGTTTGTGATTAGATACTCCCAGATACCACTCTGGGAGCCAACTGTGCCATGACACGACCAGATCAATGCAACAGCCTACACTGGAAGGATAATGCTCCAGTCAGCTTTATGACAGGATCTGATTTTGGCACCATGACACAGAAACCTGAAGTAGCGCTCCCACAGAGACTGCTGACAAGGACACCCTTCTGCACCTGACAGCAGAACTTTGGTTTGTTAGCAGTGATTCCAATGCTGACATTACTTCTCACCGAGTTCCAGATTTCTGCCATCCTTTCCCTACACCTATCTGAGACTGTTGCACCACCTGGTGGCTACTTAGAGGTTTTGTCAGAATTAGAAGTTCACAGACTGCCGAAGTTACATTGCTGGACAGGAAGAGAATGATACAACATCAAATCAGTTTCAGTTTGGAGGGAAGCTCAACCTTCATGAAGCTGAGCTCCATGATCAGCTTTAGGATTCACTTAAACCAGAATCTGTAACACCGGGCATATCCAAGTATTTTTTAAATTTTACTTGCAATTACTTGCTCAGTAGGAGAGAAGTTACAAAGCCAAAAGCCCTCCTCAAATTACCTCAGGCATGGTTTATGTTTATTCCTATTATAAAGTAGTGGATATGGAACATCACTAACCACAGGCGAGACCACTGCTAGCACATCCCAAATACAACTTCCAGAAACAGCCACTATTCACAAAGAAGTTCAATTATTGTGGCATCTTTGCCCCCAGATGGTATAGCAGAAACATCTGGGTTTTTTGAACAGTATTAAAGAAGAGCAGCACACAAGACCAACACAAGACTTGTAGAGACCTCTTGAGAGCTATGACTAACCACACGACTAAGTGTGGTGAGTTGATCTTCTACTTCACCAGCTCCAATGAAAGGGGCTCTACCTGCTAAGCATTACAGAAAGAAGGAAAAAGACTCACTATTAAATAATCTAGTATTGACTACTTTTCCTAGCCCCAGAACGATAGTAATTAATTTCCCTCCCAAAGTAACTGACTGTGAAAGATATAGTAAGCAACTCATGGCATTCCTGCAAGTATTAACACAGTTGCCTTAGAAGACAAGTTTGTACCTTTCCTTCGGACAATGAACTCAAATTTAGCGGGCACCAAAGTATCCAGGCTAATGTTAATGGCATTCAGTCCTGCCTCCTTCAGCCGGGGCAGCAGTCTTGTTAAGTTGATCCCATTGGTTGTGACAGCAATGGTTTTCAGCCCTTCTAGCTTGTACAGTTGACCTAGGAAGTAAAAATTAGAAAGAGCACTTTAAAGAAGCAGTTAAACTGTAAGTTACAGAGAAAACCCAAAAGATTTGTGAAACAAAGAAAAAAAGTATCACTGAAGGTGTGAAGAAAATGTGGACACTTCAGTGTTTCAGCCTTCTTCCAGCTGTACTGGTTTCAGGGACCAATTTTAGCACAAATCCATTTCAAAAGGTATGAGAGAGCAGTTTATTGCAAGTAAAACTGGTGGTAAAGTTTCATTTTATTAAAATGCACACTTAATTTTTTCTTCACTTCTTAAATACCTACTTTATTGTTGAAAGGTAGCCCCTGATTTTGTGTACTTTCTTTTCCTCGTCCACATTTGCAAGCTGAATTTTATGTCAGTAATAATAAGAAGCAGCAAGCCATCCCTTTCACAGCTGACACCTAACCTGTTTATTTAGCAACATTTATCCTCCAATGCTTTACCAAAAATCAGTTCTAACCCAGAGGTAGCTGCCAGCAGTAGAACCTTTAACTTAGGAAAGAAATACCACATGCAGTCTTAACTAAACAGAAAAAGGTCAACATACTAATTACAGGGAATCCAAGGCAACAACATCCAAAGGGATAAAACATGGGCACTTGATAACTGAAATATTTCCATTACCAGTGGTAGCCTGGCCAACTGGAGAGTGCTTACGCAATACACTAAAAACTGGCTAACAAAAGAAAACAGCATAAGAAACAGTTAATATCATGAGATGAAGATTTAGAAAAGAGCCTCCTCCTCATAAGCCAAATGCAGAAATCCTCAGCATACCAGATCTCCAGAGATCAAGCTTTCAAACCTCCAGTTATCAGTACAATAACAAATAAGAAAAAACCCCTCATAAACAACTCGCAGAAGCAAAACCACAGCAAAGGAATTTACTTTGGTTTTTCTTCCCTCCCTCATAGCCTCCACCCTAATTATTTAAGAAGTACTTGAAGAACCCTTACTCTTGAGGCAGCTGTAATTACAGTACAAATATTTAATAGTTGCTTCTTACCTCACTATTTTACCTCTGTTTTTCATGTTGGTAAGGACTTTATTTCTGCTTTATCTCATTTCCTAGCTCTTTTTGAAACATTCCCCCTAAGCTGAGTCTCAAATGGGTCAAGCTAGGTCACAGCAAAGATGCTGAAGTTTACAGCAGCAGCATTTTGGAACATGATTAAGAGCTCCATAAAGACATAAGGTTGTAGGGAAAGAGCAATCTTTACTAAGAGAGATTTTTTTTTCCTGGCCTTCAGCTCTCAAAGTCCTCCCAAATGACCAAGAATAACCTCTTCCTAGAGGATAAGTACTACTGCCTCAATTTTGCCACAGACTGTTTAACACTAGCTATCACTAGCAGCCTTATCTTTGTGAAAGTAAAGGATACATGCTGCAGCCAGAGGACAGTTTGTGAACACCACTTCTTTTATTTACAGCCTCAGAACACACAAAATGCTCAGCCTCAGAATAACTGGGGAAAAAAGTCTAGGTGCCATACAGGTTTCATTGCTAGAAATGTAAAATGCATAAAGGTACTGAATAAAACTAACGTCATTTTGCAGCCTAAAATGGAAAAAAAAAATTAAAAGTAGCACCAGTTGATTAGGTCAGCAGAGGCAGGAGCTGATGTCCATGCATCTTTTTCCTCATGAGACAGGGCAAGATACAGGATGAGGCATTGGAATTGGAAGTACACTAATATATGGAATCACCTAGAGTAACAAACTGGACAGTAGACAACTCTGAGAAGTTAGAGATGGAGGATTAACACTAACACCAGTAAGTTAAAAAGGACCAGTCAGAACACTCCACCAGGTCTAACCTTCACAGTGTCCTGGTTTCTTGACTTGTTGACCTCTAAAATTAAAAGGGATTGAAGAGACTTTGTAACTTTGATACCTGTATTAAACCTGTTGGTGACCTTTGGTCACTGCTTTAGGACCAACCAGCACAAGCAAAGGCAACTGACAAAAACTAACAAGTAGAAAAGCAAACAGAACAGATGCTGTGCATGAAGCTAAAACTTGTAAGTCAATCTTGTGCCATGAAGTAAACTTTTGAAGTAAAAGTAAAAATGAAGTAAATTTGTGCCATTTTACATTCATATTTTCCTTTAGGATCAGGAGCATCTTCTTAAATAGAAAATTTTCTTACATATGCTCCTGCAATCATTTCCTTAACTGCACTTTTCCCGATAGACTCCAGAAAAGGTGAGTATACTTCGTAACACATGAACTAATAAGTCTATCCTAATAATAATCCTATACCACTTCACTCTAGAAATGGGTATAAAAAGTTATTATAAAAAGTCATCCAATATTCCATCCTCCACCCCATGGAAAATTATTTTGTCAGTGCAGATGTGTACTCCTCAGATTACTAATAACAAACAGCTATCACAGAGTTGATATCTGGTGCTTATTTAAACTTTGAGTATCTCAAAGGAGATGGATTCTATATCCCACTATCAGCTGCTTCAGAAAAGTCTCAAACATATGTTTTCAGAAGTACTCAGGACATGATTTAGCTTTCAGCAAGTGTTCAATGCTGACTCATAATTTATGTATGTGCATCTGTTAAAAGATTTAAAATAATCTAAAGAACAGTAGCAGGTCTCCTACAGTAGCTTCAAATTTCATCTCTTCATTGAAACAACTAAAAAACTTGAATTTGTGTATTAAAAAAAAATTGGTAACAGAAATCCAGCATTAACTTTTTTAAGCTTTACTGATATTTCACAAATCATTTATAGCTTGGAGAAAGGCTTGCTGAAAGTAAACCTAACTTAAACTTCAACCCAATTCAGCACCTGAGACATTGTAGCCAGCTTCTCCAAAATCACTTCCGAAATCAGACTAACTCCATCCCAGGCTAAACCAGTCATTGTGCTAAGGTGGCTTCAATAAAGATGCTTTACTCAAATTCTGCAGAAGACATTTTTGGGCTTGATTTTCCCTCAGTTAGTTTTCACGCAGTTATTACAATGATTTATTCAATTTTGAGTCTCTTACCTTGATCCCAGACTGGGGCACCATAGAGTAACACCACATTCTGAGAACAAAGGAAGTGTTTGTTGATCAAATTCAACAATTTTCAACAGTCCTTAAAAAAACCCAGCCAGACTAATACAAATCCACAACAGAATGAACTGACAAACTTCTTAACATCCCTTACCTTCATCCCAAGATCACTGCTGTTATCCACTAAAATGATCACTATGAATCTGTCAAACTTCAGCTGTGAACAAGAACATGGGCAGAATAATTCAAGCCCACTGATTCAAAAAGATCCATTTCTTTCCTTCAGGCACAAAAATAAACCTTTGAGAATTCTATTAATGGAGTACAGCAAAACAAAAATATGTCTATCCTTCCAGTACCAATACTTCTGGCTTGCAGCAGTACAATAGTGACTTTGCAGTGACCTGACTACTCCACTTTGACTATCAACATCAGAAGAGCTGTGGTAAGTCATCAGCTACCACGGATAAATAAAGTTGCCTACAATACACTAGGAAGTTCTGCACTGAACTGATGACATGGCTGGTTTCAACTCGTTTTTATGCCAATATTATGTGCTGAACTGCAAAGCTTTATTGTATTTTAAATTGCAACATAATTTATACAGTTTCTAGTTTCCTTTTAGAGGAGCCAGTAACTATACCTATTATCATTGGAAAGAATCTATTATGTTGAAAGAAACATGTCTCTTGAAAGGCTTAGAGCTTCCTTAGTACTAAAACCACCCCAAACCCATCACACATGGGCAAAATGTTCTAGATAATGATATTTCAGAGTTCCAAAAAGTTAGTGCAATTTTAGAACTTCTCACAATCAGAGTCCAAGAAGACACACCCCAGTTCACTCAGTCACACCTTTTCCATCTATGAACTGGTCAGTTCTACAACTACAACAGCTCTGCTGTTTCCTTCAGAAGGTCATCTTCTTTGGAAAAATCCTGAACAAAACAGAGCAGAAGCAGAGACCAACTGTTTTCTGCACAAAAGCTCACTGCATTGGTAGCAATTTCTATTCTTTCAAGACCTTCTTCTTCCACATAAACCTTTTCTTATCTTCAGTACTTAGAAGAGCATATGTCCAGAAATATTCAAGTTCAGTTGTCTACAATACACCAAAGTGCAATCATTTACACAGCCTTAATCTAATACATCACCACTACACAAATCTACTGCAATTTTCTAAACATATGAGACTTTGGACAGAGGAAAAAAAAACACTTGACAATAAGGATCCATGCAGTGTCATTTAACACAATGCCAATCAAAGCAGATAGACTTCTAAAATTTACCCAGCAATTTACCTTCCACTGAAGTTACAGTTTTCATCAATTACTGTAAAAGCAGGTTTTTCCACCATTCACTGTTAAACACAAGCGACATCTGCTATCGGTAGCAAAACCCACCAAAAAAACCCCACATTCCTAAAGAGAAGAGAGAGCTTGTTTTGTTTGTAACGTATCACTTGTTCCTGCCCACTGAGGACCTGATCCTGTAAGTTCTTGATTTTTCACCCTCAGGCTGCATTACTGCAAGCTACTGTAGTAGATGTTGAATATAAAAACAATGCTAAGTTCAACTGGTATAATACAAAGACACATGAGTTCCATCCAAGCAACAGAGCAGAACTGGAAATTTTTTGAAAGGTACCTTGCATTTCACAATGTTGGGAAAAAAACACCAGTTAAATGTGTCATTTTTCTTCTGGTTGCCAGATCATGTCAGTAGATAATGTAAGAGCAATTCTTGGATCGACACGTACCAAGTCACTCTGACACACTCGGTACTGATTTGGAACTCACCCACAATATCCACCACATCAGGACGGATAAGTGGCTCTCCACCCGTCAGTCGGATCTTCTCCACACCTTCTTTCACAAACAGCCTGGCCAAGGTGATTATCTCTTCGGCAGTTAGTAGCTCTGATTTTGGAGTCAGCTGAACACCTTCCTCAGGCATACAGTATTGACCTGAAACAAAAATTACAGAAATACATGAGGCAAAAAATAACCCACCACAATTAATCTAATATTGACGGGCAAAATGCACCAAGGGCAGCCGTCTTTAATGGATTTCAAATGACACCAACCATGTAAAAAATTTACAACCTCTGAAAAATTTCTTGGTTTACTTCAGAGGAAAACCCAAGACTAATTTGATGTGCTTCAAAATTACAACGGATCCACTCTGAAGAAAAATACGACGTCATTTCTATCTAAACTGCATTCAGAGACACCAAGTTCAACCAGCAAGCACTTGGACATCACCACAGACTTTGCAGGTGTAATTGTGGGAATGCCTAGGTATGAGCTCTCCTGCTTACAGTGACTTTGGGCACACAAGCATCATTACCTAAACCACAACAAGTCTGATAAAAAAATTTGTCACTTTCACCTGTCTGTAGTAGATCCTCAGGCTTGCTCCAGGCTTCACATCCCACCAGTAGCTCAACCCCAATTAGTCTCTATCTGTCCTTATCGTTACTTTGTGAAGACAAGAAACAGCACAGGGCAAACACAGCAATAATACCCTAACCCAAACCCTGGCCTTTGCCCAATATTGGCAGAGGAGTTTTGTGCAAGGAAACAGCAGACACTTACACCTGAGGTTACATTTCTCAGTCAATGAAATTCGCAAGTAGTTGTGCTGCCGTCCAAAGCTGTCCATCAGAAAAGCAGAGAATGGAGCACCATGTTCTAGTACAAAGCGTCCTCTTCCTGAGCTTTGTAATTCCTACAACAAAAAAAGCAAATGTTAAATATTTGAATAGCTACCCTGTTAACTTGCTGTACAAATATCAACTTTGAACTTAACTGATAATTATTATTCCATTCTTCCCCATGTAGACAGCTGCCCAAGGAAACTCACTGTCAAAACTGGCCATTTATTAAGTTTCACACCCTACTTTAATCCATTTCCACAATTTTCCCTGTCTTTGTCATAGGTGCTTAACAGGTTTTTTTGTGCAGAATAGAAGGTGTTACTGTTCAACTGCCTATTTCTTCCCAGAATCAATGATCCAGGATCACCTACGCCCACTACAGTCCTTGGGTAAATGAAATTATAGAGAAGGGGCCCTTCCTACACTTTAGCACAAGAGAATCTCAAGCTGATGAAACACTGCATCTCTGCTTGTGTTCTTACCATATTCCATGTGCAATATTAACATCTTGTCAACAGCAAACTGAGTTATTGCTACATACAATTATGTTTTATTACACCTGTCTTCATTTCCAACAAAGTCTTCCTACCTAAACCCATATAACAGAATACTTCCAAAAGGCTTGTCTCAGTTAAAAGATGACAAATAATGCAGGGAATGCTAGAACTGGAAGAGAAATGTGTGATTCTGAACGCCTGATCCAACTGAATAAAAAAGATCAGAATTTTAAAAAATTTCATTACTGTCATGAAGTAAGAATTAAAACTGATTTATACTTACAATTTTAGAGTGGTTTTTTAAGCACAATGTAATATATTCCAGAGCAACATGATTTTTCGGAAGTATGAGTATTTGCCCTCTGGAACGAGGGCATAAGAACAATGAGCACCTGCTGGAGCAAGACCAGATGAGTTCACAAAGCTGCTCAGATGGTTGGAGCACCCCTCCTAAGAAAGGAGAGAGAGGGGGAGAGAGAGCGCGGGAGAGAACTGGATATGTTCAGCCTGGGGAGATGGCTTTGGGGAGACACTATAGCACTTTCCAGTACCTAAAGGGGAGTATAGAAGAGCTGGAGAGGGACTTCTTAGAAGGGCCTGTAGTGATAGGACAGAGGAGAATGGTTTTAAACTGAAAAAATAATATATTTAGGTATTTAGGAAGAAATTCTTTACTAGGAGGGTGGCGAGGCACCGTAATAGGCTTCTCAGAGAAGTTGTGGATGCCCTATCCCTGGAAATATTGGATGGCCTTTGAGCAAGCTGGTCTAGTACAAGGTGTCTCTGCCTTCTGGCAGGGGGTTGGAACTAGGGGATATTTAAGGCCCCTTCCAACCCAAACCATTCTAGACTTCTATGACCATATTAGGTATCAAAATAAATATCTCAAACAGTAGCTGCAAATGAATACAGTTCAAGTTTGTATCAATTAACTTAAAAATATCAGTACCATCAATGCAAGAACAACTAATGATAGTAAGGTCTAAATGCAGGGTAATCCCACTGCCTTTAGCCTATAACTCTGAAATTACAGTGTCACAGCTCTCTTTTTCTATACCTGTAAAGCACAGCTGAAACCACTCTGCTACTTTTGGAAAATATTTTGGTACTTCAAGTGAAACTCACAGTAACTGAATAAACTCTTATCACAGTATTGCAGAAAAGCAGCAAAAGTTTGCCAACATACTTTTATCAGCAGGTGGATACTTGGTTCAGGCACTGCATACAAACATTAAAAAATAACATATTTCAAACTATGCTAAATATTTTCATCAACTACATCAGAGTTACACTAACATTTTATAGGAGGTCAATTTGGTAACTCATGGATGAGGCCAGCTGCCTAGCATCACAAAACTAACCAAAGAAAAAGTAATTAAGGGAACCACCTTCCCTGGGTCCTCATTAGTTAACCACATACAGACATTTAACTGTCAGCCATGGAAACCAGAAGACAAATAAAGGATTCCTGGATATACAGTGAATTTTACATCTAGTGAAAAGGTACATACAAAACCATTTCTGTATACATGGTGTTCACAAAGTTTGTGTGTTTGAGTGTGAATCAGCTGCAGAACTGTGCCTCAAATTCAAATTGCGCTGACCAGTCTCAATAAGCTGCAGCAGGCAAAGGATTAAATAAAGCTTTGACATAAATTTAAGATGTAGAATTAGGAACCAGACAAAATGACACATCAGTGGGTATTTAAATTGCTTACCTAAGCAAAAGTCATTACTCACATCCCATGAAAAACAGACCTGTGAAAACTCCAGATATACTAAAATCAGAATGCATGCGATGATGCCAAGGGATGGGGCAGGAACACACATAGCCACAGCCATCAGTTCCCTGGCTCTGGTCATCACTAATAACCAAAGCAGCTAATCCTGCACAGGATTTTCCCACAGCCCTTACAAGAAATCTAGAAATGGACAGCTAAAATGTTGAACCATGCAGGTATGCTTCCTCAAAATATTCTATTCTGAAAACATTTTTAAGAAACACTTGTGGGTGGGTGGAAGCCATAGAGGACCCTCAGTGATCAAATCAGCCAGACAGCAAAGGTTATCTGAGGAGAGACCCCAACTTCAGCCACCAGCAGCTTGCAGCGATTTTGTTTCCAGCTGTGCTAACACCAGGCTCCTGCAAAACTTGCAAGCTGGAGCTGTCGTTCTTGGCAGCACAATCTTTTCCCTAACCTTTAAACAATCCAAACAGCTTTTTGGTAAGATGACCTTACTCCAAGAATATCCATAGCAGTGAGTAGCTAGAGGAGACAAAGGAGATACAAAGTGGCTTTTTCAAAGCCCAGAAAACATCTGTTTACCCCTGATAAAACTGCAGTAGTACTTTCTACTGAATTGCTTTTCTGCCATAAGAAAGCAATCCCTTTCAGTTTCAGGGGCTGCAACAGCAGAGGCATTTGGGGGGCAAGGCCAGCCCTGCCAAGATGTGACCTTCCCTTCCTGCAGCACCACAAGTGTAATTGGCAACCACTCGGCAGCCACACCCGCTGCTTACACACTTTCCTCCACCGCCCTTCCTGCAGCATGCCGAACAAGTCATCTGGTTTTTAAAAACCCCGGGAAAATGCTCCAGCCTAGGGGTGTGCGGATTGCTGTAGAGCTCTGCAAAGCTTTCGATTACTAAAAAAAATGCCAAACTGGGAATCCCTTGCTTTGACAGAAATGCTGGCTCTGTTCCACTTATTTTAAGTAAATGTTTCTCCAAATACAAGCCAGATTAACTCAAAGAGCCCAGGTAAATATCCAGACTTCATTTCTTCAGCTTCCCCAGTCAGAAAATTTACCCCTGAACAGACTAAATCTAAGGATATTTTAAATCTGCCAAACTCAGAAAAAAACAGAACACAAAAAAGTCATTCTTTCTTGAAAACTATGCTGCTTTCTGGCCTGGTTGGATATCTGATGTTCTCCTTCCTATTATTTTGGAAAGGTGTTCACATTTGAGAAGGAAAGCACTCCCAGGTTTATTAAAACTATCTGAGCCCCTCTCGGGGGAGCCCTTCTCTCCTGTTTTCTTTCCCAGTAACTCTTCTGGCATCTTTTTCAGGATTGGGCTTCCTTACCACTCCACTTGAAGACAGAGCACTACAAACCTCCTGCCTCCCAGTTTTAGAGTGTGCATTACAGGGAGGGAAGGAAGGGAAAAATTGTCCTCCCTGGAGAAAAGGTGGGGGCAAATGAGGGACACTTTAATACTTTTATGCAATGAAAGACAAAACTGCATACTTTCAAAGACAATAATATGCTTAAAATAATTTCCTGTTTTCAGGAAGAAGCCACCACTGGACTGGGACACAGGACACCCGTTCCTGGTCTGTCACCCATCTGCATGGCTGCTAGAGTTAAGTTATTCCTCTTAGCTAAACTAAGGGGAATAATACTGCCCTTCTAAAGTGAACTGTCAAGAAACAGCATTAAAAGAACAGGCATTCAGCAATAAATTAGTGTCAATAAACGTCAAAGTTTCTATTGGAAATAACTAACTCTTGCTGCAAAGTAGTAGGTCTTAGAACAGGGAAAAGAAAAATGTTTTACCCAGCCACTAGAACTTCTTTCCATCATTTTCCTGTTGTGTACAGAAACAGGTTTGTCTAGGTGGGAAGAATAAAAAGAGATGGAATTTTTAAGCTATTCAGTTTCTGATCAATTAGATTTCAGCACAGAGGAATTAAGAGATACCCATAAGCCAGTACCATCAGCTTGAAATCCAGCAGAGCTGGATCCTGTACTACCAAAACTGCTACTGCACCCAGCACTGACTCATATTTTTATCAATACCACAGAAAAGGCCAATTATCAGAGATGAAAACTCTGCTGCCTTCCTGGTAACTCAGGGCAAGGATGAAGCATTCTCACAGGTTGTTGTGTAAGTAGCATTATCTGAAGGGGAAGAAGAATAGGTTGAGGTTGAACCTTGTCACTTGCAGCCTTTGAGAGAGCTATAGGAAGAAAGCAAAAGCCTGCTACAGGAAAAGGCTATAGTTCTGAGGCTACAGGAAAGGGTTATTCAGTTCCCTGAAGTAGGAAAAGGTGGATGGTTGCTGGTATTTTAACATATCACTGCCAAATTACATAACTTTTTCACTCAAAAGGGATGTCTATAAACCACAAGTCCTCACTCCCCTCTCTCCATAGTCGACAGGAGACACTTCTGCACATGGGAGGAGTATGCCCTGTCACACAGTGTGCTTTATCTGATCCATGAAAAAAAAGGTTCATTCTCTGGGCTGCCAATCATGTGTTCTATACTAGTACTGAAAGAATGAGAGCTTAGATGACTGCACCTAGCAGCTATATTTTGACAAGCTGTCAACCCTTCAGACCTGACAATTCACCTGTGATTTCCAGGAGAACTCACCTAACAATGCAGCAAAATTGGAAGCTGTCAGCAGAGGTATCAATAACCACCAGAAACACCATAAACTGACAGATACTAGAAAGGCTTAGTTAAACACAAGGGGGCAGACAACAGAACTCTTATCTACTAATCAAGCTGAAGCTAAGTACTATCCTTGCTCTACACTTTCACTTCATCCCCAGTGATACTGTGCACTAGAAAATAGTAAGCTTGCAAAGACTTCTGCACAGGCCTCAGGGACTACCACAGCCTGAGTACCCATGACATTGTTAGTGCTGCTCCTGCATCCACTGGCTCTTCAAGCTCCTGCAATCCTGCTGGGCTTGTGCACAGCACTGCTGTCTCAGTGCGGTACCTAACACTGCTGCAGAGTCACAGACACAACTCAGCAATATCTCTTCTCTTTCATGCCTCACCTTTAGCATCTTAGTCGGTAGGGAAGTGGTGACATAACATCCTTGGTTCAACCTGGAAATCATACAACCGCAGAGGGTGAAATGGGTCTAAGCAGGCCAAGTGCCAGAATGAGGTCTGAGCTGAGAAGTCCAAGACAAATGTTTTTGTGAGGGCTCAGCAGCTGCTGCCCAACAGCTGACCCCAAACAGCAGGCTACACTTGTGGGTACTGGCATGGAGAGCACTGCCCAGGGACTGCCGCTGGCTTCCCACAAAACAGAGCAGCGGTACAGAGAGTTTCAGACATGACTGGCCGAGAATTAGGGCCATGTGAGGTCTTTCTGGGCAAGCTGAACTCTCCGCTTTATCCAGCACTGAAGGCTTCATTGTGGCCACCGAAAATTTTCGGCTAGTTGTGTTTGGATTACAGGATCTACAATAGCAGATGGAGAAAGATGAAGTGAAACTTGGTATCAAGACCCTTACTGGACACCATACATCTAAAGCAGAATTTTAAAAAAATATACTGATTTCCAGTTTTGTAGTAGAAATAGGTCATCCTACCTGATCGATTTAATTCAATAATAGACACATACTATCACAGGTACAAGATGGCAGGGTGGCATCAAACTTTGTTAATTGTGAACTAGCAAAAGAAATCCAAATAAACGCTTGCACACAACCAAACAACTGTGAAAATGCTGCTTTCAGAGTACCTGTAGCTTCATGCCCTGTTCTAGTCTTAGAAAAAGGAACTCCACTCTGTGCACACCTCCAAGACTGACAACTGTATCTCAAAAACCAAGATTCCAACAAGTAAACTGTTCACCCCACACCGCTAGTACAGCAGCTGTACTAACCCCACTGTTTGCAACCTAACCAAAAGATTTACAATGGACACAATAGCCTTGGACACAGCCTTCCCACTGTCTCTTGAACCACCCGAGTTACACAGTTCTTCCTTCCATGGCTGGAATGACCATTTTCAAGGGGACTGAAATATAGTCTAGTGCTCTCTTCTCTCCTTTGCACACACCTCCTCCCCAAAACCTCAAGAAACTAAACAGAGCCCAAGAACACTTCCAGCTGAGCACAGAAGACAGTCAAGCAGTATTCACAATTATTTTGAATGTTTGAATGCTCTCTCATTTCACAGCTCATTTCACTGTCCCCTATGGCTGTAATGCTAATTGCTTCTCTCTACAGATGAATCCCAGGAAAGACTGAGAGCAGAAAGGAGCAATGAATGTATTATCACTGTATAGCTGCTAAGCCTGCAATCCCTTTGTTTTTACACTAACTTGCTTCTCAAGCCCTGCAGGATATGAGCCAGTGTCCTGGCACACTTCTCATATTTACTATACCACAAACATGTATCCCCCATCCCATTCTTCCAGCTACTGTGGCTTTTTGCTCCTAAGAGATGTAAGGCTTTCAGATGAATGTTGTAATCAAGCTCTCTCAGAAGTATCCCTGAATGTTTGCTAAAGCTACCCGATGTAAAGAAAGTAGTGAAAAGTAATTCTGATCAGAATTTATAAAAATGTTCATGGCCTAGGAAAGCAAACAAACAAACAAAAAAATCAATAACCTTTCTAGTTTTCTGAGTCAAGTAAGCATACAATAAACCAATGCAAAAGTCCATCTGGCTTCCTGTAAATAAGTGGCAGTGAATGCATTCAATTCTGGCGGCACAGAGTCTGTCACTAACTACTTTAGCTTATTTTGTTTGTTAAAGCCAGCCATGCAATTGCAAGTAACTCAATAAATCATGCTCCAGCTGGGACTGCTGTTGTGTGCCGTGCCCTATTTCTGCTAGACAGTTACAGAACCTTTGCCTTTCCGTGCAGCTTTTTCTCCTGCATTTAGACACCAGGAGACCGAATCCACCCTAGCGACCTAAAGTTAAACCGGGAGAAGCTGTATCAGGGCAACACCTGAGTTGACTGCGCGCCAGCACCAGAACAAACAGGTTCAGTGCGAAGTTCGCATGACCATCGGAGCACAACCACCGAAAGCTGCCAAACCACTCGGGTTTTGACCCAGGCTGATCAAAGAGCGTTGTGTAATCTCTCTCCTTTGGCTGGGCAGGAGCACAGGACCGGCTCGGTCCACGAGACCAGGTGTCCCATGTACTTCCAAAGTAAGGGTGACATTTCGACAAAGGAAGGACACAGCATTACGGATTACTACCTGTTTTGTTGACTCTTCTCTCCCCCTATACATAATCAGGTCACGTTCACCGCACAAGTCACCGGTGGGTCCGGGATGAGTTGCAAAATTCTATAGACAAGTTGCATTTCCCGGGAACGCGCCGGCAGACCCCTCCCGCGGTGTCCAAGAGCCCTGGTCACCCCGCCAGGCGCTGCCACGGTTACCAGAGCGCCCCTCCACGACACGCATCTTCTTAGGGACCAGGCAATCTCCCAGACGCGACCTCCGGCGGCACGGCACGGCAAGGCACGGCAAGGCACGGCTCGGCTCGGCTCACCTGCCCAGCGCCCCGCTCCCGCTCCCGCTGCCGGCCCCGAGCGCTCCCCGCACCGCGGTCCCGCCGCACCCCCGGGCTCCCCTCACCTGCGCGGCGGCCGAGGCGGCCCTGGCGCGCGCCCCGGTGCTGCAGGCGCGGCGCGAGGCCGCCCCGCGCGCCCCCCGCAGGAGCCGCCCCCACCACGCCGCCGCCGCCGCCGCCATGCGCACCCCTGGCCCAGCGCGCGGGGGGCGACGCCGCCAGCCCCGCGCCGTCACGCGGGGAGGGCGGGGGCAGGCGACCAATGGGAGCGGCGGCCGGCGCCGTGCTGCACGCCGGGAGTTGTAGTTCGCTCCCCTCGGGCGAGCGGGCCGAGGGAAGGAGGGAGGTTTCCCGCAGGTCCGTCGCCGCCGCAGTGTACTCCCGAGGCGGCGGTGTCGGGCGGCTCACAGCATCGCGGAATATCCTGAGCTGAAAGGGACCCACAAGGTTCATCGAGTCCTGCATAGGGCCATCCCCAAGATTCACCCCATGTGCCCAAGAGTATTGCCTCTAGAATTCAGACGAGCTTGGTGCCGTGACCGCTTACCTGGGGAGCTGTTCCAGTGCCCAACCACCCTCTGGGTGATCAACTGTTTTCTAATATCCAGCCTAAACCTTCCCTAACACAGCTTAATGCCGTTCCCTCTACGTCCCTCACTAGTCACCAAAGAGATCCGGGTCTGCCCTGCTTCCCTGCTTCCCCTCATGAGGAAGGTGATGAGGTCTCCCCTCAGTCTCCTCCAGGCTGACCAGACCAAGTGACCTCAGCCACTCCTCATACAGCTTCCCCTCGAAGGCCCGTCACCATTTCTGGTGGCCCACGACGCTCAGCAGCACGGGCAAAACCTGCACTGACAGCCTTTGCTCTCTGCCTTTCCTTACCCACACCTCAGCCCTCCAAAACCAGGTGTAGAGCCTGAGCTCTGACTGCTGGCTGCCTTCAAGGGAAACGTGGGCACTGAAAGGCATGCACACGAGGTACGTATCCCAGCAAGGCTGCCGGAGCACTAGAATCATGAGTATCATTAGTTGGGAAACATTTCCAGTGGAAACAACTCTAGTCCAGCAAAAGTCTTAACTAAAATCTGCACAACCTTGTCAGAAAATAGGCACGGGGACTAAATGAGGCATAAAGGATCTGATGGGTCATAAGAAAGCACTATTTTCAGTTTTCCTGCCTTATATAGCTTTTCCCAAGCTTTTCAGTGTTCCAAAAGGGGCTCATGATGAAAAGTCCAGTATCCTGCTGCCCAGATCCAGGTGAGGGTCTGCAGAGCACGGATGCCCATTGTCAAGCTGAGCTGGAGGCACTTGTCCTGAACATGCTCTATCCATGAAAGGAATGTTTGGCTGTGTGCCCAAATTTTCCCTGGATCTCCTTAATGTCAGCTATTCCTTCAAAAGACCTGTGATTCTCTTAATGACTTTTATTGTTCTTAGGCTTAGAACTGTGCAGCTTTTAAAAGTGAAACTCACAATTTTATACAACATGCTACTCTATGATCACACCTCCATTCTAAAATAATTTTGTTTTTCATTACAAAATTTTTGTGTTGGGGTATTTCATTTGCAACTACTGACTGAAAACACATTAGTAATTCTCTGTACAGTCTTAATCCTTTAGTGTTTGACTTGTGCATTACTTGTTGATGTTTGAGTAACTGAGCCTTGCTATTGCTTGTGTCAGCCATTATTTCCACATGAAGTTATGTGTGCTGGTACAGATTCAATTGTTTAGCCAGGTTAGACTTAAATCTTTGCTCTGTAGCAAAACCCCTATTTCTGTTCAATTCACTCTAGAGTTTGGACTTTATTCAGTGTTTAGACTGGTTACAGACTAACAGGAAAACTTAATGCCATATTGCTATTTTTTCCCCCCAAAAGCTTAAGCCATTTGAAAAGAAATTCAGACTTGACTGATCTACCATGTGGCAAAATATCCAGTCTGAAGACACTTCAACCAGTGTGATGTCAAGGTAACATAGACACAGACCAAAACAGTAGGCAAAATATTGGTTCAAATTACAGTTTTCAAAAGGTGAAGAAAAAAGTTTGCGGTTGACATTTATAGTAGCTTTATGAAGCATCACTTCTCCCTGTAGAACTAGAATAACTGTAATTAAAGGATTTTCTGGATTTATTTGAGGAGCAAGTGATAATGACAGTTGAATTTAGCTTCATATTAGATGTCATAATTGTTCAATTCAATGAACTTCTCAGTTGCAAAAGAGGTTTAATTAGATGTGCAATGGATAAAGATGAAAATTTATTATAAACTCATCAAGAGAAAGAAATTATTTCTTGCTTCATCAGCATCTGCAGTCTAGTTAAATATGGTGGTGCTCAGCATAATTGAAAGGTAAGAAATGAATCATTCTTGCATACTTGAAGCCTTATATCTTTTTTTAGTTTTCAGGTTGTACAAATATAGGCATGTTTCTTTAAAACAGCATAAAATTATCTTTTACACCTCCAAAGGCAAACTTTTACTCTCAGAAATACCTACTGCTGGCTTTCAGAAACACTTTCCCAGCCTTAAATGAAGCCATGAAATAAGTGTACTGAAATAAGAGCACCTGTGTGAGAGATGATTTTGTCTAACTTCACTGGGGTACTGTCATGTTGTGTCACGTAATGTGTCATGACGTGTCACAGGCCACGAAGAGTAAGCACCTGAGACAGCAGCTGGAGGTTTGATTTCTTTGCTTTTTTTCAGCAGCTGTCCCAAGGACTATTAGTCAGAAAATAATTAAGGGTTTGAGGTTTGTGTATCTACTCCAAGGCGCTGTGCAGTGTCACACCCTTGCATTGTAACCAAAGCTGGGTGTGACATTCTATCCTGCCAAAATAAGGCCCGTCTGCTTCTAACTGCAGAGACCACTTCACTCCAGTGGGGCTGGACACTTCTAGTTAAAGCAAACTCTTGCATCTGGTGTTTCAGTTGTCTTCTAAATATCATGAAGACAGTCACTTGTCTTTTGCACAGGGTAATTATTTAGTCCAAATTCCAAAGAGTGACATTTCCTGCCCTTCCTGCTGCTGCCTTCCTTTCTGACTCCCAGGGACCCTAGATTAGCCCTGCTTATTTGTTCCAAGATTTTGCTGAATTCACACTTAATGTCTTAGGGGTGGGTCTCTCTCAGCACTCTACACATCCAGGGATTAGCTAACTTTCCCCAAAAGACTCTGCACTGTGCTGTTTGTAAAAGTCTGTGTGCCTGCCAAGGGGTGTTAAACCCACACGGGCAAGTGGAGGGCAGAGTCCTGTCCATATCCTCTGGGAGCATAGGCCAAATCAGTATAAAAATGCAAGGTGTTGGACTACTTCCAGTATTATTCATGCTTCAAATAAGCACTGAAAAAAGTTTTAGAGATGTTACTAATAAAATAATAATGACTAAAAAGTCTCAAGAGAGAGTTCAAGCTGTGAGCTGGATGCATCTGCCACACTGAATCACAATTGCCTCATAGTCGAAACAAGGCATCCATCAAGAATTACTCAACACCTTTCTGAAACTTTGGGCTACATGCCTGAACAGAAACCAGGGCAAAGTGGAAGACCTGATCCCGTCCTCTGGTGGAGCTGGAGCACAGTCAGGACTCATGCTGGGACTACTGTTAGGAAACACTGCATAAGTGTAAGCCAAGGGAAAGCCTCCATGTCCAGCTTCCTGCAAATGGAGTATGAAATAACAAAACTTGCGAGACATACTCACTATTTTGTCTCTCTTGAAAGAGCAGAACAGTGGAACACATCCCTCTCCACATTTGTTGCTTGTGAACAGCATAGGCCCTTCTTAGAAGAAACTACAACAAAGAGATTCCCTGGCAAACTTAAGGGCATGTGAGATACGAATGGCTACCTTAGAATGTCTCACAATTGCACAGGATCATCATAGCATTTTTCAGTTCAAAGCACACCACTGCATAATTCTTGTCTACCCTTGAGAAATCCGAGGGAGCTGATAGAGCAGAGGCTTCTGCTATAGTGTGCCTTCCTCATTACAAAGAGGTAGGAGAGCCTTCCTAATGCTTTCTCCTGGTAGCTGACACAAAATAACATCTGCAGTTTTCTAGAACATGCTGCTTCCATGGAATTAAAAAGCATGTGTTGCAAACCACACAGATTTACAAACCAGGATTTGGTAATACCACTGCTGAGGCTGCCACAAAAACAGATGCACTCTAACAGATGCAGAAGAGATCAGAACAAATTGATCTGAAAATAATTGGTATGGAACCAGCCATGCTGGTTAGAAAATATGTGTCAATGCAGTCTTCTCCTTTCCCTCCTTACATTCCATGTCGTTGAGAAACCCTCTCCTCCGTCACCTTATTACCCTACGCCTTTGTTGCATTTCCTTTGATATCATTCAACTTTTCTGCTCACAACCATGAGAAAAGAAAAATAAATTTAGTGTTACTAAACCTAGTGTTGAAATTATTTTTATTCTCTGTTTGAGCATTATCTAGTGGTATACAGAGTAAAGGGCTGTGTAATACTGAGAAATCCAACTGATTCTACACGTTAAAGCAAAGAATATGTTTACTCTTCCTCACTTTTGCAAAGCCACACAACAAGGTGATTAAGGGAATTAAGAAATGCATAAAAAGTCGAGGTTGATATAATTAGAAAAGGGGAGAAAAGGAAGGAAGAAAAGAGGGTCAGAAAGGGAGAAAAGGAAAGAGGAAGAGACAGAGGAAGGAGGGGAGGGAAAGATTTTTGAGAGAGAGGGGGAGAGGGAGAGAGAAAAGAGGGAGGAAGGAAAGGATTTTTGATGTGAGTTTAACCTTATCATTTATGTCATTTATGCATGACTATACCCTTCTCTCTTGGCTTCCTTCCTTTACGTTAGAATTTTTTTTTTTTTTTTTTTTTTTTTTTATCTGTGAGTTCTGTGCAGGACAGCCACAAAACTTCTGTTTATCTGGAGCAGGATTGCACAGTTCCACCCTAACACAACATTCCTTGTAAACAGACTGTTCATGGGCTGATAACACTTTTGCTGGTTTAACTATGTGCTTATTCCATTTAATGCCTGAGAACTGTGAGAAGAATGAATGTAGGGTCACAGGACACCCCCATCCGATCATATTGACATAGACATAACCAAAGGAAAGTTTAGATGAAGTTGTACATTAGCCTAACTCTAGGTGGGCTGCTTCTGCCCCAGGCAGTTCCAGGTGTAGGACTGAGTTTAATCTGTTAGCATGCCTACATTTTTTTTTGTATTTGACTGAATTTAAGGGCATGATAAAAGGAGGTACATGAGTTAGAAAACACCAGGAGACTCTTTCCTTCTGACAGACCATCTCTACTTCTGATGCTCTACCCTCTCATCACACAAGTATCTCCCATTGCTCCCTTCCATGTTAAAGAAATCCTGTTTACCTTTATAGACTGAAGTTACCTCTACTGGTTGTATGTGATGGTCCCCCATGTAGCAGCACAACACACTCCAGTACTCAGGCACAGGGTCAGATGATTCTCAGTACTGAGAATTCTGTGGTATTTTAGACCACAAAAATCATGGTCCTACATTTTCCTTGAAGTGTAGATTCAGCTTTTGGTCTTTATCTACTCTAAGAGAAGGAATTATGCCCTCACTACTCCAAAAATAAACATACTGGTCCTTAAGCATTATGGAAAAAACAAAGAAAAATAAATTCTTCTCCGACACTGGTACTGTCTTGCTCTCTTGAAGCTAGTCCCTGGGGACTAGGAGTGATTTGGAACAGCAGTTAATTTAGTTAAACAGCTGGATATATTACTGGATGAAATGTGATTAGCATTTCTCATTTAATTTGCATCGAAGCAAGACATTTTATCAATAACAACAAAAAACCTTCTCCAAATTCCTACAAAACAATAAGCTAAGATCACAGACATTCAACATTTTCTTCTGATGGAAGACTTTTATGTGACTTGGAAATCAATTGAGTTCCATTAAGGCTCTGAAGTATACCTGCCTTGCATTGTGCCTTTCAAAACTAAGTGGTAGTGTTTTTATAGCCAGATTAGTTTACTTAGGAGAGGACGTTTTTTCTGCTTATTTCTTGGCTTATATTGCTGAAAAAAAAAAAACAGTTTCTGGTCTGCTAAGCATCTCATCAAGGTAAGTGAATCTGTAACAAAAATCACTGTGAGAGAGTTAATTTTTATCCAAAGAGATTTGCATGTTAAAAAAAAAATCAAAAGCCAGAGAACTGGAACAAACAAAATCAATGAAACAAACAAAACCCCCCAAACCACCAACCAAATAAAAACCCCCAAAACCTCAAAACAACAAAACAAAATATATCAGGGCATCTTTTTGAGCTGTTGACATCTTTTCTAGATGCTTACATCAAAGATTTTACTTTTCCAGATACGGTTGAGTCACTTCCAGATTTAGCATCACGCTGTTATTTCTCTTTGTCATTTCAGATTCCTTAAGCATATCAGTTCTGAGATCTTGCAAATCACAATAAAGAATTTTGATTCTATAAACCAAATCTCACTGGCTGTTTTCCTCTTTTATATCTTTGGCTATGATATTGTAAAAGAAAATAGAAAGAAGCTGTTTGCATATTCACTCTGTTCTCTCATCTCCTCTTCCCAGTGTTTTCTGTATTGCCAGATTCTAAGCTGTGTTTCCACAAAAAAAAAAAAAAAAAAAAAAAAAAAAAGTGAAAATATGACAATGCCTTGGAAGAATTTAATTTTAGTTTTTGGAGAGAGGATCGTTACTTTATTATGCACTGCTTAGTCACTTAAGTGGTGGAACAGTGGACCTAGAGAAGAGCAGAATTCTGGTCTCCTGATTCCTGCCAGTCACTTTCACATCAGTGGTTATAAATAACCTCAAAAAAATATAAATGTATATTTATATCAAGCCCTTGAGGGGCAGCTGTAGCTGCCTGGCTTTCAAACTAACCTTGGAGAAGCCATCAGGCAGGAGGTTTCAAAGGTTATGACAGCTATGCCTCACTACATTGGAGAGGGGTAGGCTTTCTTTTCTGTCATAGCTGTTCTTCTAAAGCCTTTGTTTCAGTACTGTGGTAACTGCTCAGCCCTTGTGGCTGGCTGACCACTGAGCTTCTGAAATACTCTGTTGTGGGGAAATTAGAATGGATTATTTATTTCATGGGAAAAAGGACACTCTACTGGCCTTTTATTTCCTCATGGATAATGAAGTATACATTTCAATCCTGGCCTTGGAAATCTGGTCTTCTGACCTAGTTATTTCAACTTTAAATGCTGTGTGTATAAAGAAAATTAATTATAAAACAAAACACAAAAGTGGCAGAGGCTGATTTGATGCTGACCTGAATGGGCTCTTTTTTGCTGAAAAGTCTTTCCATCTTCTCCAGTGGAATACCTTTACTTTTTTTTTAAGCTTGACACTTTGGGTCAAGAGGTTTTATGTTGCTGTTCTCTGCTTTTTGCAAGCTTGTTTTTTCCTCTAAAAGAAGAAAATAGCTTTATCTCGATGAAATCTTCCTATTCCAAAAAGCATTCAATGAAGTTTGGCAGTACTGGCCTGACTGTTGGCATCTTGCTATTGTGCAAGTCCTTCATCTCCATATGCAGCACTCATGAGGTACCCATGAGGAAAGCTGAGCACTCTGATTGAACACAGTATGGCAGAAAATGAAGAGAAAAAGGAGAAAACAAGGCCAAGGCAGAGAAGTGGGACTGAGATATCTAATTTTCATACTTACTTTAAATTTCAGATATAGCTGAAAAAGAAACCTGGAGCCAAACACTCCTAAGCCTGACTTGAAGTTTCTAAAATGATTTTGCACATTTTCAATTAATTGTAATTGTTCTGCTAAACTTCCAGTGTGTTTTAACAAGAGATTGATTTCTCCACATAACTTCAGATTTCTCTGCAGTGCAACATAGTACCTTCTGAAAAACAGTGAGAGTACTTAAGACACAAAGGAAATAGGTACAAGAAAGACCATCAGTCCCAAGATACCGAGGGAATCAGCTGAACTTCCCAACACTGGACATCCAAATCTATCCTCTTGGATAATAATATTCCCCTTTATTTTATTTGTATTTTAATGACTGAGTTATAGGGTATTCCCCTCAACAGTCAATCCCTGTGTTAAAGTTGCAAAACCAAGTACTTAAGAGACAAAACAAATAGCGACAGTTTCGTCATCCGTCTTTGCACGCTCTTAAATCATTCCCTTACATACATGTCTTTCTCAATGCGTATGTGTCTTTTTTATCTTTTCCATTCTCTTAAATTCCTCTCAGGACCTCTTGCCCACTTGTCCTTCTGTCCATCTTCTTTTCTAGCCTCCTTATTTCTAATTTTCTAATTTCCTCCTTTAAATTCCTTCCCTCACATCTACTTGCTTTGCATCTGGGGGAATGAGAGAAATGTGTTACCATGTGAGGATCTATCAGTGAGCAGAAACAGAGTTGTAGTCACAGAAAAAAATTAAAACCCACTGCAAACATCTGCAGGACAGCTTTGCTGTCTGAAAGATTCATGCATTTGGTTGGGATCTGGTTAGGAACTGTAACTGCAATTCTGTGATGTCCCACTGCTATCATGTGAAAAAGTGATATCTCTTCTAACCGAATTTTTCCCTTGTGTGCAATCCTGCCTCTGGTAAAAGAGATTGTTTATAACTTCATTACCTGTAATTCCAGAAGACTGCAACTGGAACATTATTTCCAGTCTGGAAATTTCCCTATCATATCTTTTCTTGGAATATGTACATTAGTCTCAATGTCAGTTAATAACAGCAACAATGACTGGTGCTAAACAAAATATCTTCCTTACTGATTCCCTTCTTTACCCTAAGTTTTCCAAGGTATCATGATTTAAACAGTCTGATCAAATTCTCACGTTTAATTATAATAATTTATTTTATATTCACTCACTTGTATGACTTTCATTTTATATTTTTTAATATTTGATAAAGTAATGAAGAATATGAAACCTGCTTAGTTCAGATTACTTCTTCAGTACTGAATTTTGAACAATATGCATCTTTGAGAAAAATATGAAAGTAAGTCAATGTATCATTTCTCAGTAGTCCAGAGGAACTCCTTTTTCAGTTTACACATCTTAAGAAAGACAACTGGCTTGAAAAGCAGCTTGTGGTGTCAGCAGGGTTTCCCAGGAGAAACTCTACTCTTTATAAGCTGGAGAGCTATCTATACTGCACAACACAGCAGGGCCAGGACCCTGCTAAGCTGAAGCTAATGGAGCAGATACAATCATAGGGTACGCTGCCTGGATCTGCAGAGCTATCAGATCAGGCCAGATCAGATCAGATCAGATCAGATCAGATCAGATCAAGAGGAGCACAGACATAATGCCACAGTACCTGCATCCTAACAAAGATATTTTGTCTTCATGCAGCAATACACTGATTAAATTGTTCTGCTTCTGGAGCTACCATTTGACTGCTACCCCAGGAATTGTTGAATTGTGCTTATCTGCTGCTGGTATAGTTTTGGAAGGAGTGACAAGATAGCTGTAACACAGACCAAATGGCTCTCATTCAAGATGTAGGCCAGGAATACTTGCTTAATTTTACTGCAGCATCTGCTGCTGTCTTCTCTCATCATTATGACCTGGCATGTGGGATCCTCCAGTCCCTGGCCCACTTGTTAAGTGTGGCGTTCATTTATTTAGCTCCTAGGGGTGATGAATAAGTTATGTTGAAGAGAAAGTGCCAAAGCAGTGTCACACAGCCAAGGTGTATCCTAAATTCACTGCTCCAACAGCTAGATATGTGGGAGTCCAGAGCAGGGAACAGAATGTCAGTATCTGCATCCTTCACTTCCTGCATTAGTAATGTGATCTAATGACCTTGCAGTCTAGACCTACTATGGCACATCAGCCTGCAAGACCTTAATCTGTGGGCTTCTACACTGAGTAGCTATCTGGACATATTCTTGGGAAGCAGAAAGAGACTGACCTCGTGGTCGGTGGTAGCTGTACACAGAACTCCCACAGAGAAGAAAGATCCAAGTAAGAGCAGGAGTCCTGCTAAAATCCTATTACAGGGAAAGTCACACTGAAGTCTTTGTGCTATAGCACTCTATCCCCATATCAGAGGACACGGTACCTATCCTGAAGAATGTAGTTGTGATTTAGCAAGATGTGTGATGAGAGAAGGGCAAAGTAAGTTGGGGGGAAACATAAATGAAAAAAAAAAAAAAAAAGGAAAAAAAAAAGAGTGAGCTCCAAACCTTCAGGATCTGGTGATAATACTTGTATTTCCACCCAGCTGGAGTGGCACCACCTTCTGTAATCACTAATAGTAAGTCATGACTGTTACTTCCATGTAGAGTGTTTGTGCTGTCAAAACACTTGACTGGCATAGAAAATTTTTATCTAGAACATATCCTTAATAAAGTACTCCCTTTAAGTAATTAATAGGCAAGCAAAATCAAAACCAAATGAAGTCTCTGTTACTTTAACAGAGTAAAATAGAGCTGCAGGAATGAATGAAACATTCTGATCTTTGTCTCATTTGAATATGATTTGGCCTGTAAATATGAATAATATGAATATCTTTGGCCTGTAAACCTGGGTGCCTTGACAGAATATTTGTTCTGTTCATGTCTGCAGTGACACTTTAAATGTTGTGAGTGTTTGCAGTTTTTCCTGCCACATATTTCCTCTTTTTTTTTTTCCATACTGTTGACGGTAAGTCCTGGAGGCTCAGCTGCAGAACAAGGTGATAAACTCTCAATGCCATTAGACATGGCACATATTTTGATCAACTTTCTACATGACCCAGTAATTTCCTTGCACACTTTCCAGTATTAAGAAAGAAGAAAATCCTCTTCTTCACCTTGGTAACTGGTTTGAGGTTCATTCTAAGATTCCTCCTTCCAAAAACTTAAGTCCAAAATTTGCCTAATATATTTATAAAACATTCTTTCTCAATATATTGGCTGCTGGAAATATCTCTTCTGATATGATCTCAAGAAGTATTTTTTCCTTTTAAAGACCATATCATGTCAGTAGTATTAGACAGGCTATGACTAACTAGTTAGCACAGGATCTTCTGTCATTTCATCACTAAAGAATATGTGATGATGTATGATGTAAAAGTATGACCCACTGTTTTCTGTGATTTAATTTAATCTCATTTCTAGTATTTAGGGCCCCATGCTAATCCAGTTTTTCCTTCTTCTTATCTATTATTCAATATCTCCTATGGTTTGTTAATCACTACAAAGTGTATGCAACAAATTTCCTTGGAGCACCAGACTACAGAGCCGATATTATTGGTGAAAATATTTAACCAGAGAAGACAGGACAGATTGAGGAAAACTCCACTAGCCATCTCTTTCTATGCTTTTTCTTTCAGCAAAATGTTCTTTGTTGTTTTTACATAGTGCTTAATGAGCTGAGATCAAGCTAACAGATCAGTTGTCTGAATCACACCACTACTCCCTTTTGGTACAGAAAATATAATAACCTATTCTCAAATCTTGTGGAACCATTTAAGACTAGAATGGATAGCTTTTCTAATAACTTTGCCACCAGCCTGGGATCAATAATTTCCCTGCTGAATATGCAATTTCTATATCTATTCTTTCATATTAATAGTCTTGCCTTTGCTGCACTTTCCATAAGAATGTGAATGTAGAACAGAGAGCAACATATTACTGACTGTTTGCTCCTACACCAATTATCTTTAGTCCACACTATCCTTATACATAACAGCACCACTTGTTTCATGTATTAGTTTTTATTTATACAAATAAGCAACATTTTTCCATTTATTTTTGTCAACACTGCACATTAATGTTTTTCAACTAATTTTCTCTTTTCATCTTTGGATTTCCAAAGCATAACTTTCTTTTCTGGTCAAAGCTTTCCTCCTCACAAAATTCTTATTCCCAATATTCTTGTGATTCTTATCTTCAAAGGTCATCCTTATAGATTTTTCTCCTTGATTGGGATGTAAATGACTCAGTTTGGATAAGGGCTATCCAAACTCATCAGAAGCAATTGTCTCATGTCAGGTACTGCAGTAGTTGGTACAGAAGGGAAATAACAGTTGTCTTACTTCCATGAGTAAATCACTTTTTAAAAATATTTAAAAATCCTTTCTATTCAGTATCTTATATGCCTGTGCTTCAGCAAATTCTCAAAAATTGTCCTATTAAACTAAATAATTAAGGACTTTAATTTTTAATAACTTCACTGATGATCAATATAAGCAGTTATTTGATTTTTTTTATGACATCCATATGGAAATAAACTCTAACCAGGAGCAATTGTTACTGTTTTAGGTACTTGTGGTAGAAAAAATAAAAATCTCTTGTTCATCAGATTAAGAATTCTAGAACAAACTAATATTTAGGTCCTGTTGTTCTTTTCAGTGGGGAGTATACTCTGACATTTTGGGCAATGTCTGCCTCTAACCAAGATTCAAAATTACAGAATCTCTTCCCAACTCTCATGGCCAAGTATCTTGAGTTTTTCTTTTTCTTTTTCTTTTTCTTTTTCTTTTTCTTTTTCTTTTTCTTTTTCTTTTTCTTTTTCTTTTTCTTTTTCTTTTTCTTTTTCTTTTTCTTTTTCTTTTTCTTTTTCTTTTCCTTTCCTTTCCTTTCCTTTCCTTTCCTTTCCTTTCCTTTCCTTTCCTTTCCTTTCCTTTCCTTTCCTTTCCTTTCCTTTCCTTTCCTTTCCTTTCCTTTCCTTTCCTTTCCTTTCCTTTCCTTTCCTTTCCTTTCCTTTCCTTTCCTTTCCTTTCCTTTCCTTTCCTTTCCTTTCCTTTCCTTTCCTTTCCTTTTCTCTTTTCTTTTCTTTTCTTTTCTTTTCTTTTCTTTTCTTTTCTTTTCTTTTCTTTTCTTTTCTTTTCTTTTCTTTTCTTTTCTTTTCTTTTCTTTTCTTTTCTTTTCTTTTTTCTTGCTTGTTTCTTTTTTGTTTGTTTTTATTTTTTGCTGTTTTGTTTATTTTTTTTTTTTAATTAAAAGAGATTCTAGTAAAGCAGTGTGGAAGAAATGAAATATCAAGGTACTTTCTGACAACACAGAGTGCAAGGAAAAGAAGGGAGGGACATGACATGTTTTCCCTTACCCTTTTCCTCACTATACTGTTTTTTAGGGAACTCTGGCAGATTGCTTCTCCGGCCTGAGGAGGCAGGAGTCCACCCCTCTGGTCTTGCTACCCAGAGCTGTCAGGATGCAGTCGTGCATTAAGAAAGATGCAGTAACTTCCCCAAGCTTTGTACAGTGCAGTTAAGGAAAATCAGCACCTAAGTTTCCAATTCATTGGAAACAATGAAATGTAGAGTAGTGTTACCTCTCTGGTTCAACCAGCTTGCCTTGCTATACAGCAAAAAGATCAGTGCTTAATTAAAAATTTATAGCACTCTGATTTATTGCTAATATAAACTTCTGGGGGAGAAAGTTTGCATCTTTTTCATGTCTGTGGTAGCATTCTTTGAGGTCTGGAGAATGAGATTGAAGGTGCTGGTACTATGATCTCCTTTTCACCTGCTTTTCCTTCCTTCAGCTTCTAAAATAAATCTTCTGAAGTACCAGTCACAGGACAGGTGAAGGAGATAGCTGCATGCTGAGAAAGCATGGCTGACTATGCTATATCTGTCGACTTGACTTTTCTACAAGACTTTTGGTAATAGTACAGAAAGAAGCATCTGTACAATTTAGAAGGCTGAGTAATTCTGAGCAATGGCATAAGCCAATCTTCTGTGCATATTGCAAGGAGACAAGGAAGCTGACATGTCTAAAATGCCATCTCTAAGGAAAAAAAACACCCAAGCTATTCTCGGTTCTCTAAAGCATGTACTGCATTTTCCTCAAAGGCATTTTTCTAAACTCTGCCTGAGATGAACAGCAACGAAGAAAAACATCAGCCTGCTGTTCTTTCACCAAATATAACTATTAATGCTATAATGATCACTCAGTCATGATGACTTTTCCATTACAACTCAAGTATCTTTTCTGAATGTAAGTGGAAAGGCCACCGAGTTCATAAAAGACCCATTTTATAAATGTCAAATTCTACTTCTTTTATGCCAAGGTTTCTGGGAAACATATAAAGAAATTAATACATTAATACATTTCATGTGTTTCCAGACTGCTCTGTGTCTCCAGACTGCTCTGTGGAGCTGACCAATTTACAAGGTATTTGATTTTGTTCAATGGCTGTAAGAAATATCTTAGGAAACAGAATGAAGACATTGGCTTAGATTAACATAGAAATTACTATATTTTTGAGGAAAATAGACAAAATACCCTTCTGTATAAAATAAGAATGTTCCTTTTGACACCTATATTGAGGATATTGTGTCATATTTTGTTTAAGTTTTCATATACATTTGGAAAAAAGAGTGTATTTTTATAGAAATAAATATTTTTCATGTTTTTGAGACACTGCAGAAGAGAGAATTCGATACACTAATTTGTCAAGTTGTTTTGTTTTTTTTTTTTTTCCCAAAGTGCATCTGTAATTCCTGTAAATTCCTGTAATTTCTATAATTCCTGTAAAATAAGTATATTTTTTGGTGGTTAGTTTTATATTCCTTTTTTTTTTTTTTCTGTTTAGGGTGATAACACAATTTTACGATTTAACAGACAACTTCAGGAAGTGTTCTAGTTCAGAAGGAGGAAATGCAGTTAGGACCTTGGCTCAGACTTATACTTAGACATGAGCCCAAGACAGCTGAATTCTTTCCACCAAGTCAGGGCCTGTAGATCAGCACTAAGGCACCATCCCATAAGAAACCATTGAGATAACCCAGAACACACAGAAGACTTGGAGCAGGTCTGGGGAAGCACAGATCAGATGATAAGTACGTTTGTAGTAAATACACACCCTCCTTGTGAATTAAGTGCTAGTGAAATTAAAATGGTGGGTTTGAAATGAAAAAATAATAAACCCCAAGTGTTTGCAGCTAGGTGGTGCCATAGGCTTATGCAATCCCAATCAAATTAGGGATGCTTTATAAGAGGACGTCCATTCTACACTTGATGGTGTATGAAAGCAGTCTGTGATTTAGGAATCAGAAACTGATTCAGAGAATGGGTTTTGCTGTCACTAGTGCTGCAGGAAAAGTAGTCACTTCAGTATTGTTTCCTGTTTCCTGACACCCTTAAATCAAATAGAAATTACAAGACCCTTTTGTAGAGCACCAGAATTAAGGTAATAATGTGTTCCTGACATATATGGAAATTCTGTATAAGCTTTTCATCAAATTCACACATACAGGTGCTAAATATGAAATAAGATCTACCAAAACCACATGACACTTAGACTGGCCTTGAACACTAGAAAATTGTAGGAGAAATTACAGACACTGATAATTTAATTTAAGACTTGGTGTCTTCAGCTAGTAGTGCACATGGAAGTATATGCTGTAGTGATACCCTCCTGAATACTAATGTTAAAATTTTATTATTTACTCTTAAACAGTAATCTACTTGTTTCCTTTACTTTTCCTTGAGTCCCCTAAACACCTCAAAAATAGCAAATATTTTGTTATGAAACTCCCACAGAAATCTTACATAGCCGGGGGAAATGGCAAGCTAAGTACATTCATAAGACTTGTCTTCCAGATGGCATACTTCTTCAGACCATTCTTGAGCTCCGCAGAACTGATTTAGATTAATCTTTCCTGTGCTTCCTAACAATATAGATTTTGAAGTCAACTTCTCATCTTTACATTACTGTGTGGCGCAGTATAAATGATACAGATTACAAATTCATTGTCACTACATGAATGCATTTGATAGAGCATCAGAACTGTGTGCTCGCTAGCTTGAACCCAACAGCACACAATTACTTCAATGTAGGGTTCAGCTGAAGTAGGCGATGTGGTTTTCTTGAATCTCTTTTCATAACACATGCATCTGTCTAGAAGTCTGGTTAATTTTGCCTATTGCTCCAGTGCTTACTGCAGTTCACATGGTCACAGTACCTTTGGAAGTTGTGCATTAACAGAATAGGAAAGGGGACTCCATCTGAACTGAGACTTGTCTGCAGTTTAGGTGCTGAAAGATTCAGTGAGCTATTGAGACCATCTGACTTCAAGCACTACCTGAAAATTATGTCCCTGATGTGTACCACAAGGAGGACCTTTATAGTGTCTAACCTTGAAATCACTGAATGGATTAAAATCTTTGAGCTCCCCCTGCACTTGAAGAGAGGAACCATCATCCACAACTGAATTTCTTTCCTGAGTCGCTTTTCCTCCAGTTTATGCATTTCATTCTCTTATGTTGGAGAGCTGTGTTCTTTCCTCCTCTTTATACTTCTTTCACTGTTCTCTTTCCTTTGAATAACCACACCATGTGGAAGTGTATAGTCAGCAGAAAAACAATTTAGTTTACTGCAGGTGATCCATTCTTTAGTGTTTGGTATGCTCTTTACAGTTCAATAAGTGCAAGTCGCAAAAGTTACAGTAAGAGGGCTGTTATATTTATTCTGTGCTCTTTGCTTATTTGTGCCTTGAAAATACAGTTCTTACAGTGACATTTTCAGTGAAAATGTGTACACTGCAATTGCATGAAAAATTGTTACCTAGTGCCTATCTGTATTGTGTCTTGTTTATTTTTATGTCTTTACCAGTCAAAACTCACCAAATGTAAAGAAATTACTAATGCCATGAGAAACATCATTATTATTATCATCACAGGGGACCTTAGCCAGACAGGTTAGCAGCAGGAGTGAGGAAGGTTTTCATTAATACTTCCCCTAATCACACTTGCAAGCTAATGTGTGACGATCAGGTACCCTGATGCCTTACTGTGAGAAGGTTCAGTTCAGTGGTTTTTACCTCTGGAGATGTGGTGCATACAAACCTGGGAATGCAGCCCTTCATGTGTCTCAGTAGGATGGGATATTCATCTGTAGGCTCTGACAGGCTGCCCTGCCCCTCTCTTCTGTAACAACTCTGCAAAAACGATCCCAGCCACATCCAGAACACACAGTTCAGTGCTGTGCTAGCATCCTGCAGGGCGCTCTTATACAAACATCCATCTTTGAGGTGGCAGGCTGATGAAGCGTCAAGCAGAGCATGTATTGAGCCCTTCAGAGAGCCTCTTGGTCACCCTGTAGCCATCAGAGGATGATGCTCTTTTTCTCAGCAGGACTATTTTTAACTGTCATCACACAGCCAAGCTGGTCAGATGGCTGGGTCATTGGTTATGCCAGGTCTTTCATAAGGCAGTGCTTTTCGTAAGATTTTACCAGCTGATTTGAAGGAGTTAATTGTACATGTAAGGTTGTCAGTGCAGAGTAAGTCAGTTGAGGGTGCTCAAGAACAAATGGACAGTGAGGGCTATGTTCTTTCATTTTCTCTTGCAAAGAAATTAAAAAGAAGAAAATAACCATCAGGGAAGTCTATTGGCAATATGCCCTGTAAATGACCTTCCTTGCTTCTCTAAGTATGTTATTAGATTAATTTTAACTTATTTTAATGGACCTGGCCAAATGCATTTAGCCATTTTGGCACAAAAGTAGTCAATTTCCCTTCTGTAATCCAAATGTCTGGGATATCTGTAAGTATTAGTAAGCCTTCAGAGCCAGCTTGCTGATACCCAATAATACATACACTGTTGCTATAAATAATGATACAAAGAATGGTTGGAAAGTACATCCCTTAAATAAATCAAAAGTAGTCCACATATCTGAATGCCAGATACTTTTTTTTCCCCAGCATTAAAACTTCCAGGTATAGCAAACATAACTTGTCACGCTCTATCCAGCATTTGGGATTATCACATTCAGCACAGCATAAGCAGAATTGTGACTTGAGAGTTCCTTTATATCACATCTTACCCACAACACAGAAGTGTCTGTCAAGATGACCAAGGCACTTTTATGAAAAAGTAAATTAACTGAAGGCAGAACTTCTCAGGCTGTATTGCTAGGCTGCAGGAATACAGCAATAGGAAGCAAAAAGGTGTTGCAGATGATATCATACCTGTTGTATCCTCCATGACCCACAGGGACAAATATTTGAAGTCAGCAGTAATGGAGTCATTGAAAGACTTTCAGGGAATGACTGCTAAGAATGTAGAATCAATTTCACATCTATAGTGCTTCAGAGGAACAGCAAAATCTTGTCAGAGGCAGTTCTTGCTTGAAGGAGGGTATGCAAACTCACAAAAACAAACCAGAAAAACTACCCCAAAGAAAAAGGTATGGAAAAACTAACAGATGCTTACATGATAGGATTCATAAAAAGGGTGACAACTGTTCAATTTGTACAGAAAGCCAGTTTTTCTGCCTCCTTTAAAATATTTCTGTAGCAGCAGCAAACATTCTTTTGTCTTTCTGGCACACCTATGAGGCTATGAAGTTATTTCTCTTAAAATATCTTTTGTATTTTTACTCCTACTAAAGCTCTGGGTTTCCAATGGGCTGTGCAAAAACATCAGGGAATTTTAAACATATTTTATAAACACATTTGGAAGTTCCCTCCATATGTATTTTATCAATTTAGACTTTTTCTCTGCTACCTCAGTGCAATAATTTTCTCTACCATCATGTGAGAACTGAAATTTGTTTTTTATTTTTCCATCTCATCGGGTGAACAAAAAATTCTCCTAATCTCCTTGCCTTCCTGGCTTTTAATTTCTGCATCCACTCAATTTAGATTCCACACAACACTTGAAATCACATTTACATCAAAGACACTCCACAGGATACCTCTGTATTGTGTTCATGTTCTGTTCATTCATCAAATACTCGCCCACTCCATTTGGAACATACACTATTGAGTTTCTCCTTCCTTTCAAAACATTAGGAGTTAAAGAAAGACAACCTGCTTTTTAAAGTCCAAATGTTAGTGTATTTTCAACAAGACACTTCACGCTGCTTAGATGGTTTCTCCTGTTTACCAGGAAAGTTTGCATCAACTGGAAATGAAAAGAACATCATGCTCCAATGGATTGATATGGTGAAAAAAAAATTGAAGGAGATATAGAAGCTTTTCAAAGACAGTCATAAATAGACCCTTCTACCTCTATAATTTGAATGACTCTGTTAGAAGGCTAATGTATTTTCTGTGCCCAAGCCCTGATTAGAATTTTGTTTTAAAGGGAAAAAAAATAATCAGTTTTGAATGGTCCTTGCTCTTTTTTCCCCCTTTCCTCCCCCTACAGACTCCATAAAAGCAATTTTCAGCATTACATATTTGTATATGACCTTGCCTTCTGCCCCCACATTTACATCATACTATGTTAAATTCCCTGGGATCTGTACACCCTACTAGTGCAATAATAAGTCAATGTTTTATTTATAAGTGTGGCAAATGCATATACCATTCTATTATCTCAGCTGGGCTAGTTTATTTCATTTTACCTCATTTCCTATGTAACTCTGGAGTTTTGTTTCCATCTACCCTCCAATTTTAGCAGCTGCCTCTAATCACATTCTCTTTTGCTCTAAATTTCCTGTGGATACATAGGAGTCCATAAGAATCTTATCAGAAGCAGTTGTTTGTGCTCCTATTAACATTCATCTTTTGACAGAATTTTACTCTTAAAAAGAGGACTGGTCAGTGTGGCTTCAGCTTTGTACTGCATGGAAGTTTTCAAGTTACCTTACAGTGTGTCTTCTTCCATCCTTGTCTTGCAGTACTTTATTATTAGAATCCAGGGATTTTTCTCTGCCTCAGTTGAGATTTGCATTTTTCTGTTATTTATGCAGTACTTTTATAACTCCTGTCATCTGACTGAAACAGTCCACAAACTGTTTTAACCTTCCCCTCCTATAGAATACAATTTTCATCTCCATTTTACAGACGGAGAATATCAGCAGAGTGGAGAGCAGCAAATTGTTTCTATAAACCGTTGGGAGGACGCTCATGTGACCAAATGCATTGATCATGATTCTTTTTTCTTCATAATGGAAACATGGACCATCAAGAAGACAGTACATAGAGTTTGCTGACTTTTTTTAAGAAAAGATTTTCAGTGATCTGCTGTCAGTAATGAGATGATCAACAAAAGAGGCAGCAGAAATGGGTATTGCAAGTAAGGGAAAGGGAAAATTTGCTAATAGCCAGGCTTATTTCATTTTGATAGAAGAATGACACAATAAATTACTAACTGACATAACAGAACAGGATGAGAGTATTCCAGATTCAGACAGAAAACAAAAAGTGCAGAACAGAGTACAATCATTTAAATATATAAAAGCAATCTGTGAGTTGATAATCAGAAGGAAGAGAAAATACTCTTCTTTGATCGTCAGAAATGGGATCTATGATAGCATCACACATAAATTTGTAAATTCAGAATATTTCCTTATTTCTATATCAATACACCTGATGCTTTCCTTATTGCTTGTCTCTAGATAAATAGCTGACACTTATGAAGACAAAAAAGAGATAATGTATTTCACTGTTGAGTATTCTAGGAGTCACCATTAGCTGACTTTGACTTAAAATTCCCCTGTCAAAGCAGATCCTCACCCAGCACACCTTGAGATGAGTCTCTATGGAGTCATTTGTTGTATATTTAATTTACAGTGTTACCTGTTACCACAATATTCAGCCTGAAAATGTATGATGGAATATTTCAGTCTGGTGTCCCTAATCCATGTAATTCAAAGAAAAATAAATTGAAAGGATGGAGCAGGGAAAAATATTTTTAGCTGAGTACCATTTATTCTGTTCTGTACTAATCACTCCCTGCCTTTGTTAAGTGACTCATTTTTAACACTCTACAGTTACAGTCATGCTGCTGTACGTGGCCAGGATCTCACTTGTTAGTCATGGAATCCCAGAGAGTGGAAGTGACTGAGATCCAACAATGTTCTCCCTGTAAAATAAGCATTTATAAATGTATCCAAATATGCAATGAGAGAGGGGACAAGCTTGATTTTGATGCAAATTCAGTGAAGTCAAGAAATGACTCCTGTGCAAAACCAGCATGCAGCCAGAACAGGACCTCAGAGGACTCACTAATTGATTATTTCCTCGTCAGATCAAAAATTCCAGAGAACACTGAGCTGCTCTACATCAGGTTGTACTGCTTATTGATGTCGAAAAGAACCCATAGGACTGTTTTAAATCTGTCACGTGAGTGCGTAGGTGTGTAACAGACCAAAACCACTCCAACCACCAACTTTCATACAAGTCCAACTAGCTGGAAAACATCCTAAGATTGTTTGGCTTCTCCTTTAAGCTACGGATGAAGCAGATTTCACATTTCTAGCCTGCCCAATGTAGCACATTATTAGTCTGCATCATAATATGCAATTCCTTCTATTCAATCTAAATCTCTGCTAAAATTAAAGAAACCTTTTCTCATTCTCTTGTGGCATATAGAGAGAATATTTTTTCATTATAAAGCTAATATCTCTCTCTGTATTTTTCTAAAGGATGAAAACAAATGCAGTTTTAAAAAAAGATTTCATTATAGTTGTTTTCTCAGCCTGAAATAGTTTTATTTTGCCTCCTTTATTCTATTCATCACAACTACCTTATTTAAGATTGTCAGTGTTTTTGCGATTGCATGTAACATCTTGGATTAATATCGTATTTGTTATGAACAACAAAAAAAGGACTTGATTCCCTTACTCTCCCTGTGGTTGGCAGGATTACAAATGTAATGGTGCAATTTTTGTAAGAAAGGAAGAAGGCAGCAGAGGAATTAGAATGGGGATGAAAACACTTTACTATACTTAAAAACTGTATTCCAAAAATATCTATTATGAAGAGTCACAAGACACATGTAAAGCATAACCTGATTTTAATCTCAGTGGCTTTCACTTCCCTCAAATTATGGGAATGCATAAATTGATATGGTCCAGTATCCATCTCTTTTTGCAGCTGTATGATCTGATACGTGCTGAAGAACTTGGTTGTGTTATTTACATATTTGATGTGTTAGGTGGTCTCCAACACACACTGGAGAAATTTTATGAAGGAATGCCTCTCCTTCACAGACAAACCTGCTACAAAACCTTCATATAAGCAAAAAAACTAGAATTAAACCATTTTTCCACTATCTCTAAAGAGTACAGGCCCTTGTTGATAGAACTAAGTGATAACTTTAGTAGCCAAAGTCAAAGGTTATCTTGGTGCCAGAGACTATGAGGGAGCATTGCTTGCAGTTAGAAGGATTGACATCCTTCCACAGCCATGGGGAGAAAGTCTGATAAAGTTTTTTCTCTCTTAGCTTGTTCACAGAATGAAGGAAAAAAACATATTTGTACTGTATTCTGGTCAGGATGTGCCTTTTTTCTAACACTTATCATGGAATTTTAAAAATCCATGGATTTGTGTCGTAGGTACCAGTTACCCATACATGCACAGGGACTTTCAGGCTAATATATAAACAGATGACATTGAAGACAGGAAGATATTATTACATGCACAGGCAAGCCACCTGGCTTTGCTTCATCTGAATTATGATGATGTATCTACCCTCACAGTTTGTTGTTTTTCACATAAAACAGGATTGGCCTTGAGAAATTGAACTGTTTATCCCACAAGATAACAATGCTTTGAATTTCCATACAGACCCATGACTGAGGTTTTCAAAGAGCTTTACAAATGTTAATCCATTAAGTATCAATGTAAGGCATTCCCTGAGGCAGGTGTTAATTACCTCCATTTCACTGAGCTCAAGCAAGATGAACAAGGAGAGATCCAACCACCTTATTTGTAAGGTAACACAGCAAATCAGAGCACAGAGAGAGAATGAAAGAGTTCTGACTCAGGTCTGCTGCAAAGCTCTCTCCCTTTCACCAGTTTTGATGATTTTTTGTCTTAAAAAAGATGAAGGGGATGAACTGATTTTGGCATGAGGTTGCAGAGAGGAAGTAGAGTCTTGCCTCATGGATTAAATCAGACTGCTACCCTGAATGTCATTAAGGCTGTGGGGGTAAAAAAACAAAAAAAAACATAGATGAAAATTTTAAAAATAATCATCTACATGATTTCCCTAATAGATGATGTAGGACTCAGCCTCTATTCTTCACCTGAAGCAAGTAGCACATGCTTGGAGTCAGTCTATTCACCTGACAAGACTGCCATCAAGAAAAAATGACATCCATCTAACCTCTTCTGTGAGGACCTTCTCAAGCAATCTCTTTTGATGCAGTTATACATTATGAACCTTTTCCTACAATTCCACTTTCCCTCGTTATTATGAAGAGTTTCATATACTCCAGAGGAAATAAAATATCAAAAGCTGACACATAATGCAGTTTATGCTTTTACAAGAAAGGAAACAGCACAGTTTTAATGAATAAATGGATCTTGCTTATCCTTTCCTAATAGATAACCACTGTAAGGTTCTTTTTCTCCAGTGTCTGTTTCCATGATCCGGTGGAAAAGTAGATACACACATGTGCAAACAACTTTCTTTTTCCATCCAAGGAGTAAGAAATTGCCCTACAGAGCACCAATTCAAACCTTCACAGATGTTTTTCAGAACTCTTCACACAACTCTGTCAGGGATAAAATGATGCTACTTCTTACCTGAAATTACTGGAAACTGATTAGCAGAGTATTCAAGTTGGAGTTAAAAGAATAGGGCACTAAAATATATCAGTATTAAGGATATGTACAAGCCTACCTGAGAAAACTGCTAAATAGGCAGGAATAGCTTTGGGTAGGATAGGTAGGAGTACACATACCTGAGTAGAGTACTCTTGTTCAGTGATCTTATAAGGGCTTTTTTAAAAAACAATTTTGCTAAGTATTCTGGAGTAAGGACACAAAGGTTTTTCTAAGTTTTCATCCTGGCAGGAACATCCAGCATTAAAATACACCTCTTAATAGTGCTATTCTTCATAATAATTCTGAATTACCTTATTCTTTATTATATCTGTCACTATTTTAAATCTCTGTTTTCATCAAGTGCTTTCCTGTGATTGAATTACTAAACATTGCACAGTTAGCATAATTTTTTTCTTTTAGGTCAATGTTTGGATTTGTCTTTCTTCATCCTTTTAAGCATTTCTACTGCCCAAAATACTTTCACTTTGAAATTAAGTCAAGCACTCTGGTTCACACTGCACTGTGTCTCTTTGAGGTGTTTGCAGTCATCAGTATCATCTTTGCCATCAACCTGGACTCTGTAGCCTGAATGAGATAGATATGTTCCATCTCAAACGTGCTGGTTTTTAACATGGTGGAGATCAATCTACTGAGAGAGACATTTAAATTGAAATAGCATTTATTAAAATTACCTGCTGAATATGCAAATCTACCATCACTTGGGAATTCAAGAACACCTGTCTTGTTGTGTATTATTTCACAGGAAGTTCACGTGACTGACTTATCTGCTCCAATAACAAATTGCTCTTGAGAAAAGTTGTACTAATTGCTTTTAATAAAGTGGCTCTGGCAGAATTAGCCATCACTACTCACCTTTAATCTGCTGACCTTTTCCAGGCTACTCATCTATGATACACCTTGTCCCAGAACCACCATTTAAATATTTTTACTTTGGCAACCACCAAATAGCACAATATTTGTATACTGCTGGAAAAGCAATGGCCAGCAGCATTCTGTGTGGTAGCTGGAACCCAAGGTACACCAGCCGTGACTTCCTTTACATGGAGACATGTTCTGTTATTGCATGATGCATTTATAAGGGACTCCAAGCATATTTACATATTAAGCTGTTTGCTGTCTGATAAGCACATTGACCATACAGTTTTCTTCTCTGTTAGTTTTAGAGGACTTCTGATACACAAATGCAGTTTTGGAATACTCTGCATATACATGGATTGGAACTCTAACCTTGTCCAGGTGAACTACAGGCATCTCATTTTTGCTGGTGTTGCTGAATTCATTGTAAATCTCTCCACTAGCTGACAGCTTCCCTGCTAGTTGCTATGCATTATTTTGATGATCAGTTCAGCCCAGGTCTGCAACATATGTCAGGGCTCTGCTGACAAAAATAGCATATAATCAAGAAACTGAATTGTGCCATAACAGAGACACAAGAGGACTGAACAAATATTCTGAGTACCTCAACCATTTTGCCATTTTCTAATTTTACACTGTGAAGTTGCAATTCTAATAAAATGCTTTTCACTTCTTATAGTGTGGAGATCTAATTTACAATCAAGAGCGAAATGTACTTGTTGCTTTCTCGGCTATGACATTTAAATCAGAGATCTTGTGCTTTACTTTGTACTACATTAAAACATAAGGCAACATTTCAAAGCTGGGGAGAAGCCTTTAGGGGAGATGGTGGACATAGAAGCGGCAATGGGTTTCCATTTGTTTGTCCTCCCTGCTCATCTCTGTTTTATTTCCTTGCACTAAAGTGTCTGTTTCTACATATGAATTGCCTTTCCTTTCACCTCAGTTTCTTTCAGAATTTTAATTTGTACTCGGGGCTTTCTTTCATATGTTTACTCAATGCTTGGCACAAAGCTCTGATCTCAGCTGGGCCCTCTGGAAATTTAAATTTTAACTGTTGCCTGCAAGATGCAGAGTTTAGAAAGAAGTACCTTGTAGTCTAGCTCTAGATCAAACATTACCCTTAAAAAATAGATAACAATCTGCAAAATTACCATGGTTAGCCAGGCTATTTGCACTTATATGGACAGAAATAAGGATTTGAATGATATGTATGTGACTGTGGCAGCTACTTTCAATCTCCCGTGCTGCTGTAGTTGGAGGGACAGTGCCTGTGGGAGTGAGCAGCTTTTTCATATAATAAACACTCAATTTTTAATATGTGCCATTAATAATACGAGGAAAATGGAGGCATGTCTTTGTATCCCATTCATGGCTTTGTATTCCATTAATCACAAGGGCAGTCCTCATTTTTACTGCTCCATTGGGAAAGGTCTGATTTATTAGTTTGTGAATGGATGCAGAGAGCAAACGATCACATCCCTGCATTCCCCCAGCCTGCCTGGTTCCTTATCAGCGTTATCTAATGGCGATAAGGACAGCGACACATGCAGAGACACTGAACTTGTGTGCCTGAGTCCCAAGGGCTGGCCGGGCTCAGAACAGGTGGCAGCCTTTCCCTGCAGCATTCCTCATCACCTTCTCCCTTGCTCTCAGTTCATCCCCGAGCCTCTGGCATGCAGATGCAGTTTTCCTGGTGAGCCACTAGATGCCCGGAGATCTCTTTGGTTCAACATTTCTTTCACAAGCCAAAGCTGTTACTAGGGCAAAGAAAGGAACATCTCAGATAATCAGAAAAATAGCATGTTCACTGGTGGGGAATATTTTCCAGATTAAAGTAATATCTGCCTTATAAATCTATTCCATTCAAACACTGAAAAAGAAAGCAGTCTTCGGGAATTTATCAATATCTCTGTTGAAAGACATTAGATGATTCCCTAGTGCCATGCTGAAATAAGCCAAGAAATTAATATTACAGAGATGGAAATCTCTCAATTGCCCCAAATGATAGATGGTTCAGCAGAAATATAGAATTTCTGGCAAAGGTATTCTCAGAAGAGCCGAGCACAGTAAGAAAGAGTTAATACAGTCAAATTCTGGTATTACTGCACAGTGGTAAAAGCTAAAGTAATGCTGCTAATCTCAGTGAAGTTATTCATGATTACATCAGTGTTAAATGAAAGCAGAATATGACTCTTGAAGTACTAGACTTGTGCTGGATAAGAGCTTAAGCCCTCAAGGCATGGAGCACTTAAGTACATGCTGGCCTTTAATTCTGTGCAAGAGACCCTTGCTGACTAAGGCAGGGCACTCTCCTACTTTAGCAGGGATAAGCTTCTCTGTGGTGTGGCCAAGCCTTTCATCACACAGCTGCACAGAGGGTGGAGGGGCTGTGATTCACTGAGCCTGCCTTGCCAGTCGAGGTGATCAGTAGCTACCATACAGCATGCTTGTCCTGCTGCTGAGACAGAGCTGAGTTGATATATCTACTATTTTTAAATCATTAATTCATCCTCAGTCTACACAATGGCCAGTTTGGGATAGATTTTAGCGAGGTAAGGATCTGAAGTCTGCAATTTCTCAAGAGCTTTAAAGATGGTAGATAAGTATTTGTCATATGCACCTTTATCCTAGGTTAGAGGGTTCTGTCTGAAGTGGTGTGAGGTGATAGGGCTCCCTTGACTTCTCTTAGCTTTCTCATGATTTGGGCACTCTGTTTAATGAGGGACCATTTATCTTTCATAATACAGGTGCTTCTACCCAACCCATTTCAGCAGTTTCCACACAGCAAGAGAACGTTGAGTGACCCATTTTTTAAAAAGTGGGTCTTGCAGTGATCAATTCTGCTGCCCAAAGATACCCAGCAAATTAATACTGGAGGTGGAAAACCAGCAAAACTCTCAGGACTCCTTAACTTTTCACTTTGAGTGCTACATGACCCTGCTAAATTAGTACTCCTGCAGAAGATTGTCTCATTTTATTCTCTGAGTTCTCTGAAGAGCTCTGTGAAACAGCTTGGGGGATCTTCACTGCACAAGAAAACTCTTCTGATAAAATAGGTAAAACTGTTCTCAATGGAACAGTTATTCCTCACTTTTACAAAAGCAATCATCATAATATAGGAAGAAACTTTGTCTCCTATTTCAAACAAGAATGATAAAATAGACTTACATGTGCCAAGCTTTAAGGCACAACCTTTCTTCATCTCTCTCTTTTTCTAATATAGGATGCATTTGCTCCAGGCTGCAGCTTCAGGGGCTTGTAACACCTCACTTTTCTAGGACAACAATAAATCTGAAGTGTTTTTCTGAATTAGGTAAAAGAGAAGAAACTCAGCTAGGTAAAACTTTGTATTATCACTGTAATCAGGCTTATATTGTGAGTTTATACATTAGGCTTCCACCCAGCTGGATTCTTCTCAAAATCTGACCTTTCTGAGGGCAAGGCTGAAAGCAGCTTAGGTACCTGAAGAGTGTGTTTTTTCTGTCAGAATGTACTGTCTCTTTGAGAAGTTTTACGTTGGATTTGAATTTCCCAGAGAGAGAGAGCAATCAGCTAATACAGAATTTGCTTTGGGTGCATAGATATTATTTATTTCCTAAAGAATTATTTATTTCCTAAAGAATTCTTTATTCTGAATATGAATGCATTGAAGATATGGCTAAGCTGAGGCCTTATACTTGCAATATACAGAGACTGGATAAACTATTTCTATAGAATTGTTTAAGCCAAAAAAGACCTTTGAGATTATTGAGTCCAACCACAAACTTACCAATGCCAAGACCAACTTTCTGGTAGTTGTAGAGCATGACAAGGTCTCCCTCGAACTTTCTTTTCTCCAGACTAAACCACCCCAGTTCACTCAGCTATTTCTCATAAGTCCTTTTTTCTAGACCCTTCACTGACTTTGCTCCTCCTCTTTGGCCATACCCATTTCCTCACACTCACACAGGGATTAAAACAAAACTGTTCACCTTCCCTCATCCCCTTAATTTTTCTCTCCAGCTCTAGTGGTCTGCTCATTTTTCTTATACTTGTTTTTTGTTTGTTTGTGGTTTTTGTTTTGGGCTTGGTTTTTGTGTGTTTGGTTGGTATTTTTTTGTTGTTGTTTTCTTTCCTTCTATATTACTCATCTCCTGTATAACTTTAAGGAAGCTACAAGGCAGAGAAGCTTCATGCTCAAGTATCAGCACCCTAGAGAAGACACTGTTCTGGAAGTGGAACCATCAGCAAGAGCCACAAAGAGAGTCTTTAGTCCCAGACTCCTGCTACCTTTTATCTAAAGGATTACCTGTGATTAGAATCACTGCAGTAAAATCTTAGCAGTTCTAATCAAGAAAATCAAATAAAGACTCACTTTATTCGTGCCCCTCTTCACTCACATGACACTGTAGAAAATCATATTGCCATTCTCAAATAAACCACTTTGCAAAACTCATTGCTGCTTGTGGAGGACCCCATGGACTGTCTAATGGCTCTGATGAGCAGAGACCCTGCTAACTCAGGTATTCCATTTTTGGGATTTCATTTGAAAAGGGGTGTTATTTCAGAGACAGGGTGTTTTTCCTGCATCAAAAAAGCAAAGCCACTAGAAGTAAAAGAGAGGCAAATTTGGTTTTGTACTCTTTACCACTAGGAAGGAAAGGTGTTTTTTTTTTTTTTTTTTTTTTTTTTTTAATTGTAGCTCTTTCCTTGTGAAATGAGTTGTCAATATCTATAGATTTTCACTTTCAGAGGAGATGAATCCTTAGACACTCATAGGTATTAATATCAGAATGAGCTGTAATAGTGACTCTGTGTGGCTTTCTGTTTGCCCCAGAATGTTTGGGCTTCTGCTCCAATGTGAGGCAATGCTGGAATCAGAGTAAGATGTCATCTTGTGATCTGATTTTATTTTCAAAGGCTTCACTCAGGCTTCAGCCGTTGGCATTTAGCTCATCCTAGAGCACACTGCACTGTGTCCCCTGATTGAGGTCTGGTCAGGCAGAAACCTTTCTCAGCTGCAGTTTTTACAGACATCTATGCTTCCTTAAGGGTGACTTGGTAAGTCTGATATAAAAAAATATGAGGACAGAATCCAAGCTTTTATGTTGTCTGGGAATCACTGAGCAGGACTTCTTACCTGGAAAAAGGTTGGAGTAGGCACTGCTCTTATGTACTTTTAATGTCCACAGTAACATACCCAGCATAAAGCACCTTATCCATGCCTGTTCCTCAGCCAAGGATAGCACAGCCATGATCCCTACTCTATGCCAAAGACACAAAAGAGATAGCATTGCTGCCTCTCCTTCTAGTATCCCTACAAAAGGGAAGGAAATTAATCTTTAAACAAGTGTAAGAAAAGCATTCTTGGAGTATCTAGAAGTGCAGGTCCCAGATAGTCTCACAAAGTGATTTTAAAGTGAGTACAAGTGGGTAGGATGAGGATAAGTATGTTAAGAGGGAACACTTTAGCAGAACATCAAGAAAAGAGATGTTAGGTTATGAGACAGTTACCAAGGGCTGTGATGGAGGCTTTTCTATATATGCCATCTGAAAAAGCAGACTGGACAGAGTGTTACTGAGTATACCCAAGGAACCATGCTGTCTTTGGAGAGAGCCTGGCTGTTACCTGGTTTATGATCTGGTTTCCTAAATGCTTCTCATGGCTATTTCTAGCACTGACTTTAGTAAGGCTTGTGGGTGTTAGATTCTTCGAAAAAAATAACAGGTTATTGCTTGTCAATGATCTCATTCCCATTTTTGTCTCCATGAAATATCTATTGGATTTTTTAGTCTTGCAACATGTAGGAGATTCATTACTTTACCTGGCTGTAGTAAACCATGGTACTCTTTGTGAAGGGCTGCCATCCCACTGGCTTTTGCTCATATCTGATGCAAAGTGCACCAAAAGCAGCACCTGGTACCTCCTGGCTCATCTGTGTGGCATTGGAACCACCCCCCCTACAGCTGCCTGGGGATAGTAGAGTTGCCACAAGTGGGAAGGGTGGGTTCACTGCAGAGCCAAGCAGCCCCATGGAGCAGAGAGAAGCAGGGATGCTTTAGTTCTGCAGCATTTGTTCTGCCTCTCCTGGGCAGGGGATGGCACATGCTGCAGGCATTGTGATGCCAGTACTCTGGTTAAATATTTACAGTTCATTTACTAGAGAAGCAAGGGAAACTTCAATTATGGTTTATAGGGGAAAATATTTTCCAGCTTGCAGGTTAATTTTTAATTGGTCAGATTTCTCCCACCCTTTTCCTCTAGCTATTGTCCATCTTGAACCCATTTAATGTGCTTGACTGACAGAGGGGAAGGATGGGAGTTAAAAGCGATCTCGCTAAACACTTCTTGCTTCTCTGTGTAAGGCTTGGTTTTACACAGACCTTCTGCAGCAGACCCCACCACTTTAAGGACTCCCACTGTTTAGATATACCCACTCTGCCATGGAAGTCTTCCAAGTTTCAGGCTCCTTGTGGACTGAGCAGCATTACTTCCCACCTATGTTGCAACAAAAAAACAAAAAAAACAAACAGAAACAAAAATCTGTGATACAGTCAATAAATAAAAAACATTACAAATAGGCCAATTTTAGTGCTATTTAAAATATGGGCTGCTGGTGCCCTGTATGGCAATATATATACACAGAGAGCAGGATTTATGATGGTTTGCTATGTACTTTAAATATCATGAAAACAGTCAATTTCACTTTGTTACAGCTTAAATCTATCTTGGCAGTTCCTGTTACAGCCTAGTTCTTGTTGCAACACGAGTCACTGAAAATGGTACAGGCTGTTTACTAAATGGATTTAATAAGAGCTTCTGGTATGGACAGTGTTTCTTAGATTTGTTTAGCTGTTTTTTCTTTTCTCTCTCTCTATTTTTTTTTTTTTTTTTTAGTTTTGGTAGATGATACAGAGCTTTAGAATTAAATTATTGTAAACTAAGGGACTGCATGGGCTAAATGGATGTTCTTATTTCTCATCTCTCTGTCTATGTGTCCTAATACACATGATTTTGCTTCTTCCTTCACAATGGTATCTGAGCAGCTCTGTGAAGAAATGGGCCCTCTTTACTATAAAATGTCCAGTATGTACTCATCCTGCCTGAAACTTAATTAATTTTACCCTATCTTTCCTTTCTTGATCCCTCTACCTCGCTCCCCTGAGACAGTGCTTTAAAGCAGATCGGCAAGCTGCAGTATACGGTAGGCAAAAAGGAAAGGTGCTGTTTGGGTGGAACCCAGGAAACATCTTGATAAAGAATATTTAGTCTGAGCACCAAAAATATCTTCTGTCTGGTGAACTGTAGATTCAGCAGAGTTTCCAGGCACTTCTTGGGGCCTAAAACTGCAGCTATTGAATATCTTAACTCTGTGCAGCCCTCACAAGATCATTGCCAGTTGAAGAGCAGAAACATTGGCTATTCTTCTTTTTCCCTTTTGAGAACTTCACAACAATGAATCCTGTGCCCAAGTGATGCATATGAGTGGCTTCACTCTAGTGTTTGCAGACTGCACTCACAACATTTTTCCTGACAGTGATAATTACACAGCAATTCTTCCAGAAAGTCACTGTCAAAAAGATCTAGGGCTCTGCAGAGTAAGCCTCTAGGGAGTAGCTTGTGCTGGATTAGTTGCAATGATTGCTCTGGAAGTTTTAAAACACTTGTTGAGTAGACATGAGTAAATTTCTGCATTAACCAGAGGTGTCAGCCAGGAGAAAGCTTGTGAATCTAATTTCTGCATCAGGGTGGATCCATCCTGCAGTTCAGAGAGGCATATCACAAGTTAGCATGCTTCCATTGAAGAGACTTATCTGTCTTCATCATCTGTGGTTTCTAGATGTCTTCTCTTTAATGTTCTATTTGGTACCAGGAAGAGAAGAGGGCTGCTGTGGGTGTAAGGAAAGTATAGCAATCTTTCTAGTCACTCTCTGCTACTTGACATTACAGATGGCTGAATCTGGTCTTCATAAACAGACCTACACAGTCATTTGTTAGGTAAATCTACAGAGAGAGCAAAGAGACCTGTTAAGAAAGTCTTCACATACCCATCCAGAGGCATGCCAGCCAGATCTCTCTGAATGGAGGATGACCATGAACTGATCATTTTGGAGTCCATTTAACACGGTTATCTGTGAAATGGGATTCTACAATGAGTAATGTAAGTGTCTGAAGGATGGACATTTGTAAACAAGACATCTCTCAGGATAGCATCATCCCTATTCAGAACCAGTAATAAAGACATGAAAGTTTCTATGCCTCTTAATTTATGTAGGTTATCATGCCTGGTTATCAAGTATACAAATGTCCTCATCATCTATATAAGTATCCAATTCTTTTTTCAGTGATGATAAAATCTTAGGTTTCACAGATTTTTACAGTGTAGCAGATTTCATAGATCCACTTTAATTCCCTTTAAAATGTTTTCCTACAAGAAGTTATGGCTTTTAATGCATTGTGTGTCATTTTTTGATAAGATAGTTTCCCTGTATTAATTGAAAGTCCAGAGCATCTTCCAAGAGCTGCCAGTATAAAAGCAAATGTTCAGAATGCTTCTCCATCACAGATTCTCAGTTTAGGCCAGTGGAGTGCTGGCATGCTGATCTAATGCCTGTGCAATTATTCTGTGAAATGAGTTTCTGGGAGACACTTAGTCAAGGCAGAGTAGCTCCAAGCAAAAATCAGGGTTTCAGTCCTGTACTAAATTCCTGCATTCCTTGTGTTATTGAACATATAAAAGGTGAACTACTTTTTCCTCATGACCGAAACGTCATTGCATTTTTAATTCAGATGTAGCATAGTGTTTAATTTTCAGTTCTCTCTAGGAACAAGAATCCTCAACATTTCTAAATCCGAACACTTTGTTGCAATGCCTCAAATGCGTCCTTCATTAAATTGTATTTCCTTTGGGTGCTGTAGTGATGAAGATATTTTCTGGAGTGGGAGGAGAATGTATGTCTTGCACATCTGTTTGCTCTCATCATCTACACACACTGCAGTTTTCCCAATATGGCTTTTTTGGTTGCCAAATCATGTTGATTGAAAATTTCTTCTCAGATCTTTTAGATATCTTTTTTTTTCCACCCTCAAGCAGGTGTCCACTGAAATTCAAGCTAATTGTCACCCCTGTTGTCAGTTTCAGCAATGAAGGTGATGATTAAGTGGTGAAGAAAGATTAACTCTCAGGTTTTGTGATGACCACAGTGGGTCTGGCTCAGGGGGGCAGGTACATCTGAGTGGTCAAATTAAATAGTGATTTGAGAGCTGGAGATTTAGGTGGTTTTTCAGGAAGACAGAAGTGCAGAAAGAAGGAAAAAAGCAAAAACGAACAAACAGAAAACAAAACAAAACAAAAAAAAAAAAACCCACCCCAGCTGATAAATATGGTTCAAAGATTGAAGGATAAGAAACAGGTAGCTACATTTGTATAGTCTAGAAAAGAAATAATACGGAAAACATATCAGCTGCTGGGAAATACTGCAGAGGAATGGCTGTACAAGCTTGATCATGGAAAGCATTAAATCTAATATCCTCAGATGTCTTTACATGTTCCACTTCCTCCCTCTCCCCCCTACTTCCCCAATTCTGTGAAAATGTAAAGTGCTGATATAACCACTTTATAATACTGTTGTCCTCTTCTGAACATCTTGGCTTTATTGCTTAAGTACACAAGCCTGGTTTACACTGTCTAGATCAAATGCAAACAGATGATAACAGGAGATGCAATTTTGTCCTTTGTCCTGCTTCTTTCCCTTAAGACCAGAATATAGTGCAGGATAATTTTCCCCTATGTAAACTAAGTTTGAAGTTAGCTTTTTCCCTCTGGAAATTTTTATTTACTATTAGAAATATCTGTGATTTGAACTTCCCTGTATTTATGATTTACCTGAACAGATTGAAGCGTCATTTTAAAGCTGTTAATAGCATCAACAGAAAGGAGTTGAAGAATGGATAGCCCTGACACCTACAGGATTCAGGGAGGTGAAAATCTGATCCTTCCTACCCATGCCCAAAGAAGTGTAAAGGCAATTTGAGAAATCTAAGCACTCAAGGTTTCAAATGTAAAGTCTGAACCTGCAGGTGTATGTTACAAAGTTCTTTTAAGATTCAGGGATCCATACAAAAAAATTGATAATTCTGAATTCTGCGAGACTGTATAACTTGTGGTTTTGTGATGTCAGTACATCAGGAGACTGAGCTGGGATTTCAGTGATCAGATAAAATTGACTTCAGTTTCCTATTTTAAGATAGAACGGTTGGAGAAGCTGATCCATACAGACTAAAGGATATTAAAGCTGGAGGGGATTGTTGCTAAGTCCAACTGACTTGACTTTTTGTACAGCACAAGCCATATGGTTCACTTGTTAAATTCTGTATCAATTCCTTAACTCCTACTTGAGATAAAAAATATTTAAATAGCAAGATATAATTTTAGAAATATCACTGAGGGCGGGGACAGGACTCATCCATGACTCAGAAGTTGGGGCTGTCATCAGAAACAAGGGACAGATGGATTTCTGGCTAAAGCAATGATATGCAGTACCGTTGTCAGGCCTGTCCCACCTCTCAGTTCTTACAGCTTTTCTCCTTATTTACAGTTTCTCCTTTGGTGCAGATATTTTCCTAGTTATGCACAAATGTACTGCTTTCTTTTGGCTATTTACATTATTCCTCTACCAGCTACATTCTCCAAGGTTTGGGATAACTCTATTGCTTTAAGTCTCATGACAAAGATCATGCTTTTTCAGGACTTCTCTGGCTTCCTTATCAATTGTTTCCCTTGTTTCCAGTATTCACAGGCTTCCTGTATTGTATGTTTTAATAATTTGGGAATGACTCTCTAATTACTAACTAGGCTTAATTGCAAAATGATCAGAGTATTGACTCCTCTATGGTTTAAATCTTAGCCAAACCCCAGCATAAACCCTCCATTTGCATATCCATGCAACAGTTTATTGTTTTGTGCAAAGAAAGAGCTGGTAGCTTGTAACTAGAAGCTGGAAATGAATATCCCTTGCTTTGTCTGACTTGTCTTTTATGGATGTAAACTTTTCAGACTTGGATTGTCTCCATGATCTCAAGGTGAGGCTTCTTCATAAGTAGTTACCTTTTATTTGTTGAGCAATTATATAATTTTTTCCTCTAGGACAATGCTTGAAATTGATTTCTAAGTCTCTGTCAGTGTTGCACTGGACTACCTTCAATGCAGGTGTCAGAGGTGTTAAAGGTATCACCTTTCAACAGCCTCTCTGGTTAGACTGAAGCATTTCTTTCAGAAGGAAAATGCAAATTTTTAGATTTTAAGGATCTTTGATGGAATGACATTTCTTTGGCTTTTATTTTTGTCTGAAGACTCAAGGATTAGCTCATTGGGTGCCAGTTGCAAAAGATTTTACATGATTTGATAGGCAGCAGGATAAATGCCCAAGCTGCCTAGATTAGAGAGATATTCTGTACTAATTTTAAATGAAAAAGAAAGAAATCTCACTTTGGTTGGAGTCAGTTTTCTTCCTCTTCCTACCTGATAGAGCTTTATCTGGCAATGCTCTTCAGCCTCAAGTTGGCTTTTTCTCTGTTGGATTGCTGCATGATGCTAAGTTTCCAAGTTTTGAAGTACTCATATTCCATCTCCAATGTCTTAATTTTGCACAACTTGAGTCTGGGAAAAATTACATCTTCAGACCTCATGTCAGAGCTTCTTATGGATCCATATTTGATTTTCCTAAACAGAGTATGTTTATCTCACACTAACCTTTTCTATATTACTATTGAAAATTTGATCATGAATTGATTTTTTTTTTTAAAATACTTACCTTAACTCTGCTGACCAAGCATAGTACTTTATGTCCTTTGGCTTACCTTATCATTTTACTAAACTGAATAGAGAAAAGTGATAAATTTCAAGAAATGGAAACGATTCCAGTGGTACAGAAAAGAACAACTGTTTCCAAATATTGCTCTTTGATGTCTGGAGACAATATCCATTTACAAGGTTTGTATGATGTAATTATATGGGAAGCTCCTGAAATAATTTCTTCATCAGTACTAACCCATAAGGATATTAACTCCTAAATTACCTAGTAGAGGAACCAGGAGGGGCTAACTTGATGATCCCTTTCTGTCTCTTTTGACCACGGTTGTATAACACCTGGAATACAGTGTCCTGATTTGATGTCTGAGGATGAACAAATATATTGATAAATCATAGGATTCAGTATTTCTGCTTATTGATCAGATAGCCTTGCAGACCAATGTGTATGGCAGCTCTTCCTTCTCTGGCCAAGAGATGGAGAGGTATGTGAGTGTCCTACCTCACTGTAATTATTGTTTTCCAAGTAACTTTGTTTTGTTTACTTCTCAGGTACTTCAGCTGTGGCTTGAAAACATGGTGGAAAGACACTTACTGCAAGTGTTTTTTCTTTTATTCCTTTTAGTTTATGCTTTCATGGAATCTCTATCTGCAATTTTAAGAAATAATTCCATGCAAATTTTAAGCATACCTTTGAGCTTCCTACATTAAAATGAAGGACTCTTGCTACTTTATCACAAGAAATAAAATCTGGAACTATTGACAGAAATTTCTTTCTATTGCATTTAACCCACAGCTGCAGTGAAACATGGAGCAATTAACCAGGAAGACATAAAAAATGTATTGCTTTTCTCCTTTGTGGCTTTCTCAGCAAATTATGAGGTTTAAGACATTTATTTTAAAAATACAGGTCAGGTTTCTTGCATTTTGGGATACCTAAATGTTGGCCTCCAACCTTGATAGTAAGGTAAAGATGCTGTATCAAGTCCAGGTGTAATCTAGGGGAAATAAGCTGAGCTGTAGCACAAGAACAGAAGCTGGACTAGAGGTTTCTGTGTGGGAAAGGTTAAGCACAATAGGGTTTTCAGCTTGCAGAAGAGATGGTCAAAGTGGAATTTGCTAGAGCTCTACACATCCTCCAGTAATGTAGAGGAAGTAGGATGTAGTGAAAGAATCGGATGTTTTTAAATTAAGAAATTAAAAGGAGAGTATTTTTCATACAATGAAACTGAAAGATATGCTACTTCAGATTTGGCTTACCTTATCATTTTACTAAACTGAATAGAGAAAAGTGGTAAATTTCAAGAAATGGAAACTATTCCAGTGGTACAGAAAAGTACAACTGTTTCCAAATGCAGGGTCCCAAATTATGAGTTGGTTCAGGAAAAAGTAGACATATTCATAGAAGAGAAGTTGATTGAAGTGTACAAAGTTCAAAGATGCAGGCACAATCTCTGTCTTAGGACATCTCTTAACTAGACATTGCTAAAATCTTGGATGTTATAGTAAGGAAGTGTCACTCTAAACTTACCTTAATCTTATATATTTTTGCAAATTTGTACTATTGACTAGTGATTTGTCATGGTTAATTATGGTCATAATGATATTATTTTCTGAAAAAAATATAAGAAGTGTGAATTTTTACAGACTGATTCAATGTAGCTGGAGTAATGCTCAACTGTACTGTTTTATTTCTGAATCATGAGCAGATTGCCAAGATTACCAACAAAATAAAACTAGTGGAAACTACTTTTATTCTAAAGAAACAAGTTCAAACACCCCCCCCCCCCAAAAAAAAAGGAAGAAAAACAAAACAAAACCAAACAGAAAGTAAAGAATGAAAAAAAAAGAAGGAAAGAATGAGAAAACATGAGTGAAATGCAGCACCAGAAGCAGCAGCAAGTCCAGCATATTGCCAGGGAAGCTTCATGATGTGAATAATAAATCCAGAATATGAGAGATAGATACAGGGGAAGAGCTGTATTGTACAGACTGACTGCTGATACTCTAAAAACGTAAGTCTGCTCAGCAGTGGCTTTGCCAGTCTGTTGCCAAAATTTAGAAACATATAGGATAGGAGAATACATCCATTTTGCATAAGATGATGTGAGATTTTAACCCTTCTCTGCTTGTCCTTAAACACTGATTTCTCTAAAAATTAAAAAAAAATAATCTTGCTTATGCTTTAGGCACATGGACCTGCAAGACAGGTTTTATTTTTACCTGATGGCAGTTGGGAATTGCCTCAAGGTATCTTTTTTGGCGTTAAAGTTGTTTAATAGTTTAGATGCATGAACAAAGGTTACTTAGCTAACAGGTTATTGGGCATCAACTACTGCAGTAATTGCTTCTATGCTTCCTTTTAGCCTGGAGCAGATGAAAAATATTTTAACTTAGCTGAGATCCTGGTGAAATAAAGTTAAAATAGCTCTTAATCCAACACCAGAAGATAACACCATGCAGGAAGCCTGTTCCATATTCCACCCATAACACCCACATACTCCACTCACAGCCTGGAGTTGGGCAGCAGGTCTCACAAGAACAGAGACACAGCTATTGAGAGCTCTACCATTCCCATCAATTTTTATGGTTAAGGAATGGGATTCAGTTATCCTGATTATTACTCATAAAATAAGGGCTTACTCATAAGATCTATAGGACCAGGTTTCTAAGATAAGGAGGGAGGGCATTCTGGAAAAGATGTCTATCTTTGCAATTAGCTTCTATCAGAAATACTTTAGAGTATATTTGGGAGTACTCAAGGACTGTAATTGTACCTTTGTAGGCTGATCTGAAGCAACAATCTTCTGTTAAATTGTCTGACCAAAAGCACCCCATTTGTCTTTCAGCTGCAGGGTACTGGGGTACTGCAGAGCACGATGATGCATTTTTTTCCTCTCTCTTTTTAGCTATTAATGACCTAATACAAACTATAAAAAGTGCATTCTGCTATCAGGGTGATAAGTGCCTTAAAAGCTCCTGTAATGATAAATAATTCAGACCACGTTCATCATGAAGCCCTTAAAGTATATTAACCAGAAGCTTACATAAGCACTGAAACCTACTTTACACATATATATGCATATGCAAAAAGCAATGAGTAAATGAAGAAACACATCTGCAAGAACAGAAAAAAAAATAACTTCGACATTCTCCTTGTTCCATCATTTGTTGGCCACCCTCTACTCCTCTCACTCCAACTAATGCAAGTCAAATCAAAGCTCCAATTCAGTTTATCAAACAAGTGCTCATATATGGTAATGATATGTACATATATATACATATAATTATCATATAAGTACATATCATTACATTAGTGTACATAATAACAGTGTTTGGTGGGATATGCTGCTCATGGCTGAGGATATTCTGTTTAGTATATATTTAGACAAACTGGACATTTTAAAGTGTCAGAAAAATGTATATTGGAACAAAGTACTTATATTTAAAAAAATCAAAACACACAAACAAACAAACAAACAAACAAAAACCCAAAAAAACCCAAAACTAACAAAGCCCCCAAAACCAAACCCAAATCTGTTGTGTTCTTTGGATGTAATGTTCATCTGAGGAAATCAGAGCTCTTGGGCAATGAAAGGAATTGCCATTCCAAGGGGCTTTGTAATCTTCAACTGGATTAGGTGAAACACCCCTAATCACTGTTTTACTGAAGTCCTGTGCCTACCTACAAAGTGTTTAAATCACAGAACTCTTTGGTTAAAATTAGACTCCTGGCCATTAGGAATGGATTACTGAGTTTGTGCTTATCTCTTTCTGTGTCCATTTAGACACATGACCATTTCTCTATGTATCCATATATATATGGAAAAACTGCACTTTGCATGAATAATTCAATATTCACTGAGCCTGAAAGTAACAACACTTAATTCCACAGACATAAATGTGAGTGATTTATGAGAGTACAGAGGTTCAGATCCTGAATCTAGTGATTTTCGTTCTACACTGTATTGGAAAAATAGAGTGTATATGGATGAGGGTTTTCCAAAGAACACAAAATATCCTTTGAGAATGCTTTTCCTTTCTGTGTGGCTCTATTCACTATCTACATACTGGCTCACTCCTACAAACTCTTTACATATATTTTCTCTAAACAACCAACATGTTTTTCTGACTGCCAACTCGTAAAATTGCATATTTACAGCAGTTTGAAAAAAATGTCCCCCATCAGCCTTAATACAGTTAATTCTGATTAAAAAGATTTTACCCATTACGCAGGAAGAAAGATACCCCTGCATGAATATACACACCCATTCCTCTTTGAGTTGCTGCAATTCTGCATAAATGGAGATTTTTGTATTTTTGTGGAGGATTCTGTAACACACCTTCAGCCTATGATGGACTGAAAGAGACTATCACCTGCCAGAGCCTGGTAAATAGCTGCAGATGCCTTTTCAGCTATTGTCCTGGGGTGACTTTATGATGCTTGTATCCCCCGTTAGCTGTTCTGCTTATGCTGGCTATTGAGTTCTGTGCTTTTAAAATAGATCCAAGAATGAAGAGGGGGAGAAGGAGAAGAAGTGGAATCTTTTTCTGCACTGTATTCAAAACACAGAGATGAGAGTGTAGTTCTCTCCAAGCTGGCAGCAGTGCTCTCTTAGTTCTTGGCTTTTGCTGAGAGCGAGGGAGAGAGAGAGAGAGGGAGCTTTTCTTTGCTTTTTTCACTGTTTTTCTTCATTGGCAAGAAAGCTTTTTCCCTGGACTGTGCCTTCTTCTTCTGGGACTGTTCAGTTTCTCTCCAGTCCAGGACATCAGGAGAATTGCCTGGGGGTCCTCCAAGCTGCACGCTGCGCCTGAGTCCCAGAGAGACTGAGAATGAACCACAGCTACAGAAGGACTCTTTCTGAATGTGCCATCTCTTCGGAACAGCAAGGGATTTCATTGTTTAATATTATTCATTTTCTCATGCTTGTGAATACTTTGCTTGTTAAATAAACAGTTTTTTTCCACTTTTCTCTAAGGAGATTTTTTCTCCCAAACCTGTTGGAGGAGGGGCTGCTGAAATCTGCTTATCTAGAGGAGACCTCTTTGGAAGTTTCCTCCCAAAATTTGTCCTGAAAGCAGGACATACTATGCTGTGTCTTCACCGCAGATTACAAGTAGGAATGAGCAAGAACCACTCCAGGCATCCTTCCCCATCACCTTGCAGGTTTCTGGACATCCTGTATTGCTTTGAAAGATAGCTGATGTGATTCTTACGTGGTTTTTTGGGTTGTTTCCTTGTTTTTTTCTTTTTGCATTGCCTGGAAAATTTAGGCTGTAGAGAGCCCTCAAAGAGTTTGGCAGCTATTCAACACAAAGGTTGGGTTACAACCTCTGACTCAGGAAGCCTTTAGACTGTGGTGTTGGGATGGAAAAATGCAACAGAGGAATGTTTACCATAGGCATGCTCTTGAGGACTTGAGGAACATGTGCTATCTTTGTGTTCTAAAGAGGTTTCTGTTGCACGTAGATTCACTTGAAATCTCCATCAGGCACCTAGAGCTGTGAAGCAGAAAAGTCCTTTAAACATGAAATAAGTTGCAGAGTTGCTTGCTGCATTGTCTGAGTTTCCAGGAACTAACTGATAAAAATGGACAAAAACCCCCACATTGTAAACAGTTGCTGTGCTGACTGGCCCTATACATCTAGCTGAAATTCTCAATTTGCAAAAGAAGTTGAGTAGTTCCTAGTTCTGCCCATAGTTCTGACTCTCCTGGTAATCTATATGATTATCTTTTCTTCTGTGTCAAGTATATTTCTCTTTTATCATATTTTGAACAGCCTATAAGAAGTTATAAAAGTCCAGATAGTAACTTAAATATCTTGTATGCATGAGAAACTTTGAAATAATCCTAAGCATATATCTGCATCTTAAAGTACCTGAATTCCAATGAACATTTGTCCTGAGCACACTAATATTGCCAGTTTCCCAGAATAGACATTTTATTTACATATTACAAAAAGGATGCTAGTCACCTAGAATAGAACAGATTTTTTGTGGAAATAAAAGTAGCAGAGAAAATATGGATGCAGTGAGGAGAAGGTGGAAGATGTGACATACACTCAGGCCTGGCTCCATGGGGCCCCAGCTCTGAACTAAACTTGGGATTCACTGGGCAGCAGACACTTCTCTTGCTCTCTTCTTGTGTTGTGTCTAACACAGGGGATTATGGTTGGTGTCTGGGTTCTTACATGGAATGGAAATACACACATTTAAAGGGACAAGCAACAACAATAGAGCCTGTTGTGAGCCTTTGAGGCATTTTTTATTAGACCCTAATTTTTCTGTCTTGATGCACATTGCTTTCAACACTGAAGTTTGAATAAGTTTGGACCTTTTTCTTCACTCAATTTTTTTTCCCTTTTCCTCTAGAAAAATATTCCTACAGTCACCTTAGTTTTGTCTTCCTTATTCCCTCCTTTCCCCTGCTCTCTTTTGTTGTTGAGGTTGAGTTTTTTAGTTTTGGATGGGTATTTTTTTTTTTTTTTTTTTGGGTAATGAATGGATTAATTTAGTATTTTTATGTGCAGAGTTCATTGAGTTCCCAGGTCATTGCATAGGAATATTTCTTGCTCATGCAGTTGTCACTGTGTGTGCAGAGATATCATGGATGTCTTCCTGGGGATTTATTTTCTGTAGGAATACTTATTAAATGTAAATCTACCTTTGCTTCATGTATTCTTTTGCAGCTTTCCTCAGCATGTACGATTTTATTTTTAATCAAAATTTTTAGTTTATTAAAAAATAATGATACAATTATCATTGTATCGTGGGAGGCTGAGGGTTTGCTTCAGCATATGAACTTCCAAACCTAAGCAGTTTTGCTCTTCAAAGCATATGATTTGATAATTTCTTGCAGGAATCTCTTAAGTTTGTATTGTTTTCTTCCAGATCATCTCTTAGTCTTTATGTTTAAATACTTTTGTGGTGTATGTGTTTTGCACAAGGACTCCTTTTAGTTCTTTGAACCTAAGCTATAAAAGGATGGTCTTCATATGTAGTTATGTGGACCAATAAGTGGAACATTTCACAAGACAATATTTATCCCTTGTATGAAATAAAAAATTAAAATTGTTCTCCTTTTTATAATTTAAAATTGTTGCAGCAATTTTGTTGCAGCCCAGGAAAAACCCAGATCTGTAGGAGGGAGTCCAGAGGAGAGCCATAAGAATGCTCTGAGCATTTTCTGAGCAAGCTTCAGTGGACAACTTCAGCAGGCTGTAATTTAATGAGTCAAATCTATGTTTTACCTTCTTGTAAGATTCAACTTTTCACAACAATATGGTCAGAGACACATTTGTTCCAAAAGCATCAAGGCAAAGATCTGACTCATGCTGTTCATGTAGATGGATGACAGAGAAGAAACCAGCTCAGAGATCTGAGAGAAAATGTCAGATGCAGTGGGTTGTGACCATTTCACTTGCACTGCATGCACTGTAGGATCAGTCATGCCATTCACTTCCTGTTGGTTTCTCCCTGAAATTTTCTCAAGATCCATTCTTTTCCTGGGGAAAAAAAAAAAAAAAAAAAAAAAAAGATGTTTAATAGTTATTCAGTTCTCCTCCTAGAGTTTATTTCTAGCTTTTTATTGGGAAATTTATTAGTCCCCAGGATTACTGTCAAGCATTCTAAGTGCATTTTTCCCACAGCTGAGAAAAATCTTGTGAAGTCAATTCAGTTAAGAGAATTAACATGACAATTTGAATCCTTCTTCAAGCCACAATCAAAACTAGTGTATGAATTTTTCTGTTCTTAAATGGGGATAAATAGAGCTTCCCTGCTGACATTCACTTGTATTACATTTTGTGACCAGTGTGTGAGAGTGGATTATGTGACAAGCCCGGTTCCTGTAAAGAGTTGTAGAAATCATATTTCAGGCCATGTAAAGGGCTCCTGTAAGGTCACATGAAGCTAACTCAAACCAACAAGGATAAGGACAGGTATTTGGACTCAAACCAAGATGAAAATAATATTGCCTGTGTGCAAAATATTTGGGTTTTACAGAAAACCATATGATAACATAAAACTGCTCTCAGGTCGCATTTGGGGGGAAGGGAATGTGTAGAAAACCAAACACATGCTAGATAGCTGTTGTTAGTCATGAGATTAATCTAATTTAATTTAAATCTCCTAAAAGTTCTCTGTCTAGGCTAGTCATCCAAGGCAGGACTCACCTAACCAGCTGTTAACTCCTACACTCTGCTATAAAGGGAACATGGGCTGACTAGCTCAGAAATGAACACCTACAATGTAGACTTCCAAATGTAGGCAAGGTAAATCTCAAAGCTAGTCTTTTTATGCAGTTGGTGGAAAGAGAGGACATTTTCAGGTAGCTTTCTTGATAACTTCTAACTTGTTCCTGTAGGAAGCAGAGTGACACAGAGTCCCTTTATTGTGAAACCCAGGCCTTTTTAAGCAGTTAGCTGGTTATCAGTTTACATGGTTTTAAAGCACAACAAGCCCCAGACGACCAAGCACCATACACCACAATTTGGACATGTGGCAGTCATGCAGCATGTCTCTCACATCTCTCACATCTCTCTTCCCCTGTTCCATGAGCAGTCTCCTGACTGAAACTTTAAAAAATGAGTTTATCATAGAATTCAGGTTAGAAGGAACTTCAGGAGATCTCTAGTCTAAACTCCTGCTCCAAGGAAGGTCAGCCAATAGATCAGGCTGGTTTTCTCAAGATTTTTTTTCAATGTGATTTCAAGGACAGAGATTGCATAACCTCTTCTCTGGTTGGCTGTCCTCGTTGTGGAAAAGTGTTTTCTTACATCCAATTTGGGTTTCCCTTGTTTAAATTTGTTCCTATTGTCTGTCTACCTCTCACCATCCACCACTGTGAAAAAGATGTATATGTATATGTATATATGTATATATGTATATATGTATATATGTATATATGTATATATGTATATATGTGTATATGTGTATATGTATATGTATATGTATATGTATATGTATATGTATATGTATATGTATATGTATATGTATAACCTCCTCATAAGTAATAGGAGGCTGCTGCCAGCTGCCCACAAAGTCTTTCTTCTCCAAACTGAAGAAGCCCCCTCACTTCAGTCTCTCCTAACAGGACAAGCACTACTGCTTCTGAACAGCTTGGTGGCCCCAGTGAACTTCATTCAGTTTCTTGGTATCTGTCCTGTATTGGGGGCCCAAAGTTGGATTCAGTAGCCTAGATAAAATATAGTGTTTGACAAGTAAGGGGAAAAAAATTGCATCCTCAACTTCCTGGCTGTGCTGTGAATACAGCCCAGAGTCCTATTGGCCAAGGCATGCTGCAGGCTCATACCCAGCTCATTCTCTGCCTGAGTCTTTATTTTTCCTTATTGTATTTCCTGTGTGGCCATTCCTCTAGGCTCTCTATGCCCCTGTGAATGGAAGTTCTTCCCTCATTCATTTAAACTGTTCCCACCAACCTCATGTAATTTAAAATCCTCATGGACTGTTATCCTCCTCACCTCCTCCAGGACACTGATAAAGCTTAGGACAAATGTTCAGGATAATAAATTTCAGCCATGACTGTCAAAGTTCACAAAAATTGTAAGAGACTGAGAACTGGGTCTCAGCTTCACTAAAATATAATTTTATAAGGTATGTCCAGTCTATTTGCTTAATGCCTATTTTTACTTCATGTTTTCACTCAGGATTTTCATTTCAGGCATATGAAAGCATAGCATCTTTCAAAATAATAGAATTTCCCAAAGAAGAAATTGGATTTCTCTGTGGAAGACAAAAATCTGGTATGAATTATGGCAATTAATAACATAGAATTGTACAGGAGATACAAAAGGTACACAAAAACCTAGGAAAAAATGACTACCACACCTAATAGAAAACAAACGAATAATATTATATATAGATGAAATTTGCTTCTTCTTATACAGGATTATTTTTCCTGTTGAGGAATTGTGTTTGCTTTGGTCAGCACTGTGGTGTTGTAATGGCAAGTGATCTGTCACAGCTTGGAGCCCTGGTGCATTAGGCAGTGTTCCACTGCCCTCTGTGTGCTGGACATTTCTACCTGCAAAGTGCTCATGCTACTTCAGGGATTTGTCAGCCAAACTATGAATAAGCTTGACATCATTTATTTGGTAAGCTATTGTATGGAATCACACTGCTGTTACATGATGCATCACTAACAAACCTTTGGAAGTTACCCATGGGATCTGTCCAGGCATACTTTTTTGGAAGGAAACATTGTAAATGGGTCACAAAAGGTCCCAGACTATGGATCTAACTAAAGAGGTGAAACCCCTTTTAGTGTTTGATAGTAACACCAAGGAGTTACCAAGAAGCCAAAGTTGGTGTAATAAATAGATATTAGAAATATAAGAGATATAATGCATATACTGTCCTAGACAAAATCTTTTAAGATTTCTCCTTCTATTCTTATTTTCTTCTAGTCCTCGCTGTCACTACTAACTAAAGCCTGATTGCCATGACTCTTCTCCATCCATCCTTCTCTCTGTCTAGTCAGAGAGGTAAGACATCTGTGACCTAATTAGCTTTCTCAGAACCAGAGATTTGCACCACTATCCTTGCTCTGAAATCAAGTCCTTGAGTATGTCATGTCACTTTGGTGGTATCTCTCAGCAGAATACTGGCTTACTGGGAATCAAATCATTTCCCTTCTCATTAAAATGAATGCTCTGAGAATTAATTTTAATCTCTCTCTCCCTCTGAACAAAATATCAGAGCAGAGCAGGTTATTTTATCATACACAAGTTGCTTGTTTTGTAGGAGACCTTCAGTCTGAATGACTGAAAACAAGATCAAGGTTGCCTGGCCCAGTAACACTTGGCTTTTGTACTTCCAGAGACTGCACATCCAACAGGATTGAACAAAGGATTTTTATGGCTGTTCTGCTGCAGAACTTACCCTCTACCATGAAGACTCAAGGCTAAGAAGGTACATGAACCATATCAGTGCTGAGAGCCCCTTTCTACTGAAATGAGACCTTCTGCTGGAAAATGACAAACCTCTGAGCATGGATTAGCACACAGATGCTTTCCTTACTTCTTTGGTATGTCTTGGGCAGACAAGATGATCTGGGACAGGCCAGGCGTGTTAGAGAACATGCCAGGTTGCAATTTACCATGTGAAGAGTCAAGCTTGGGAATCTTCTGTTTTAGATTAACCCTTGGTACACCAGTAACTATGGTTATTCACAGGAAAAATATTTCAGTAATTGAAAAGTACTTGGATTTCTTGCCTTCTGTGCTTTATTTTTATGGAGCAGATCAAAGGAGAGAAAGTAGCAGAAAGGTAGGGGTTGCAAATACTTGGATATTTTATCCTGCAATTTAGCTTAAATTGGCAATTTACCAATGTGAATACCCCCAAGTGGGCCTTAATGCTGGAGTGGGTGGTTTAATTAGCACTATGCTCCCATTTATAATTAGATTTCTGTTAGTTCAGTTTGAAGCATGATTTCATAATACAAAATTATTTTTAAAAATCCTGTGGGGATATTCCTGGTAAATTAATACTGTGGACTTTGATGAACTGATGCTTTTAATAGACTGTGGTATTTGCAAAGAATCTAAATCAAAGAAATAACATTACGATCCTATAAAAGTCACTGCCACAGGATAATAAATCCTGATGTGAGAGGAAAGAAAAGTCATAGGATTATCTAAGAAGAATCTGGAACTGTGTGCTTATCTATTTCAGTTTGGAAAACTTGAAAAATTTAAATCTGGTCAGGATTTTATTCTTTTTTTTTTCTTTTTTTTTATGTAAACCTCTAAACTAACTTTGAAGCAAACTTTTGCGTTCATATTCTCCAAATAGATTTTTAATACCAAATTAAGATATGTCCATGAATTCCAAGCATAGGAACTGGCACTAAAAACCTTACAAGCGCAGCCAGGTTCTTCCCATCCAGGCAGTCTCCACCTGGGTCATCCTTGCTAACTTCACCACCATGGACAGGCAAGCATTACCTGTATCTCTGTGTCTATCTGAAAGCTAGACAACCATGTTTTTGGTCAGAAAAGCAGTCATAATGATTTTTTTGTTGTTATTGCTTTCAGCCTTGAGCAGATTTAGTTGTGTGAATGGTCACATGGCATTTCATCAGGTAAATTAGTATGTATTTCATTCTCTGGAAATAAAAGGAAATGTCAAAGAGAAGAGGAAGTATACAACAACAAGGTCGATTGTGTATTTTCACACAATAGCTATTAATCTATTAATAATTTTAGCTAGGAAGAGTTTACTTAGCATTTTTGTAAAGCATTTGTAGAAATGCAATGAGGAAAGCACACACAGCCGAGACTATGAGAGACTGAGCATTTTCTATCACTCTGTTTTTTAACTAAAAATAATTTTAGTTTAAAGGAGCAGTGGGAATCATTTCTTAATGTGGCATGAAAATAAAAAAAAAGGAGTAGGAGTAGCCTTTGCAGATTAGATGGTCATAAATAGTAATATAAATGCTAACTAGTTATTTAAGAAATAGCAAAACAAATACTGAATTGCTCTCTGCGGTCTTTATCCTCCAGAAGAAAAACCTTATCCCTTGTTTCTTTCCTTCTTAGTGAATGGTTAGACTGAATATGTATTCCCAGTGCCATCATACATATTTGAGCCATTGCTGCTAAACTGATGATGTTTTAATGAACATAACCATTTCAAAGAACATTGCTACTTTCTGCAGCCACACTGGGGCCTCCATGTGGTACAAAAGACTTAGATAAACATTAGAGAGCACTTCAGACTTGCAGAAGCTGTTCTTAATTATGTTATAACCTCTATCAAATTTATGATAACAGAAGGTATTGGCCAATACAGGCTTGAACTGAGTGGCAGATGCTCAGCTGGCATAAATTCTGACTCATACCTGCAAAAGTGTCTGTGTCATAGCTGTTTTATTAGTTCCCTGCCTTGTGATGACCTGACTGATGGGTCACTAACATATATTTAAAACTCAAAGTGCAATTTCATGTACGTCTTGTACAATAAGTCCATGCAGACCAGGTAAATTAAGCTTTCAGCTCAGTGCCTTGGTGCAATCAAATCCCCACTCACATAGGCCTAATTAATAGATAAATAAATTACAAGAACTGAAAGGATATTATTATTTCACCTGATCTTCTGCCTGTAAGAGACCTTGTGGATTTCTGGAGTTAAGTGTTTATTTCCCAGATGTTTTGAAAGTTTAACTCCCTATTTTATCATCTGTTTTCATGCGAAATCCTACGGTAATTTCTTAACCTTAGAATTTCTTAACCTTAAATAATTCATAACTTTTCCACCAATTATTTCTTAAATGTCTCTCTCAGTTTTCTACAAGAAAGCTAGCCAATTCTTAATTACCATGGTATATGATTTCTTGATTTTTTACAACAATAATTTGATTTACAAAGTTCCATGTTGTATCATACCTTTTGAAATCAAACTGGAATACGTCTTATCTACTGTGCTAATGAGCTTTTATTTTTTTTTAAAGTTCTGATGAACAGTGTGTCATTTTGTTAAAGCATCCTCTCTAAATCTGCCAGTTTTTCAAGATTCATTTAAAATCAACAAAGAGAGAACTTCTTAGTTTTCAAATCCTGTGCATAATAACTATATAGGTGTGCTGATTTAAATATATTTAATAGTAGCAGCTCTCTCAATAGTCCTGCATTGCTGGCAGAAAGGAAGTTACTGAAAGACCACCAGGTGCTGAGAAAAGAGTACATTACCTGTTTTTTCCAAGCAGAGAACAGAAATGTCTATTGGATGTATAAGTCTTTTTCATCTTTTTATCAATGGTCTTACTTTTATTGGGTAGGAATAAGCAAGAATTACATTCATGTTCTTTTTGTTGTTAAGAGCTCTTTCTGATCTGCTAAATTTCTCCATCTAGAAATTATTCCCTTGATATCCTTTTCCTCCCCCTATCACTTTTCTGTAATTGCTAATATCTATCTGAGTTATATTCATTGCTATCAAGTTTTTTTTCTTCCTGTATTCATTTCATCTTTGTAGCTCCTTTCTCTAAGTCAGATTGGTATCAATTTATTTTAAGTTATGGTCAATAGAAACACCACTGTGACAAAGACTAGTAGTTCAGGAAAACTGTTGGATTAGATTTTGGTTAAAATTAGCTCTACAAATGTGGCTTCTGCTCACATTGCAACAAAACAGTAGAATTTCATTCTTTTCTCTCTGTGATTCTTTTACGTGTTTTAAGCTTTTAACTACCAGGGCATCCGTGGAACAGTGCACCCAGGAAATCATTATTTTGTGGTGTGTTCCAAAGACATGGCTTGCTAATTCAAAGCATATCTCAGTGATCTTTTTCAGTTCCCTGGAATAAATCCATTATCTTAGAATTCAATGGGTTAATATTTTCTGAAAGCTAATTAACATTTTGCCACCTGGCCAAACAGGTCAATTCCATTAAGACACTTTCACTTTTAGTGAAAAGGTAGAAGAAGAAATTATACAGTATTGTACTTTATGAATGTATGATAAAGTAATAAATATTATGCTGGCATTAAGACCATACATTTAATATATATCTCACCATCATGTTTACTGCTCTGTGGCAATGTAAATTTTATTTAAATGTCCTTCTGAACTGCTGGCAAAATATTTGTATTGTGTTAGCAAGAAGGAGCTGCTGGCTTTATTTCATAGAGGTTTTTATGTATGGAATTCACAAATGAAGTTTCTGATTCAGTTTGTCACTCTCTTACAGAGTGTATGCATAGGCAGAGGCTGTGTTTCCTACACATTGCCATAATGGACTTTGATGTTGTTGAACATTTGAATGGTAGTTATTAGCTTATAACTTCTGCAATATCCTTTGACATCTCTCACAAGTGACAAAACTGGGAAGGTTCCAAGTTATTATTATTATTATTATTATTATTATTATTATTGATAATAATAATAATAGTAACAATAATGTGCCTAGAAGTTAAACAGAGATGTTGCCTTTCAGTTATAAAATAGTGAATAATGATGGGAAGAGTTTTCAGGTGAGTGGAAGTCCAAACTGTGGCATTCAGAACCACATTCTAGGTCTGAAGAGGTTCCAGGGATTGAAAGAACCTCTCTACAAATACTGTGTGATGGTATATTTAAATTTAGCTACTCCAAATGTCAGATGTTTATCTGGTAAAAAATAATCACATTTTCTGAAAAGATGTAATCCTTTTTGGAGACAGTAATTCAAAATGTTGACAAAAATGTCGTTGATGTTTTAAACATTTTTTGACAGATTATTTTCATCTGGATTTTTAATGCATTTTTTAGCCTAGTGCAGTTCTTCCAGACAGAGTTTCTCTATATATATTTGCAAATTAAACCCAAAAATATTAAAACTGTTCTAAAGTTGAGTGCTCTGCAAGACTGTGGGGGAAATAGCTAATGCAAAGTAAACTTAGTACAAAGTAATTTGGGGAGCAAAGCTTTGATAGCAAGGAAAAAAATAAAAGGAAAAAGCAAGAAATCTTATTTCAGCCAAGCTCATTTCTCCGTGCATTATTTAAATCAAGCATAATGTTAGAGAACCATAACAGATAATCAATACCTGCACTGTGTTCCCTCAGTACTCAGCTCACCCTCTGTTACCATGTCCTGAAAGCTAAATCTGAAATTCAGACATGGCGAACAACTCAGGCTTTGGGGACTGACTATTAGTGGGGGAAGAAAGGGGATGCAGTGAGGTTATAAGGGCATTGTTGTAGAATCAGTATGCCTTTTCCTCAAGGATTAGTACTTGCACAGGTAAAATAAAACAATGCAATATAAGTGGAACCAGAATCTCTCCAGGTGCTTGGTCTAGTTCAGACACTTTCCAAATAATTCTAAAAGACTTTCTGGGAACACTGGAGTGCTCTTTGTCTTGCTATCCCTTTGGAAACACACACTTTGCAAGACGCATGGTGCAGAGGCTACTATGAAACATGCAATTTTAAGTAGGGTAAGGGATTTATGTCAGGGTTGAAGATCACATTTTCTGTCCATTTTCAACGTTTGCTGTATGAGGCTTGTTCAAGCTGATAATAGATTTTGTGAGTAAAAGCTAGCACTTTTCCCTTCTTGAAATTCCTGTTTGTTATCACCACTGTATTTCTCTGGGTGTGGATGCAAGTGACATCTTCATCTCTTGTAGTCAATGGCTGAGGATGTCACTGACGTAATGGGAAAAGAACAAGGTCTTCGGTTTGTAGAAAAAGTATTTGTTTGCATTCATTCATTCATTCATTCATTCATTCATTCATTCATTCACTTTAGTGCTGATATGAGTTTTTATTCTCTTAGCAACTGGTGCTGGACGAGGATGTTGCAATAGGGCAGTAAAGTAACTCATTATTTCTACAACCTATGGAGCTACTCCTTTATAAAAAATTACAGTAGGTCAGCAAATTACATTTGTGCTCTTCACAAATTTTGCATTGTCTGAAACATTTTCATTTTCAGAAAAAGACCAAAAATGTTAAGGTTTTGTTAAAACCATATTCCAGAGTATATTATTTCAGAAATGTTGAAAAATTTTATTTCTAAAATAAAATCAGCTTCTCCAAATTCTTAAAACCTACTGACTCAAAGTGGGGCTATTTTTGACCAATTTCATGGTGCTCAGCCATAAATTTACAGGGGTAGATGACTGCTGTACCTTCAGAGTAATTGTCTCCCCAAGTTTCAGTGGCCACATAGCCAGGACCACGTGAGGAAACTAGTGCCTGGCCAATAGCCAGAGTTCCTTGTACTTCATTCTGGATGGTGGCTTGCAGGGTGACCAGGAGCCCATCCCCAGGGCTCTGAACACTGTGGCAGCAAGACAGGCAACCCCGTCCAAGAAATTCTTCTCACTGCTGACAAAATCAAATTTCCTGAATATAAAAAGGTGTGCAGCAATTCTGGGAGGCAGATATCCCAGAAGTTTAAAAGCCCTGGAGATCTGAGCTGTGATGAGTCCTTCAGGGAGCATCTCAGCAGCTGTGTGGATGAGTAAAGAAGAGAAGAGGCAGAGAACTGGTGAGTTTTGCTGGCAGACTTGTTCAAATTGGTACATTTCTGCAAAACACTTCACTTTCAATGGACTGTCATTTTTCTCACTGAAGCTGATTTTTTTGGAAACTTTTCTGACCATCACTAGTAAAACCATCATGACATCCCAGGAGACTCAAATGTGCAGCTTGATGCTTTGTAAGAGAGGTTTATGCATCTTACTTGAATCAGGACGACCTTTTTAATTTGAACTTGTTATGTTGAAGTTCCTCTGGGTCCTATTTGTGCCTTCCTGTGACTGCTCTGCCACATGCTATTTTTCACGGGAGCTTGTACTAGAGCAACAGCCTGCATGTATCTGCTTTGGGGATTTATGAACCATCTTGCAGCTCTGGCCACACAGCTGTGCAGAGAAGTTGATGCTTTGAATGGTTCTCCCCAGACAGAAAGCAGCTCTTCCAATGACTGGTGCTCACAGAATAAAAGAGAAGAAAGCTGAGAGAGAGCCGGCAGAGGGAGAAGTATTAAAGGAATAAGGAGAAAGTAGAATTTTGCTTTCAGCACACCCACATTACTATTCACTCAAAAGATAAAACAAAAACGAAAACAAAATAAACAAAAGCCACTCATTAACTCATCCTTAGATAATTTGGATGATTTGCACTAGAACACCAAACCAATCTCTGAGAGAAGGCAGTGTTATTTGCTAGCCCCAAAGCACACATTATGCTGGTACCAAAAGGGTAAACATGTTCCTTTTGAGCTTTCTGTTTTTTGTTTTCAATAAAAGAAGACCCATAGAGTGACCTACAGTGTAAGTTCTCTTCCCTTTCTCAGCTATTTCTGAAGTTTCATTTCCACCGTGAAGCCAAATAGCAAGATCTTTGGCCCTGTTTTAGGAGATAAAAAGAGCGAGCAGGAAAAACAGAGATGTTCAAGTCTTCACACAAGACCTCTGAAAATAATGAATTTTCATCCTCTCTGATCCAGATCCATCACTCTGAAAACAACAAGCAGATTTTGTCTCTATTGTACTGAGCTCCTAAACACGAGAAAATGCCGTATTCTACATTCTTTAGTTAGGGAATGGAAACTGCAGCACCATACTTCCTGGGTACTCTGCTTGAGTAGAGGGTCTGATTGGCCTCATATTCTGCTTTCTCATGAATAAACGTCAAGCAAATAATTCTAATTGAAAACTGAATCTCCTGCTATGCATCTGGCAGCTAAAAATGTGAGATACAAGGGACTAAGTTACAAATATTAGTAAGTTAGTGTTGCTTTTAATCAGAAAGAACATCTGGAACTGGTGTCACATCCTCATCAGGGTGTGTTAACTACTAACTACATTTCTAGACATTTTGGCCAGTCTTCTCACATGAGACCTGAAGCTTTCTGTTTGGAACTAGAAACTTTGCTGCAGCTGCCCTGTTTTTAAAAGACTAACAATAACCACTGATTTATGAAAGCAATCATTTTTGTTTCAGGTGTGAACAAGAACACACTCTGAAAAATTTTCAGAAATGAGAATTTTCAGCCACATCTCCGTCACAGCATAGAGAAGCCACTTGATCTAAAGCACCACTCAGACCAGCTTTACACAATTAAAAAAAAACCACTGACAGTGATTAAATAAAAGACATAATTAGGAAGGAAGATTCTAAAAGGGGTGAACTGAAAGAAATAAGACACCTGTTAGAATTACATTTCTGTTCCTGGATTACACATAGGGGATAAGGAAACAATAATTAACCCTGACTGGTTGTGTATCCTACTTGAGATGACTTCAGGGATCTTCACAAAATTGTATAGGTGTCACTTGTAACCATCTTTAAGTATAGGCTACTCTACAGCATAGAGTATATGCTGGACTAGCAAGCATTCAATATCACTGAATAATTCCAATTTCAGTGTCATAACCTAACATCAGTGTTTCACCTGCGAAATAATAGAAGTTACACTTCTTATTTCTTTTAGTGCAATGTAATGCTTTTGAAAACTCTGGGGAAAAAAAGAGTGAATTCTAGTAAAATAAAATAATATTTCAAGTGAATAGTCCATTTGTAATTGCTTTCCTCTTAAAAATATTTAGATGAGAAGATGGAATATTTCTGAAGACAATATTAATTAAATAAACATTATTGAGATAAATGTTGATTCCAACACTGGTAATTCATTTAGTGAAAAAAATAAATACATGATATGGGATATATGCAAGGAACATAATGGCACAGTAATTTTAAATGAACAATATACTCAAGAAAATAGTGACTCTCTCAAAAATAATACCCAAGTAGAGAAAGGGAAATTGAAAATATATTACTGAAATCTCTCAGCCACTTCAATCTTCAAATTATTAGAAATTAGAAAAAGTTCTACAGATTTGTTCTTCAATTACCTTTTGCAATCCTGAAAAGTAAACATAAAGGTATTTTTATCCCTTTCTTTTTAGTCAAATGTAGATATTATTCTGCAAGTCTCTTTTGCATTGCATTTATTTATTTATTTATTTATTTGGTTGACTGATTATTTACTTGTAGATAACCCATATTGAAGAGCTAGTTTTGCATTTTTGAAGATGTTTATATCTTAGTCATTTATGTATCCTTCACACCCAAGCTCCATATTTATCAAGTAGCTGCTAAACTGTTTAAACTCCCTGCACAGAGATTACTTGCATATTGTTCTTTGGATGTTGCTCACCCTACTGCAACATCTAGCCAGAGCTAGATTTATTAGGTCCTTTGAGAGGACTTCAGGCACTTACTTTTCTTGCTTCCCATAGCACATTGGATGAATAAGCCTATCAGACAGACTGTAAGACAGTTGTCATGGCTTTAAACAGTCTCTGGGATTCAGAATCCAAAGAATACTGATGATTTCCAGGTATCCTGGGCCAGACTTCTGGAAAGCCATGAGAAGGATGTAAAGATTTTAAACGCTTTGTGAAGAATGCTGACATGAACAAATATAAGCACATTTAAATAATCACAGTGCCCTTTGTAAAGTGTATGCTGATTTTGGAAAAAAGAAAGAAGACAGATATTTACAGACATAGAAGTATTATCTGAAGACAGTACCTTTGTTACCAGCATCTTTATCGTCCTGAAGTCATACATCTGTGTGTCATTTATCATATCTAAGTCCAAGGCCACTTCTGTGCTGCCTAGAAAAAGTGGAAAGAAATCCCTCACGTCTAAATTAATGCATTAAAATGCATTGGAAATTATTATAAATGCCAGTCAGGTCTCCTCTATAATAAAAAAGGATCTACAGGTTAAAGCATGGCCAGAAAATAGCATGCAAACTAAATTATCTGGAGAATAACATTTCAAATCCACATCATTCAAGTGAAGACAGATAAGTGAAAAAGAAGCAAGACTGAAAGAATTCTAAAGATGGCCACAGAGAATAAATTAAATTACTTTGTAATGAAACACGGTGGCCTTTAGAATCAATGTGTTTGGAGGAAAAGAAAGAAGGAAAATATAAGCTAAATTCACAGATCAATCCTTGCCTGTTCTTTGCTGCATTTGTGAAACAATTAAATCCCACCTTTTTTTTCAACTCTAAACCGGAGAATATCAGGAAAAGATCAGCAGTCTGGGAAAAGAATAAGAAAGAATAAGAAGAGATATTTAATCACTTCAAGTTTGTCAATCCTCTTCTGCTTTATTCACTCTGAAATCTGTGCTTTAGTGAAGTTCTTCCTATCCACAGATATACAGACAGCCTGGCTTTAAGTGCTTAACAGGACACAAAAGAGAGGGTCAGTGCAAGGGGGCTGTATCACCCTCCATACTGAGGGAATTCTTATGCAATGATTTCTGCATTGTTCACTGTCTGTTTTACCATTGATGGTGTTTGTTAGCCCTCATTCACACTGCTTAGAAAGGGAGACCTCTTGCCAGAGGAGGCAATGCAGGAGGTTATTCCTGCGCTCACAACTCCTGCATGCCTGGTAGGATCTCCAACTTCCCTGTGGACCATAGCCTTCTTTTGGGGCAGGAATTATACCAATATGGAAGCTCTGTGGACCTGTACAAAAATCTCTTTATTTTTAGAGGCTCCTATGATGCTTAATTTTTTGTACATTTGAGTATTTGTGAGCCATTTTGAGCCCTCTGTGTTGAGAGTTTTCTAGAAGTAATAAAGATTGTTCCGTGTTGTGGTTAAAGATGTCATGTTAAGTAACCTCAGGAGACAGAGGCACAGAACCATGTCAAGATAATTACAGCCAATGATGCCTGCTGGTCTTACCTTTATTGTTTTTAAGGACACTGTCAGGTTGTGTTTATGTTCTTGTCTCTCAGTTTTGTTGTAGCATATGAGTCCCATTTTAAAATTAACATTAAAGAAGCCCAGAAAGGAAAAGTGACACTCCCATACACATGTACATCTGCACACAAAATAAAACCTGACAGAACATGACACATGGAGTGTCAGCTCTTAGTTATCAGTTTCCTGGTTTTCCATTGGTTGTAATAAGACCTTCAGATAACTCAAAATGTGAACTTCCAATTTTCCTTTATGCGTGTCTCTGTTTTCATGCTTTCAGAAGTAGAATTCAGACTAAAAAACAACACATTTCTTATGGCAGTGATAAATAATCACAGACACATCTTTTGCAGAATAAGGATGTAAAATCTGAGGGCTTCCTAAAATATTAGATAATGTGTGACTCTCAAATAGGAAGTGGTTGGCTGCATGTGGACATCCTCCCCTGCTCTGTGTCATTAAACTGATGGAATTATCCATGCTAAGGAAGGGACACACACATGTAAAGCACATGTTAATGTGTCCTAAGTTAAATGATACTAGAAAATAGAACAGCCTAAGTCAGTTTAAATCTGTCCTTGGTCATAGATACAGATGGTGGGAGCTGAATAGCTCTGACCAACGTATAATGAACTCAAAGTGTAATTTTCCTAGTTATTCATAGTCTGTCTGTGTGGGCTTAGAGTGCTGGGCAGGCTTGCTGTCAGCTTTGTGACACAGAAGCTGACTTAGGAGTAGTGACAAGAGGGGGTAAGGAACAAGCAGAAATGTCATAAGGTAAATTCATGGCAAAGCGTAGCATGGAATTCAAGTCTTAACTTGCAGTCTTAACTTGTCTGATCTTACCTTGTTTTCACTTTACAGACAAAAAATATGTGCCATGGGAGTAAAATCAAGGGTTTGATTGCTGAAGGGGGTATTTCCTGACTCCTGCTTGTGGAATAGTTGGAAGTTATAACCAGCATATTATAGCTCAGTGTGTAATAAGATCATAAGAGAGAATAAAATGTGTTCCTCCAAGCATATTTAGTTGAGCAGATGTGCAACTTGTGAAAGAAGGTAACAGCTGTTTTGCATTTCTCACTTCTTCAGAGAAGACACTATATTAGCTCTTTCTGGTTAATTGAGTAAGTGGTCAACACGGGAGTTTTGTGCAGAGAAATCTCCAGAAGCTCACCTGTGTTGATCAAGAATTACCTATTTCTGTGTCTGCATTTCTGCAAATGGCATTTCTGCAAATGGCATTTCTGCAAAGGGACTCTGTAGGTTCCAGGGGAACTCAGCATTCTGGCACCAGCCATTTCTTCTGCCAAAACAGTGATCTGGGATTCAGAATAGATTCAGTCCTAGGATGAGAAAAATAATGAGGGATCACATAGGAGCAGAGCACCTGCTATTGTACTTTGTATAAGTTCTGAAAATCTCATCTACCCCACCTTGTGAAAGGCAGAATGTACAGTGCCTGTGGGATGTTTTTCTGACAAGGAAGAGCAAATATTTTCTAAAGCTTCTAAACTTTGATGAAACCATGAAGATCCAAATTTTGTCCCTCAGAGCAGGAGGGACAAAAAAAAAAAAATCAATCTGGATATTAGGAACAAAAACCTCTAAATATTCAGGGCCCAGTGTGAATGCCTCAGCAGAGCTTATTTGATTTTCTTCTTGGTTCAGTGCATGTGATTTTGTTTGCTTCCAGAGGCTGGCCTATTGAATTACAAATGTCTGCTATTAGTGCATCTAGGAGATTTGCTCTTTCAACTCAAGTGGTGAGGATTTATGCCTTTCATGCCAGATTTTGAATCTCATTGATGACCTTGCTGTCCCTGTATAGGTATCACATACACTCTAATATAAATATGATGAACAGGACTAAAAGTAACCTTTATTTTTTATTCCAAACCATACAATCTTGGTTAGAACTTTTTGTCCAAACTAGCTGATGACTCACTGCTGGGTTTGTTATTACATATCAAACTGGCCTAGACATCTTAGATTAAACTATGGGATGCAGGGATACTTCCTAGATTCTAGGTTCAGGACCTTTGTTTTCATGCCTTTATTTTGGAAAAATAATACTTTGTGTGGTCAGGAAGACACTAAGGATGCTCCTGCAAGTTTCCCTGTCTGTGTTTTCAGAGGACTTTCTGGATGAAAGATTTTCCTAATGAAATATTATCGGCTCAGTGCTATAAAAGAAGGATCTTGGAGACTTGACCTTCAAATGGCACACAGCATGATAACTCTCAAAGTTGTAGCAGTTTTCAATCACCCCAAGCTCAGTCAGGAATTATTGAATAGGAATTCATAATAAATGAAAATAATCTGTTAATTTCATATCTTTTAATTAACTCATGAGATCAGGTGACAATGGATCTGAAATGCAAGTTGTGGTGTAACAGGAAAATCAGTTTGGTACTTGCATATTGTAAAAACTTTGGGAAGGAGCTTAAGCATCCAAAGGATTAAAATATCTTATAATAATTTAGTCAAATACAGGAGATTGTACCTGGAAAGTGATGCAGCCAGCTATTATCGTGAGACAGGGAGGTGGGAAGATGAAAAAGAGCTTTCAATTCCTGCTATTAACATTTGCTCAGAGTTAATAATTATTTGAAAAGAAACTGCCTTGAATCAATGCATTTTACTCTGCTGGCTCTGGAGCTTTTTAAGTCAGGGGTTTGAGATCACTGGTACAATGCTCCAAAACATTTAGTCAAAGTATTAAAAAAAAACCAACCAAACAAAAGAACATCCCTCTCAATGGAGACAAGTGAGGAGTAGTATCACTTCCACTGGACAGTATTAACCAGAAAGACTCTTCACATATGGCAGAAATGAGTTTAATTGAACTGCAAAGAATTAGGTAGATTTTATAACATTTTTATAAATCACAATTATGTGACAGCAATAATAGACAGACCAGATAAACTATTCTGTAATATGTTTTTGTCCTGCCCTTTTCTCTGGCCAGTAGTACAGACTTAAACACTTGTTCTTAAAGAAGAAATGAAAGACTTGTAAGGTGAAATGCCAGCCATAGGAAT